>NC_046657.1:164377325-164447493 GCF_010883055.1 Belonocnema kinseyi
ATGGAATTGCGAGCTCTATATTTTAGGAAAAATCGTTAACTCGACTCATTTATTCACTCAAAAAATTTGGTGCAGTTTGTTCCAATAGAAAAAAAATTATCCCTAAAAAATGGGGTGGCCCTATAAATATGGGACACACTGTATTAGTCTAGTGGAATATTTAATAACATCGGCTCGTTCATTTTCAATCATTTAAACAAATGAAATTTGTTTGAATAATATCGTTTCGAATTTTTTTAAAATAAAAATTATTACTGTGGATCTAGCCGAATACTGATCTGTAATAGTTAATAACTGATTAATAATTAATTTAATAATGATTAATTTATCAGTTATATTTAGGTAATAATTTTTACGAAAAAACTTTTTTATAAATAAAGTTAATCAAACAATGTATATAAATATTAAACTTACGAAATATTAATAATTTTTATAACAAAAAATTTAAACAAATTTCATTTTTTTGAACCATTGGAAATTAATTAACAGAGTTCTGTTCGATAGATAAACGTTTATTTTTCGGCCTGCTGGCCTTAAAAAATTTACTTGCTTATACTTCCATTTTTTTACAGAATTTTCTTACATCTATGTCTTACAAAGTACTATCCATCCACAACTTAAAACTAATCCGCTCGCTTCTATAACCTAACTTTCCTCGCTGCGCCTGGCCTCGCACGCATTTCGCTCTTTTGTCGCTATGCCTCGCATTACCAGCCTCTCTCTCTCTCCGCGGCTAACACCTAATACTTAACTACTATATACAATACTTACATTTGCCTCACATCTACTTTCTTTCCTATTTACAATCTTTCCTTCTCCATTCCTCCTCCTTCCTTCTCTTCTTCTCCATCTTACTCAACACCCCCTTCACCCATGCTACTTCCACCCCTGTCATGCACCCCTGTCATGCAACAATACCTCCATGCTTATCCCCTTCCTTGCCACCTCTTCACATTCCTCCAACCAATGCTCCAATTTTGCATCCCCCTTCCCGCACAATTCACACATTCTCTTCTCTCAAGAAAGCCAGAACCTATTATAATTCTCCATGCAACCGCACCCTTAGCATAATCCACACATAGTTTCCCTTATACCTTGACTCTCTTATTCTCTCCTCTGCTTCTGTCTTCTCTTTCTCCATGCCATTCTTTTGAACCAACTCATATACCTTTCTTCCTCATGCATTCTGCTAACTTCATCCATCTGCAATCCATTCGTTCTAAAATACCTTCCTTTTTCCACCTCCATCTTTCCACCACAACGTCTGTTATCCTTCTCCCACCAATCCCTAAACTCGTTCTTGCTGTCTCCCTCCTAAAAATATAGTTCAGCGTATTCCTCACCAACCCCAGTATCCACTTTACATACCTCTCTTGTACCCTATTTACCTCCTCACTGACCTTTCAATCCCACACCTCCACTCCATAAAATAAGACACTCATCACGAGCGAATCAAAGAATTTCATTCTCCTTTCAAAATCATCTGCAAACAATCTCTTCCCCAGCCTCCACACCTGCCTCATCACCACATTTGCCCTTCTCACTCTCTCTTCTATATGACCACCCACTCCCCCATTTCTTCGAAACAGGAAGCCCCTGGTACATAAACTCTTTCACCTCCTGTACCGCTTTCCCGTTCCACTTCCACTCCCCTCCCCCATCTCTCTCCCATCCTTTCCTGGACACCATAACCTTCGACTTGTCCGCATTTCACTCTAATCTATTCTTGTCCAAGTATCGTCTCAACCTCTTCATCATCTCTTTTAAAACCTCTTCGCTCTTTGCCAACAGCACTATGTCATCTGCATATGTGAATGATCATATCCTGACTCCTCTTACCACTCCGGCCGCTAGCTTATTTTCAATATCCGCGATCAAAATTGCAAAAAGCTTTGTGCTAAGCGGGCACCCTTGCCTCAACCCCCTATTTATACAGAATTCCTCAGAGATTTTCTCCCCTCCTCTCACGCTATCTTTCGTCTCTTCATATACCTCCCTTACCCTCTCGATCAGGCCCCTGTTCACTCCCCTCTCTTCTATTGCCTCCCACAACCTCCCCCTATCCACTGACGGGAACGCGCTCTTTAGATTTACATGAACGCGTACACTTTGGCACCCTTTTGGGTTAATTCTTCATTCACTACGTGTTGCAAGACGTAAATATTGTTAATAGTACTCCTCTCTCTAAAGCCCGCCTGCGTCTCCGTCAATATTCCTTTCCCATCAACATCCTTTCGCAGCCTATCTGCTGACACCATCGCGTATATTCAGCCTCTGCCTTACTTCTTGTGTGCCAAACAGTCACGCTTCGTTCTCTACCCCGTCAAACCCTAGTGCCTTCGATTTTTTCAACTTCCCTATCTGCTTCTCTATCTTCTGCCGTTCAGCTCCTATTCATCTACGACTCTATTTCTTCTAATCTGCTCATCTCTCTTCCGAGTATCTGACCGCTAAAATGAATCCTTAAAAATTTTCCTCCACGGCTTTACCATTCCTTTCTTCTTTTTCCTAAATACCTTCTTTTGCAAACAACCTTTCACTTTTTCTTGTAGATCCTCCCATATCCCGTCCAAGGAATGCCCCTCAAAGCTTACGTTGCCCAACTGCTCCTGATACTTCTCGTAACCTCAAACTTAATGGCTGATGGTCTGATTCCACCCTTCCTTCCACTGCGAATTTTTGTATCTCATCAAGTCCATGCATATTCATAATCACGTTGTCTATCACCCATACACTCCTCTTACTCACATACGTGTATTCTCCCTCTTCGTCCCCTTTTACCATACCAATTGCTACCGCCCACCCTCTATCCTGCATCCAGTCTATTAGAATCTCCCACTCTTAATTCATTATTTTACCCTTCAATTTATTTTCAAAACTCTCCCCTTCCTGGTTGAGGCCCCCTTCCCGTCCCGTCATAAACTTATACATCACCCCTCCTATCTTTACAGCCCTCATTTGCACGCCCTCTTCCTCATCCTCTCCATGAACTTCTTTCTCTAATCCATCCCTAAACCCTGTTATAATTCCCCCACTAGCTTCCTGTAGCCTCCACCTATACCCCTTGGCAACTTTCGCTCTACTCTATCCCATTCCTTTCTCTCTACCCACGTTTCTACCAGTCTAATCACATCAAATTCCTGAAGCCACATTTTCTCGTCTATTTTTATTTTGCGATACCCTACCTTCACTGCTCTCCCTTCGTTCCTCTCCTTCCTATCCCTATCATTTAGCATTCTCTGAACATCCCTTTCCTTCCTCGACAAATCGTGATCGATAAAAATCTTATTATCCTTTATTCTATTTTTGTTACGCATTCTATCCCCAATTTTTCTTCCCAGCTCTCCAATTCCACCACCGCCACTTCATTTTCCTCTCTCCCCTCCATCCTAACTTTCCCTACCTTGCTTTCAACCGACCCTATGCTCTGTAGCAGCGCTTCCACCCCGTTCCTTTTTTTACCCGCTCTTGAGCTTCAATCCTCTAATCACTATATTATTTCTTCTATCTGCCTTCTCTTTTCTCTCCATTCTCAACTCCATTGTCCTTAGCCTTTCCCTATCCGCTCTATCCTCCTTTTCATTCCTACACTCTCCCACTTTCTCTTCTATCATGATCTCCACCTTCTCCCAAATACCTTGCTTTTCACCCTCACCCCTGCCTACAGCTTTCATTCCTGACCTGCCCTCCACTTTCTCCAGCCTTTTTTCCGCCCTTTTCTTTCACATCCTAATATCTTCTTCCATCTTCTTTATTTTATTCTCTTTTTCCTTCCTTACCGACACTAACTCCCTTTGTAATCCTTCTACTTTTGCCCTCAGCTCTTTTACTCCCTTTCCCCATCTCTTATCTCTTACCCTCAGGTCCTCTCTCATACTTTCCATCTGCTCCATAGCCCCCTTACGTCCTCCCTCAACCCTCTGATCTCGCCTATCAGCACCTTGATAGCCTGCTTCTCCGTCCGCCCCTCCATTGGGGGGGGGGGTTACCTACGTGTTCGTACGCTTTTTTTAAAAGAACTCTCTAGCGCGCTTTTCTCCGGACTCTCTTTGCTTTCCCTTTTCTTCTTCAAGAGCTCCTCCCCTTACTAGAACTGGACGCTCTCTCCCTTGCCTGATCGCTTCTTCCGCTCCGATTCTTCCCCCTCCCTGACGCGCCACTTGACACCGGGCCACGCGCAACTGTCCGTCGTGTCCCTCTGGAAATTTCCTCCCCGTCTAATTCAATACCAGCACTGCGAGTACTCTCGCTGCCCACCTCCCGCTCGTCCGTCGGTAACTATAACCTATCTATACACAAAAGTACTCACTGTTGCTCACAGATGACTGTTAAGGCTTCTGCCGCTTACCGCCCTAAAATTTCAGTTTCTTTGCCATATTTCACCTATCACATTCCCTTTAGCCACCCTTTTCCCAACCCTCACATCCCCCATCACTACAAGAACCACCCTTGCCCGCCATGAAGGCCCAAAAACCTAAACACAAAACTACCCCGTCCCCTTGCAAATCTAACCTCACTTTCCCTATTTAGCTAAATCCCTCCCCCCAAATACAATGTAAATTAATTTCTATCTTCCCAATGTACCCTTCAAAACCATACTCACCTCCTAAACTTCCACCCTCACACTCCACTCACACCTTCCACACAAACTTTGTGAAAACTTCTCACCACCTGTCAATGCACACTTTCTAACTACCGCCACCAACATGCAAGTTCAACAGAGTTCTGTTTAATGTATCTCTAAATCAAAATTGGTAAACTTTAACTGATTGCTAATGAAATTTTACAGATTCGATCAGCGAAAAGTGATCCAGCAAAGACGAGAGAAAAATAGTAATTCGATTATTGGAGATATTTTTAAATACAATAGTGGACAGCAACTAATTATTTGATACAGTAAATTAATTTGGGGCTGTATATAATAAATTTAGAAAGTTGCAATCATGGAAAACGTGAAAATAAAAAAGTGTAATGAAGCGGCACGGTGATGTTACATTTTCAACTCTATTGAAACACTGAGAAGCCATGTGGACAAGCAACAAACGTGGCCTAGTCTGTATCTATTTTCAAAACATTGTCTTCTGCCGGTTTGTATGAAGTTACAAAAAATATGAATTTCTTCAATCTTCCTTGATTAAAGATTTTTAATTTATACTTTTTCCTTACACTAAAGGTACTGTCTTGCATCTCTTATTCAAATTTTTTTTAACTCATTGTTTTTTGAAATTTTACACGCTGGATTAGCGAAAAGTTGGTCACTACAGATTACTAAGAAATTACTAATTTGATTATTCCAGATAATTCGTGATCAGCAGAAGGAAAAGAATCGCTTGGTAGAAATATATAGCAGAATTTCAATCATTCAAGGAATCATGGATTTGTGAAAAATATGTTTCTTGAAAGGCAGTAAATAAAATATCGTAAAAAAATATCACAAGAGTACGATAAAAAGTTTTAATCTTGCGTCAAAGATTAATTTAAAAAATTTGTAAATAAATTATTTATATCCATTGAGAGTTTTTTCGTGTGTCACAAAGTTTTGTCTCAAATAGTAATCTTTATTTTGTTAAAAGCGTTATCACAAATGAAAAAGACTTGAAGGCTTACCAAACAATTGTTTCGAGTAAATTTTGTAATATTTTTGAGATTATTTTTGCTTGATAATATTTTTATTCGTAGCTTTTATATTTTCTCTGTAAACTGGAATTTTTTATTTTTAGTAACGTTGTTACTAAAAACTAAAACTGTGCATTTTATAAAAAAAGAAATTTTCTTAATCTTTTCGAGATATATAATTTTCCTTCTCAAAATTTTTCGATATTAGAACGTGATACATCTTCGGAGAAAAAATACTTTCAGATTTCTCAATAATAAGTTTTTTATTTATATGATTCAATACACATACTTTTAAAGCGCACAAGACGGTGACACTCTCTGACTACTTATTGTATCTTCTTTTGTTTCGTTACAAAAAAATTACTTTCTCCCACCAGGAAGAAATGAGCAACAACTCGGCCCCCCCTAAACGTAAGTAAGCGTTTTTTGGTTTATGAATTTTAATATTATAGTGCTTTTAGAGATGCATTTCGGGAGCTGCAGTTGAATTAAAATAATGTTTCGGCGTCCGTATATAAATAATAGTGTTCCCATATTGCTGATCGAGATTTACATTATTTGGGTACATCCAAAATGGTATCTTCCGCTTTATCTCATAACTATCCATGTCGGCGATACTTTCTTCCATGGTAGATGTTGAGGTAGACATTTCATCACTTAGTTCTACCAAAATCCAGCTTCGTTTAAAGTTTCGAGGAAATCCACTTGCACCTAATTCTGGAAGAAAAAACCATTTATTGAGTTTTTTCACACAAATGTGTTAAACTTTCAACAATTTTGAGCGATTACTTGTCAAGAACTAAAACTGAAGCACTTTAATAATTTTTAAGAATTTTTAAAATATCAGAGTTTTGAAAATTGCTACCTTTAAGCTCATCGCAGATCCTTAAAAGCCTTTTCCAAAATTTAGGCGTGTACAATTTAATAAAAAATAAAGAAAATCAAATGTTTCATCTTAAAAATCGCAGATTAAGAAGTTGATTTAAAGGATATACATTTTTAGAACAAATAAACGATTCAAGTTTTCGAGAAATAACTTCTGTCCTATATCAGGAGTCTCTAAACAACTTCTCAACTTCTTAAATGATTCAATTTTTTTTAAAAACCTAGTTTATTTTTTTAAATAAGAATTTATCATTGTAAACATTTATTTTTGAAAATATCTTCTTTTATTTTCTTTTTTGAAAAGTTTTCTTTTTCTTTTATATCTTTTAATATGAAATCTTGAAAATATTTATTTTTAAAAAATCTGGCAAAGGTAGAAATCTCAATGAAAATGTTTTGTCTGGGAGGGTAATTAAGGGAGGGTAGTGAGCGAAGTGGAGGGGAAATGAGAGGTTAGGAAGTAAGGGAATAGGAAGTGAGGGCACTTTCCCTTACTTCCATGTTCCATTGTTTTAATTGTCCGCCCCACTTCCTATAATTCTCCTTCCTCTCATTTTCACTTCCTTCGACTTATTTCCCCTCCTTACCCTCATACCCATCACCAAACCTTCCTTCATTTAAATAAAATTCCCTTCGCTACCCTTTAATTCCCTTCCTCTTACTTCCCTTTTCACTTCCTCTCCGTTAAAAAAAGTACGACGGACAGACGGACACCCCTCGAAAACACGAAGGTTCCAGCCGGGGGTTACCAAAACCTAAAACTCGGAAAAGCCTAGAATTTTTTTGAAATTTCTATGTGGTTAGCCATAAATATTTAAATTTCAGAACTTGTCTCGCACATAAATAATTGTCTTGAGATGTGACCATAATCGTCAGCTAATAAATTATTTTATTATAATCATCTGCATAATATTACTGCAAGGATTATTATAAGTTTCAGATTTTAAGTTTGAATTTAAATTTAACTAATTTTTATGTCGAAGCCTTTAAAATTTAAAAATATATTTTAAAAACACAGGCTTGAAGCTTTAAAAAATCGTCTTTGAAAATATGTGTATCTGTTACAAATATTAATTAATAAATATATTATATTCAACTCACGTTCAATCTTTTGGAAGAAAAGAAGGAAGACGACGAGTAGAATTTTCATATCGATCTGTGTACTTTTTGAATAGGCTTAACAACGAACAAATAAAATAGATTTTCCAAAAACTTCTTGCAATTATAACCAGTAGACAATAATCCAGTAGACAATTCTTTTAACTGGGCTAGCTGAAATCTTGCAAGATTTATTGGTTATTCTCGAAAGGATTTGGAACAATAGACACTAAGCAACATTTTATGCATTTTTCATTGTACTTAGAGGGGATAGAGAAACATTAAACTCGGATCTCAAAGTTGACTTATTTGCGAGATTTATCATCTATTTATAGAACATCTTAGATGAAAAAGTGGTTTAACCACAATCTTTAAAGAAAATAGTTGATTCCTTTAGCAAATAAGATTAATTTGTGATCAACCTGTTGCATTTTCATGCAAGAAATGTGAAATTTCGGATAAAAAATATGAATTTTCAAATCAAAAGGCAAATTAAAAAAAATTTAATTTAATCCATAATTGTTAGTCATAATAATATTCTCATACCATGATTCTAGAAATTTGCAATGATATAATAAATATTCAGCTTTTCATTCACTTTTACTTGTCATAATTGTTTAAACAAATGATTATTGTGTATATCTATCTTTTCCTATAGTACTTTATTTTTTTTTTAAATATTTTTCTGAATTAAAACAGATATATAAATTTTCTTAAAATGTTGTTATGTATTATATTTCATGTACATTTTTCTTGAACTAGAAACTTAGTCTTAAGGTAGTTACTTATTGTTATCACACTTTACGTAAGAAGTAAACAAAAGGTTGTAAATTTGAGAAAAAAGGTCACTTTTTAATACTATTTTAAAATAATATTGTGATAATAATAAACTGTGTAAACAATTATTTCGCTCAGATTTAATTTGCTACGGCCTCGCTGTTATTGAAAAGTTAAAAATAAGGTGTAAATGTTGGAGAAAGCGGCGACTTTTTAACTATATTCTAAGATAAAATTGCTAAGGGCAATAGTAAACGCTTTGAACGATTTATTTAAACATATAATTATAAAGTATTGTTTGGTGTATTAAAAACAATTTGCCTTTTACAAACTGCAAAAATATCAGAATTATCTCAAAAAAACTCTGAACCCTCATTTTTTCACTTATGAGTTTTTTGACACCCTGTAAAATAAACTTCTGTGGATGGAATTTAAAAAAACAATATACGGCTTGCATTCTATAGCGAATTTTGAAAATAAAATTTTTCTAACTCGAGTTACCTACTATTGACGATTATCATTAAAATGTGGAAAAACGTCGATTTTTTATGGGAAATACGTGTTAAACTTTATAGGGCTTGCGTAACCTCGAAATATAATTGAAAAGCGCATCCTAGGGAAAACTCTAATTTGTAGATATATGAAATTTAGGCAAAAATCTTGTTGAATAAAATTTTATTGTAACTGATGTCCTTTTTCCAGGAATTTAATTATCTGATTTTAAATATTTTTCCTAACAATAGCTTATATCAAATTTATTGATATTTCTTGATTAAACAACTTCTGACTTTTCATCTTATTTTTTACGATTGAAAAGAAATCTCCTTGTGGTATCTAAAAATTATTAGTAACAAATCCGTAGATGCTCTTTTGATAAACAACTTTTGTCTATTAATTTTTTTTGTACCCTGTAGAGATTTCCAAAAAATGTATTAAGAAAGTAAGTTTTTCAATTTGGACTATTACTTTTGACTAATAAAACAACAAATACGCCTCCGATCAAACAATGATTATTAAACAATTTTAGCTCCTTTTTGGATGAACAACATTTTGTCTTATTTTTTTCGTAGCTTGTGTAGATTGTTGAAAAAATGTAATTTTTTACTTTTAATTTGGTTTCTTACATAGAAGCCAAAAACTTTGTGTCTTATAAAAAAGTGATTCATAATAATTTTTAGCTGTTTTTTGGTTACAATATTTCTGCTAATTCAGCATTTGTCGTATCTACCATGGTTTGACTGCAAAATGAATTTCTTGATTCCATTATTTTTTGTGCAATCAAAATTCGAATTTTCTATTTTCCACAAAAATTCAGAAATTTGCCATGATAATCTTGTGGGGTGTTCAAAATGCAACTTGTTTCTTTCGTTGACTTTTTTTATATTGTGCGTAATTTCATTTAAAATGTTCATGTACGTTTGTTTTTCGCAGTCTTGTAAATACTATAACTACAGTAACTTTTTTCAATCAAAAAAGTTATACCAAGAAATAGGTCTTCTTTTTGAGCACTACTGATGACCTTAAATAGAATTTCTAAATCTTAAAAAAGCAGTCTTAAAAATTGTCACAATTCTGTAACTTTTTTCATTTTTATCCACAATAGTTGCCTAACGAACTTGACATTAAATTTGAGACATTTCACAAAACCGGGGGGGGGGGGCAACTTTTACACAAATCTATTATCTTCTTTGACTATAGTGTAAAAATACGGAGACACCAATTAATAATTAATTTTCTCAACAAAAGTGAAGGTTTTTTTCCTCACAAAGTATATAGATTAAAATGGACAATGAAATATTTCGCTACTCTATATAATGGAAATTCAATTATCAGTAGTTATAAACAAATTCAAAGTTAGCAGCAGAATTCACATTGAAATTACCAACATAATAAATGGAGAAATGTCAAGTCATTGAAACACCAATAACGATGACTACGAGATTTTTTAGGCATTACATTACAGCAATTATATTTTGTTGTTTTTTAAAAACCAGTTTTCATTAATTTTAATTGTTTTTAAACTACTTTCATCTTGAACATTTTTGAAATTACTCAAAAAACTAAATTAAAACAAAAATGTAATTCAGACGTAACTTTTCTTTGGAAGAAGGCTTTTTATCTAGTACATAAAGATTACAATAATACAAAAAAATTGATCCAGCACTTTTAGTGAATAACCAATTAACTTTGCAAGATTTCAGATATCAATGCTTGAAAGTTTGTCTTCAGTTTTTCTACGGCTTAGTATATATAGTAGCATTTGTTTAGTTATTATATACACGAAGTTTGAGAAAAATCAATTTTCTGTTATTTTCCGTTTCATCTATTCAGAAACCATAAAGATCGTTATGAAAATTATACTCTTTGCCTTCTTTCTTTTCCTCCAATTGATTGAACGTAAGTTTAATATCGTATATTAATTAATATTGATAACATATACACACATATTTTCCAACACGTTTTCTTTTTAAAAAGCTTCCATTTGGTGTCGTTCAATGATATTGTTAAATTTTAAAGGCTTTTATATGAAAATCGATAAATTTGAACTAATATGTAAACTCTGAACCTTACAATATTCCTTGAAGTAATATCATTCAGATTATGTTAGCTGGCGATTATGAATTTTGCTGAAGTTATCACCAACTTCCTAATTAAAAAGTGGACATAGAGACAAACGAATTTTTCTGTAGACAAATACCTGAAAAGACTAGCATTGAAAAAATCGAATTTTTCTGGCGATAAATTCCCAAATATTGCATTTTTGAATTAAATTTCTTTAAAACAATCATAAAGTTAATCACCAAATTATGTTTTTTTCTAAAATTATTATTAATTTCCTAATTAAACAACATTGACATCGAAAAAAAAAATTCTGTCCAAAAGTGCCTGATTACTGAATTTCTTCATTAAATTTGTTTATAATATAATCAATAATAATCACAAGAGAACATTTTTAAAAATATAATATGGCTTATTGTTTAATATTGGAACATTGTTAACTGATGTTGGCAGGGCATATTCTAACGGTTAGTTCTGACCAAAAGGTCAGTTCTAAAACAAATGGTCAGTTCTAAAACTTGATAATGGTCAGTGCAAAACTACATTTTAGTACATTACGGCCATGAAAAGTAATTGGTTTTAGCCATAGTTTTTTTATTGCGCAACATTGCACTACAAACACAAATAAGTATCTTAACAGTTTCGACACCATGCGCAGAAAAATCGGATTTTCAAATCCTTTTTTTTTTAAGTTTTCGTATAATAGGAATTCGGTCAGTTCTCATTGCGGCGTAGACTATGCCCTGGATCTTGGTCTATGCAGCTTAGGCGATGTCAACCATATTCCTCTTATTGACGAGCACAGGGAACGTCAAATGAAAAACAGCCTTTTTTTCGTCATATTTGTTTATTTATTAAAAACTGAAAACCTAATTCAAAGATCAGGCTGAACAAATCTTTTAAAAATCTTATCAGGTTTCTGTTCAACTTTTTTTGTCCAAATCGATCAATATTTGTGATCTGTACATTATTTTAAACCAAAAAAAGTAATTTTTTTCACACTGTGCGCCGTGTTAAGAGTCTGGAACTCTAACCCATTTTAGTGTATACATTTCTAAAAGTTTTTTGTGAAAGTTTATCACAATGCGATTTTTATCTATTAAATTGTCCGTAAAAATATCAAATACCGCCATTCTACACCTGATACAAAACTGATCCCATACAATTGGCCAGGTGCGCTGTCTAATTGTTTGGCGTTTCATCTGTAGATGATGGAGTTTCTACGTAGACGATGAAGATTTTGAGCAATTAAAAGCGGTATTCCACAACTGTCATAGTAGTTTCGTCTACCAGTTCCGTCGATATTGATTCCAACCTAGTGGGAACCAGGCTGAGTGCAATCATCAGCATCAACGACTATTGCTGCCGACCTTGTCTAGGGTTTGGGAATTTGATATTCTGGGTATACGCCAATTGTAGGAACTTGTAAAACCGGAGTTGCCTGCAATATCCCTAGCCTGTTCATGTTTAATGCTCACAGTCTCGAGAGGACAAGGTTTGGAATCATTTGTTTAATCTTAGAATTCAGCCTTGGCCTCGGTACCGTCTGAAAAGGAGTTCCTGGGTATTCTTTTTTCTTTACGTCGGTTTTCGGTTTGACAGTTTACAAAGAATTTCTTTCTTTCCTCATCTTCGAAGCTAACGGCGCAGGTTCATGGCATTGTTGAGAGCACATCTGAACATTTCCTCCGGATCTCGTGTGTAAATCTGTGATGCAGTTTTGGCAACTTCTTGAAGGTTTAAATATAAAAACTTCAGTGGGATATATTCATCTAATCATTCATTTCCACGATAGTAAAAGGTTATCCAGTTGTTTTGTGGTTTTTGACATGCAGAAAGTTCACAGAAGAGAAATGGCGGTCTAATAATTCAATCGTCTATGTATGTATGATCAACAGTGACAACATTCGCTTCCTTTGATATAAGCTGACCACTTATATCTCGTAAGCCTTATACGTCGCTTATATAGTCAATTTTTTTAATCTACAGTACAGGTGAGGTACAAGATACATTTACGTGAGAATATAACCAAGTGAGCCGAACGTCTTATATACTCTTGTATATATTTGTCTGGACGCATAGATTTCCAAGACACTGTTGTATTCTGCGTAGAGTATAAAGTTAATAGTTTGTTGTAGTCTTTCTTCTACACGAAGTTCAATTCAAAGGCTGCCATGTTCTACAAGATTTTAGTGTGATTGACAAGTTGAAGAAAGATCAGGAGTAAGATCAAATTCAAAGAGGAAGTATCCATTTCCGTAATCAAAACGATCAATATTATTTCCCTCGTTTATAAAATAAATTTCCGTTCAGGAAAACAGAGTATAAGAAGCATCAATGTATAGATTTCCTTGACGCTTTTAGTTAGTTGACCAAGTATAACATTATCGAGAGTTTTACTTTAAACACCAGAACGAATTGTTAGTGTCTTAACATACATGTATACTCTAGTGAATGCATACTTGGCCGTACATTGAGAAAGAGCTTTTTTTATGAGTAGGATCCATAGGCAAAAAGCATCTTTGAAAAGCAGCAGTTAAACTCTTAGTTGAACATCATTCAAGAGAAATTCATCCTGATTAAAAACATCACTGTGCATATGACCCATCAGATCAATTTTTCTTCCTTCATCCAGTTTAAGTCGTCGATCGGTGAGACTATGGTTTTGGGTCGCGACGTCATCTATTTAACCAGCTGTATGATCAACCCCTAATGCTGATGTGAACATTATTTGGCGGGAGACAGGCTTCTATTCAAAGTATACATTCAACTGGTAAAATATGGAATGCAATACATTTTTGATAGGATTAATGAATTCTACACTAAAAGTTTTTTTAAAGCTTTTTTTAGGATTGAATAAATTTGAAAAAGAGATCTAATTCAGATTTCATGCACTCGCATGAGTTTGAGTGTCAAAATGACATTTTTTACTTGTTTCCAAAAATTATCGATCTTTTTGTACTTTTTACTCGTGCTTTTTTCTCAGATTTTTTACTTTTCTTACTCTTGACTCTTGTTTTCTTGTTCCACTCCTTCTGACTTTTTCCACCATTTTTCTTTCTTCTAATAATGATCTAATAAAATGTCACTGTTGACGTGCCAAGCTCGAATGGTACCGCAGTTCCCAAATGGTCCCTTATATCTATTTGGATTATGCGGAATAAAGTATGAAGTATGGAAATATAAAGAGTTGCTGAAAAATTTTTCACCTGTGTTGGTCCAAAAACATAATTTTTTGCATCTAGCAGTACAACTGGTAATAATGGTGTTTTTTGCATTTCCAGGGATACATGGTTCTCATAGATTACGATAGCCAAAAGCCTAATTTGGTAGACCATTTGATAAACTTGGTGGATATTTTGCTATATATGAATCGATTGGTAAAAGTGTGTAAGGTGTAAAACCTAGAACTTGAGATATCTTGTACTGCTTAAAAGAGCGTGACAACCCTTAATTTTACAATCCTATCTACATGTTTTATCCTGTATTATATAATCATTGTTTCTCTTTTCTTGTTTAAAAACTACACTATTATTTATTTCAGAGTATTATTTAAAACATACGAGGTGTATTCAAAAAGTAAGGTGACTTTTCAATTTTCGCGGGCTACGTACATTCAAGTTTTAAATTTTTTGTTTTGTTGTTTTGGTACACTCGTCACAATCATATGTTCACAGTTTTGACTACATAGCTCGTGTTGCTTTTCTGGCAGAGGCGTAAAAGTTTAGAAGGGTTTAGTGTGCTCGGCGATTTTCTTCGTTTGAAAAAAATGGAGCAAAGAGTTTGCATTAAACTTTGTGTGAAAAATGGAATCCAGTGCTCTAAGACAATTGAAATGTTGACAGTTGCATACGGTAAGTCTACTCTGATTTCGAAAAATGTATATAAGTGGTACAAGCTGTTCCAAGAAGGCCGAGAGGCTGTCGAAGACGAACCTCGCTCTGGACGTCCCAGTACGTCAACAACAGACGAAAACGTTCTAGCAGTGGAAGAAATGGTGTTGAAAAATCGCCGAATAACCATCAGAGAAGTTGCTAAAGATGTTGGCATATCGGTTGGCTGATGCCATGCTATCTTTTCGAACGTTTTGGGCATGAGACGTGTGTCAGCGAAATTTGTTCCAAAACTGCTTAATTTTGATCAAAAGATCCATCGCATGAGCATCGCTCAGAAAATGTTGAATGAAGTTAATAATGATCCTGATTTTCTCAAAGGGGTTATAACTGGGGATGAATCGTGGGTATACGGTTATGACGTCGAAACTAAAGCCCAATTGTCTCAGTGGAAGCATCCTGATTCTCCAAGACCGAAAAAAGCACGTCAAGTTCGGTCAAATGTGAAGGTTTTGCTCACTGTCTTCTTTAATTATTGTGGCGTAGTGCATCAGGAATTCTTACCACAAGGTCGGACGATCAATAACGACTATTACCTTCCTGTTATGCGCCGTTTGCAAGAGGTGATACGCAAAAAACGTCCGGAACTTTGGAAAAACAATTCGTGGCTTTTGCATCACGATAATGCACCTGCTCATTCATCGTTGCTTGTGAAAGATTTTCTGACCAAAAACAGCACCACAGTCATGCCTCGGCCTCCATATTCACTGGATTTGGCCCCCAGTGACTTTTTTCTTTTCCCAAAACTGAAGAGACTCATGAAAGGACATCGATTTTCAACGATCGAGGAGATAAAAACGGCATCGCTGAAAGAACTCAAGGCTGTACCACAAAATGATTATCATAAGTGCTTCGATGATTGGAAGAAGCGTTGGCACAAGTGTATTATATCTAAGGAGGATAACTTTGAAGGGGACAACATAAATATTAAGGAATAAATGAATATTTTTTGAGAAACCCATAAAGTCACCTTATGTTTTGAACACAGCTCGCATAGTTCACAACATATTAGTAAGGCGAATGATTCTGTGACTTAAAGTTGTATGAACTGAAATAGATTCGGACCTGACCATTTATTTTTATTTTCCTAAAATTGAAATGTTTCATTCGTAGCTATAATAGCAAAGTATAGAAAAATTCAAATTCCACGCTCTCGATTTTAGCGCCACCTAGCAGCAATGGTCAGAACCACCTCTGAGCCATATCTTGAGATTTTGTGGTTAACTCGCCTCTCATACTCATATTTCGCTGGTTCAATTAATATTACCTTTTTGATGACTAATCTCTTTATTCTAATCTACCATATAATGATAAATAACTTACTCTCCTTATTTTGAGCGTCACCCTCCCCTGCATATATTCCGAAAGGGCGATACAAAATGCCGTCTTTATTTATCCATAATTGTATGTAAGAATAAGCTTCTGTCGGCTATTTCGACATACATGTATGCCGAAATAGCCACTCCGATCTTATTACATGATTATCAAATGATAGACATAACAGCATATGTGCAACGATCATTGAAAAGTAATCTACAAGTTTTGACAACTTTAATTTTAATTTTTAAAGTTAGGGACTAAAATAACCATATGCCTTTTTATAATACATAATAGTTTATAGCCTGTCAAACCGAAGGAACCGAATAGAGCCTCTACAAAGTGACCGTAAAGGCACCATTCGGTTCCTTTTTAAAAAACTCGCAAAAACAGCAAAATCAACTTTTAAATTGTTGAAATTCGGATTCTACGTTCAAATTCCCTATAGAAGGTCACGAAATAATCGCAATCGTTTTTTTTTTCAACGGTAAAAAGTTTAAAAGAATATAAAACGTATAACGCCTCTTGACTGATACACTTCAAACGCATGTCTGTAAGTAGCAGTCAACAGGCGTTATACGTCTTATATTTTATGAAACTTTTCACCGTTACAAGAAAACTATTGCGATTATGCTGTGACCTTCTATAGGAAATTTTAACGTAGAATCCGAATGTCAACAATTCCAAAGTTGATTTTGCTGTTTTTACGACTTCTTTAAAAAGGAACCGAATGGGGACCCATTGGGTCCCCATTCGTTGGACAACTACCCTGGCGTACTGAAGGAACCGAATTGAGCCTCTACAAAGTATACATTTTAGAGGCTCCATTCAATTCCTTCAGTCCGCCAGGGTAGTTGTTTAACGATAGTCATAACGGCATACGTGAAACGATCATTGAAAAGTAACCTACAAATGTTCACAACCTTAATGTTAATTTTTGAAGTTAGGGACTAAGATAACCGTATGCCTTTTCATAATACATCCTATTTTATAGTTATCCAACAAAACTCTTATGGCATATGTGCAAAGATCATCGAAAAGTAACCTTCACATTTTGACAACTTCAATGTCAATTTTTGAGGTTAGGGACTGAGATAATAGTATGCCTTTTTACAAACGGTTTTTTTAATACGTGAACACAATTTCAAAGTTATTTTTCTCGAGAAACGATCATTAAAAGCAATATGCAATTGTTAACACAATTTATTTGAGGGTAGGAATTACTTTGGACCAACTCACACGTATGCCGATCTTTTTCCGCCGGACATTGAACTCAAGTGAATCTGAGAAATTTAAGAACATTTTAAGTAGCAAAGTCTAAACTGGCTAATCGAGTAAATTTTATTAAGTTCAACATAATGGTAAAAATTATCACAAATGCGATACAAAAAATATAAAGTGGCTGGTGGATACATAATGAAAAAAACATATCGAAGTCATGTGCTCTCTCTTGAAATAACTGCGTTTCTAGCGTTATCTATACCATTTTGCACTAAAAACTTCACTTAAGAAAAACTCTGAACTAAATCCCTTTCAAAGCTTCAATTTGACTTGACCTTATAATCATTTAACGCCACCTAAAATAATTTACGAACGTTTAAGATTGATAATAGCATTTTTTTAAATAATAAATGGTAAAATTTGTGTAGCTAAAATGGTTAAAAAAGGTTTTTCAAGACATAAATGTCAAGGCAAATAACTACATTGAAAGATTATTCTTCTATTCTTAAAATTGGAAACAGTAGAGTTGTGGAGAATATTTTCTTGGAGAAATAAACCCAGATTTATTTAATTTATTATATTTTAATTTTATATCTATCTCATTTATTATAATAAATAATATTTATTAAATTTGAAACAAAAGGGAGTAAGGAGTCACAGTAAGGAACAATTTAACTAAAAAATTATTGTTCAAATAATTATTTTTCGTAAGTTTACAACTGTTTTTTTTAAACATAATGTTTCTGTGTCAATAAGATATAACTGATAATGTTATTATTACTCAAAAAGTTGAAAAATACTTTTTTTTCTTACGCATCTGATTTTTGGCACGACAGCCAAATTAAATTAGACCGAAATTCCAGTTAAGAACAAAACAATAATAAAGGTCAGTGAAAAACGAACCTAGCCAGCAACAATTTATAAAAAGACAGGAATTTTGTTAGTGGAAAAAGTCAGGGATTAGAAACAATTTTCTAAAAGGTTTTTGAATATTAGTAGTCAGGGAAAATGAAAAATTGGTTGGAGAAAACCAGATAATTTTTCAAATAAAGTTTTTTGGTAACCCTGATATTATTTATTGTTTATAAATGAATTGCCTTGTATTTACATTTTCTTGAAGCAGAAAAAATAGTGTGTACGTCGTGTCGGTGTGTGCCTTTATGACTTTGCCGTTGTCTGTGTACTAGATAACTTTGGAAAAAAGACTCAGATCGCATTGTGCTTCAGCACTTTTTTGAAGGGTGTGAAAAGAAAGGAAAAATTCTTTAGCCAGATATTTTGGATTAAAATTTAAAATGTAAGAGAATTTTGAACACCTTTGAGAACATATTTTTCAAAGATTCCAAAATTCTATAAACGGCTGTCCGTAATACTCAAAAGTTCGAAAAATTTATCCTAGCGACTTTTTTTGATGAAAAGAAAATTTTCAAAGTTATAGTATTATGAAAAATTACATAATCCAAAGAAAATAAATATTTAAGACCTTTATATAAGTGTGAGCTACGCGCGCTGCGAGGGAAGATTTGATGAGTAACACAAAGGTTAGGAGATAAGGAGGTAAGGGAGTTAAGGGAGGGCGGATAAGGGAAAATGAAATAAAATGAACAAAAACATAAAGCCCTAGGTAGCAAAGGAGTGCAGAGGTCTATCAGTTACAGTATGTGCTACGTGGAGGAGTACCCTTTACCTACAAAAGAGCTTCATTCTCACAGGGCTGCACTGGGAGAATGAAGCAAGCGTGAAAACAAACAATACAGTCTAGCGCAAGGAAGGAGAAAGGTCTCTTGTTACAGACCAGAAAGAGATATAGCCAAGAGAACGTCGAGAAAAGGGCTGTAGATAGTCATTTCAAGGGAAATAGTAGGACACGTAGTTCACGACCCGAAAAATTTGAAGGGCGATAGAAAAGATTAGGATGTGGAAGAAAAGAACAGAAAAAGGCTAAATTAGAGAGAGGGAAGATCAGGCATGGAAGTAGGTTGCAGGGCAAAGCACAAGCAGAAAGGGATCTGCGAGAGGGTGGAGCACATAATAAAGTAGAAAGTGAGAGAGCGTAAGAGCGAAAAGGAGAAGGTGGTGGTTAGAGAAAGGATAAGAGCAATGGAGGTGAGGATAGAAAGAAAAGAGAAGGCAGAAAAAATAAATGATATTTGTGTAAGGGGATTGAAGCTAAGGTGGAAAAAAATAGAGGGCGTGGAAGAGCTTGTACACAGTATAGGGCGGGATAAGGTTAAGTTAGGTAATGTTAGGCTAAAGGAAAAACGGGAATGACGTGGCGGTCGTGGAATTGGAGGACTGAGAAGAAAAGTTGGCGGTAATACGAAATAAAAATAGGATTAAGGAAAGACAGTTTTCATTAACAACGATTTGAAACAGAAGGAAACGGATGTACTGAAAATGCTAAACAACAGTGTGAGGAGGCATAGGAGTAAAGGCTGAACGGCAAAGATAGGGTATAGAAAAATACTGGTACATAGCAGAGGTAAAGAAAAAAGCTAAGGATTCCTGGAGGTATATCTACAAATTTGACATTTAGGGACTGGTTGCAACGTAGGTAGAGAGAAAGAAATAGGAGCGAATTTAGTCAAGGTACGGTAACAGGGGATGAAGAGGGAGAATACACGTATGTGAGTAAGTTGGGGGTATCGGTGATAGACTATGTTGTCATGAATATCCAAGGTTTGTATAAGAGGTAGAATTTCGCAAGAGAAGGGAGGGTACAATCAGACCATTACACATTAGGATTCTCAATAAAAAGAGAGGGTAGCGGAAGGCAAGTTGGGGAATAAGAATTGTTATGAGAGAGGGTAAACTGAACGAGAAATGCGACAAAAGAAGTATTAGGAGCAGTTGGAAAAGGTTAACTTTCAAGGGGAGTTGGTGTGAGAGATATGGGAGCAACTTAAAGAGAAAGTGAGAGGTTTTTTGCAAAAGAAGGTATTTAGCCAGAAGAAATGAACACAAGAGGCAAGGTAGAGGCTAAGGGGGGTTGTGAAGAAGGTATAAATGGGGAAAAATTTCCAAGAGGGTTGAGAGAGGGGTTGGTGGTACCACTGTATGAAAAGAAGATAGGGAAGGATAAGAAAATGATAGAGGGATTGCGTTAGTGAATATGGCATATGTACAAAGTACACGCGATGGCTTTATTGGGTAGGCTGAAGAAGGAGTTCGTGGGGAAAGGAATATAAGCGGAAACGTTAAAAAATTCACACGTTTTTTCACGGATCTAAAAGGCGCTTTCCTTACGGTGAATATAGGGAGGTTGTGGGAGCTTATGGATGAGAGGGGAGTGGAAAAAAGCCTGATAGAGAGGGTAAGTGTAGTATATGAAGATACAAAAGATAGAGTAAGATGATTGAAGACAATTTCTGAGGGCTTCTGGATAAATGGTGTTTGAGGCAAGGGTATCCGCTTATCCTAATGCTTTTTTTCAAGTTGATTAACAGATATGGAAAGTAAGCTAAAGGCCAGAGTGATAGGAGGAGTTAGGGTAGGAGGGGTTAGGATATAGTTGCTCGTGTATTCAGATGATATAGTGTTGTTTGCAATGAGCGAGGATGCTTTAAAGGAGATGATGAAAAGGGTGAGAAGATACCTGAATAAGAACGGGTTAGAGTTAAATGCGGAAAAGTCTTAGATTATGGTATTCAGGAAAATATTGGCAAGGGATAAGGGAGTTTAGTAGAAGTGGAATCGCAGGGTGGTACTGAAAGTGAAAGAGTTTGTGTTCCTGGGGTTACAGTTTCGAAAAAATGGAGTAGTGAATGGTCATATAAAAGAGAGAGTGAAAAAGGCAAATGTGGCGATGAAGCAGGTATGGGGGTCTTATTTTATGGCGTGGAGGTATGGGTGACACGGTTGTTGGTTAATTTGGAGACGAAGAGAAGAAAAAAGGAAACATAGTGGAGAAGGAAAGATTGTAAATTGTACAAAAAACAGATATAAGGAAAATGTAAATTTTGTATATAGTAAATTCTTTGTAAAAAATAGATGTCTAAAAAAACGTTTAACTGACTGATGCTTAAATCGAGATTTCGTTTTTTGACTGAAAAATCAATTAAAAATGAAAAATCATATTGTGATGATGTTTTTTTCTGTTTGTCTCTCTGTAGATTTTTTATTTGTTAGCACAATGGAAATTTTGGAGACCACTTTTTCAAGATTTAAAATTGGTATGTACACGGAAAAAAAATTCTTGAGGCGAACGAGTGAATCGAGAATATATCAAACTCAAAGAAAGTGTACGCTTGGATTAGGTAAAACGTTTAGTTAGAAGAGTTACACATTTAGTTACTTTATGTAAATTGTTCTAGTAAATCAGGAATTTGGACGAAATTTCTAAGTTCGAAAGTTTATTATTTTCAACAGATTATGTATAATTGTATTATCTTAAGATTAGAAACAAAATTTAGTTGTTATAGAAATATATTAACTTAAAGTAGCCAATTTTTCGTCTGGTATCGCGAAAATGAGTTTCCCTGAAATCCGTGTAATGCATTTGGAGGTCAAGTTTGTTGTTTTTATCGCGTTTCTTGATATTTCAATATAGTTATCGCCTACAATCGAAGAAAATGTCAATTATTATTACTGCATCGTAAACTCCATTTAATATTAACAATCGCGCACATTTTAAGTGGTAAAAAGCGTTTAATTGTCCAAAGTAAATCTCAACTGTCACTGCTCCCGATTAGACCGTCGCCATTTTATTTCGCTGCTCCCATAATGCACCGGCGCTCTTCTGATAATTGTTTCAGACACCTATTCTTAATATCCCTATTATAGCTATAATTATTAGGGGTTTGACTATATGATATCCCTGGTATATGGAAAATGGTCAAGGATATTCATTTTCGCTGATCCAGGGATCTTTCTAAATTCCTTTGTTCGTTTTCAGCTAAATGTTTGGCTATAATAAGGAATTATATCCCTGTCACAGCTCAATTTTTTTTACCCTGTACGGATATTCGTAATAATCGAAAAAGGGGACAATTTATCTGTATTGCTTTTTTTACCATTAGAAGACAAGAGTTATAGCATTTTCAAAATTATAAAAGGAAAATGTCATAAAAACTATGTGAATTTTTCTTTAAAATAGAAAATTAAATTTTTGCTTACACAAAAAATCATAAGGCTGCAAAGGTTTCCTTTTTCGTGGTTACAGAAATATTTTTTGACAGATCCTTTCCAACGTCTTTAACTTATCGTGGTTGTGAAAAGGCACTCCTTCGAGTGGTCACAAAAATAATGGTGGTCAAACCCCTACCCCTTTGCAACGTCTTCCGGCGGCGTCAAGGCACCCGTTTTCGACTGCGGGCACTACAATAATGTTGAAGGCAGCCCTTTTAACTGGTCATAGAAATAATTGTTTTCATAATAACAATAAAATTGTAATACTGTAATAGAAATTTAATAAAGATAGTAGTGAAATTTTAATAATTTACAACAACGTTATGTAAAAATGTTCCGGCAGAGAACTGTTTTCCCAGTACCGGCAGGGACATTTTTTGCCGGTAATGGCAGAGAAGTTTCTTGCAGGTAGCGGTAGAGCATCCACAGCCATTGAAAATTCATTTTTTTGTTAAAAATGATTTCAAATGAAATTTCATCTGTATTGGTTTTAATATCAAATACACTTATTTGCTTAAAATTTAATTAATTTGTTAAAAATTTCAGTGTTCTGTTAAAAAGTCATCTTTTATTTTTGCATAGTTTTTTGAATAAATAAATAAATTAAAAAAACTTTAAGTTGTCTCTGACATGCTGTGTCATTCCGTGTATCTTAAAAATATTGGGGGTTCGTCAAAATATTTTGTTACCGTTCGTTATAGTTTGGTTAGGGGAGGGGGGGTCTTGGAAAAGGCCCATATCCCGTTACGTAATTTAAGTACGGCCTCCATTGTATCATGATTATGATTAGTATGATTTTTAAATTGGCGAATTACATTCTTTTTAGCTTTTATTCTAGAATATTCAAATTCGAAAAAGTTCTGCATCGCAAAAAAAAGACGAGAAATAACAAAAAAAATTGCTTAGATTTTTGGGGCTCACTCTGAAAAATTTATATTTCAGAACTTCACTTACAGTAAGATAGTATTCTAGCGAAAACGATGATTATTAGTTAATTCATGTTTTTAAGGAAACATGATATATATATATCAATGCAAAAAATACACCAAACACTCGCTTTTAGTCCAGTGTCGGGGGTTGACTTCTAAATGGCTTGGGACTGAATTAAGGGGATCGAAACGTAAACAGTCAGGGCTGCTGGAACCATTTCCTCTTCTAGTGCACGCTATTGCGCAGTATACTTGACTGAGTACTCGCGCACTGTGGCCCTGCCGAGACGACTGGCGCAATCGCTCTCGCTCTGTAGATCAGTGGAAATAGCTAATTAGTTAACAAAAATTTCGAATTTCTTAAAAAAGATGGTATACAAAAAAGAGGAAAAAATTTTTAAAACAAGTCACAATATGCAATTTTGGATTGCTTGAACCGATTTTTCAAAACTAAAGGTCAAATCATCGCCAGCAGTAATTTGGTGCTTGTGAATTCTCTTTTGTTAAAGCTCCTTCGGCTTTCACAAACATTTTCTCATTATCATACAGCATATCTTTTTTAAATCTGTGACTTTATTATCGATAAAACTAAAAGTGCTATCAAAACTTTTTCGCTGGGACTATTACTGCATTTTGAATTGAAGGCACAAGTTTCAAATGCATATGCATATCTCACTGATGGGTTGTGAAAAATGCTACTATTCACTCGCTCGACAGATACATCAAATCAAAATTACGGTAAATGTGTTACAAACATTTTCATCTCACGTCCGTTGATATGCAACACACTAAATAATTTAATGGGAGGAAAGACAACATCTTTATCTATTCACACTTGTCTTGTAATACAAAATTGTCTGTTAAATTGTCAGTATTTTCAAAATAAATTACAGAGTTCAACCATGCTCCGATTACCTTATGAAAATTAACAGAAAAAAAGGTATTCAGTAGTCCGAAAATTGTCACGATATCCTTAATTGCATATTGTTAATCGTTTTTTTATTTTTCTTGTTCTTTCTACATTTAAAAGAGCTAGTAAATCTGTTACAAACGATATAGAACCCTTCAATAGCAAGAAAATTCCTTTTGCAAAACCTTGATAATTTAATTTGAATAATAACCGAGCCACACAAAAAAAAGTGTGTGGATCTCGTAACAAGACACACGTATTCCTATGGATTTTGGGGCGCTGAATTCAAATTCGGTATCAAACATCACCCATCACTTCATGGTTGAGCCATCTACTCAAAAAATGACGAGAATCATGCTTTGAGGCAAATAAATTTCAAAATAATGCCAGTGATGCAAATTTTCACTTCAAAAACACGTCGACAACTGTGAAGGATCAACCCTTGCCTAATATCAACTTATTTAACATAACTTTACCCAACAGAACTGACCTCACCTAACCTGAATTAACAGCAATTTATTGAACTGCACGTTAAGCTCTAGAAGCATATTTTCCCAGTAGCAAATGTGTGCTACATCTAATGGATCAACTCGAGCCTGACCTAGAAATAAATCTAACCTAGCCTAACCTAACCTAACCTCACCAAACACAATTAAACTGATTGTGTTGTCCCGTTGTGTTTTCGGTACCGTTTAAATCAGCTTGGGCTTAACCTGCAAAGAGGTCAAACCTATGCGAACCTGACAAAACCTGACCTAACCTAACCTAACTTAACTTCACGTAACACAATTAAACTCATTGCGTTGTCCCGTTGTGTTTGCGTTACCGTCTTATTCATCTTCGGCTTAACCTACATAGAGGTTTAACCTATCCTAACCTAACAAAACCTGACCTAACCTAACCTAACCGAATGAAATTCAACCACACGTGTAGCTATGTAAGCGTACGGTTCTCAGTCTTAAATGTGTGCTATATTTAATAGGTCAACTTGATCTTAACCTACAAATGAATCTAACTTAACAGAACCTAACGAAATTTTTCTGAATGCAACACAACTTAACTTAATTGTTCCCGTTCTAACACAATAAAATTTATTTCATTGTGGTTTTTTATTTTTTTTATTTATTTATTTCATTGTGTGGTGGTTAAAAATTCGGACGCACATTACTCGTTTGAAGAAACTTAGAACTATAAGTAGAATTGACCCCATTTCAATTAACCTGACAATGTTTGTATAAATTAAAATGTAGAACTGTAACTTAAACATGCAAATGAATTAGTTTAATTGTGTTTCGTGAGCTTAGGTTAGGTTAGGTTAGGAAAGGTTAGATTTATTTCTAGGTAAGGCTCGAGTTGACCCATTTGATGTAGCACACATTTGCTACTGGGAAAATATGCTTCCAGAGCTTTACATGTACCATAGTTCAATAAATTTCTGTTAATTCAGGTTAGGTGAGGTCAGGTTCTGTTAGGTAAAGTTATGTTAAATAAGTTGATATCAGGCAAGGGTTGATTCTTCACAGTTGTCGACAAGTTTGTGAAGTGAAAATTTGCATCACTGGTATTATTTTGAAATTTATTTGCCTCAATGCATGATTTTTCGTCATTTTTTGAGGTTATGATTCAACCATGACGTGATGGGTGATTTTTGATACCGAATTTGAATTCAGCGCCCCAAAATCCATAGGAATACGTATGTCTTGTTACCAGATCCGCACACTTGTTTTTGTGTGGCTGTGTAATTTAAGAAACAGTTTTTTATCATTATAAAGGTTGCCAAGTTTAATTTTAATGTTATTGCCAGCCAAGCAAAGTTTTCCAAATTCATAATTTTCAGTTCTGAGTATTCTCAGCATCATTTCTCAATGATTTTTAATATTTTTGTAATTATTGACAAAAAACAGTAGTGAACAATTTTATAATTTTTACATTGATTTTCTCAATTTATTCTCGAAGTTTACTGATTATTTAAGAAAATGGACCAATACCCGATGATTTTTTCTCGTTTCCGAGACCAAGCCACTGTTTCGTGACTTATTAAGGACACATTTTTCTTGTAACTTGCAATAAAGATAATTGGAAAGTTTGAGTACTTTAGGAATATACAATTCAAACCAGAAGCTCTTGAAAACTTAAGCGTCTTGGAAAATACGTGTTTAAAATTTGTTACAAGTATTATTCATTTAATTGATTGTATTAAACTTGCGTATGACATCGGGGAAACCAACGAAGAGCTATACTAAAATTTCCGTAACAATCTTGATTCTTTCTGAAGAGACTTAATGGTCTTGCAATGTTGATTGATTATTTTTTGAAAGCTTTAGACCAATAGACACAAAGTCATTCAAAGTTCAAGTAGCAAAATGACCTTTAAAAAAATTGATTATTCATAGCTTTTAATTCTTCAATCACTGAAATTCGATAGGATCCACCGTAAATTTTAACACGTATTTCTCATGAGAAAAAAGAGGTTTCCACCAATTTTAATCAGAACCGTCAATATTCGTGAATTAAGCTAAAAATAAATATTTCTTTTCCCGATTATCTATAGAATACACATAAGCATTTTTTTTTACTATCAGACCCCTAAGTTTGTTTTATAGTGGCACAAAAAAACCTAATTGAAGAAACTACAAAATCGCCCTCCATAGGTTCATTAAAGAAGAAGCTTCGATTGGAGAAGCCAAATGAGTCAAAAACTAATATATATTCGTCAAAGTGCACTCAGAAAAATGCTTGTTTGAATCAAAGAACAAAATTTTTTTGAATTCATAGCATTCAATGAAAAATATTTTTTGCCTTGATTGAAAAAAGGTTCATTTAATTTTTTAAAATGGAAAATATTTGCCTTATTGACTTAAACAATTTGCTTAGGAAAATTTGTTTTATTTCAACAAAAAATGGACTTTTATAAAACAATGCTTTTGTTTAAAACCCGTTTATTTAAATTCATAAAAATATTTATTTGATTTAAACAATAAATACAATACAAAGCGGTACCGCAAAGTGCCGCTAGGCGTGCTAAAGCGCTGCGGCGGTTCCTGAGTATCTAACCAGAAATCTAAATTAATTGGTCCTGTAATTCATTTCATGGCATTGGTCTTTGTTTTAGTGTTGTATTATTCTGAAGGTTCGGATTTACTGTAAAATCGTTAATTAATTGAAAAATAACATCAATATTTCTAGTTTAGGAACTACTTGAATTTCAGTTTAGTTAAAAAGTGACCTAAAATAAGTAATCGGATTGAATAAGTGTTTCGGCTTTTACATACAGAACGATATTATGATTAACAACATACATATTATCGACCTTATACATTATTTTTATGAAGAATGCTTAATTTTAAGATGAGATGTAAAAAAAGATTTACTTCACTTCAACAAAACCTATAATTAATTTTTAAAAAATAAATTTAAAGTAAACAAGAATTTTACTTAATTGAAACAATATATTTATTTTTGAAAACACAAAAATTTATTTGAACCAAAGAAATAAAAACAAAAAAGTAATTTATTTAAATCAAACAAACATTTTTCTCAAAATATTTAAAGAAATAATTACCTTTAACATTAATTGATTTATACATAATTTTAACGCATAAATCCGAATCTTCAATTCATCCGAAATCTTCAATTATATCCAAGGTAAAAACCCTAAACTTCAAGTAGTTCCTAAACTAGAGATATTGCGCCCATTTTTCAATTAATTTGTCATTTTATAGTAAATCAGAAGCTGAAGCTTTAGAATAATACAAAACTGAAAAAATACGAATTTCATTAAATATTTTAAATCACATGATCAATTAATTTAGATGCTAGGTTAGTCCCTTAGGAACCGCCGGCATCGCTTTAGCACGCCTAGCGGCACTTAGTTGTACTGGTTTCTACTGTATTTCTGGTTTGAATTAAATAAATATTTTCATGAATTCGAATAAACAGATTTGAAACAAATGCATTGTTTAATAAAAGTCCATTTTTTATTTAAATCAAACAAATTGAACTAAAGAAATTATTTGTTTCAATCAATAGGGCAAATAGTTTCCATTTATTTATATTAAATAAATCTTTTTTTCATTGAAGCAAAAAATTTGTTTGATTCAAATATATGAATGCAAATAAATTTTGTTGTTTGATTCAAACAAACATTTTTCTGAGTATGAGGAGAGAAGCCTTGCGTCATATCATTTAAAGAAGCAAACCACACAGACGTACGTTAAAGAATAGTACACATTAATACCTTTTTACCTATTGGAAAGTTAATTACAAATTTAATGTCTGTAATAAAGGATAGTATATTTTATTGAGAACATAAACATCCTCTTTTTAATTTATATTATTTGTAATTTAAGAAATTTAAATAATCACCAACGTTTCGGCACTCATACAGTAACCTTCATTAAGAAAAGAAAAATTTGAGCAAGCTCAAATTTTTCTTGTCTGGATCATTTTTCATTCCTTTTTTTCTATTTATGCCTAAAAAAATATTTTTTTTTATTTTTTTTGTCATTGGATTCTTGGTTTTATCTTTAGGAATTGTTCACAATATATTTTTTTCATTAATGCTGGCAGAAATCATCTCTGAAATCAGTTTTTTTTATAATAATATTCTATCCAACCCCCCCCCCCTCAACTTTGTAACACTTGCTTTTTAGTAATAAAAACATCATTTTTAAAACTCCCTTATTTTTCCTTGTCCATTTTTTCCTTTTTCCTGGCGATTAATATTCAAACACCAGAATTTTAAACTTGTAATATTTTTTAAACAGGATCTTTTATAACCGGAATAACAAAATATTCCAGATTGTTTTAAAATTGATTTATTTAACAAAAAATGACTGGTACCATAAAATATGACTTTTCAGGATGATACAAGAAATATCAACAAAGTAATTAAATTTCCAACAACAAAATTTGTAATTATAACTTAAACTCGAAGAGATGAAATTTTATTGAAAAAAATTAAAACCAAAATGTGTAGTTTCAGCACAAAATTAATTGTCAACAAAGTACTTAAATTCTCAATCAAAGAGATAAATCTTCATTAAAAATAAAATTCAGGAATTAGTTTTGCTCTCACCCACACAGTCAAATGTCTAATTAAAAATATAAACTTTCAATAAAACAGTTCAACTTACAACCAAAGAGTTTAATTTTTAACTAAAAATACGAATCTTCAAGAAAAAAAAATGATTGACAGATAAATTTTTTAATCAAAAAGAGAAACATTCAACAACAAAATTAAATTATTTTTTTAAAAAGATTTTAGTTTGACTTTTCAGCACCAAAATAAGAGTTTTAAACTAAAAGTAAATTTTCTACGGGTGATTTGAATTTTAAACCAAAAACTTGCATTTTCATCCTAGAAAGATGCAATTTCCACTAAAATAGATCAATTTCAAACTGAATGGACCAATTTCCATAAAAGTTGTTGAATGTTCATCCGAAAAAATATTTTATTTGATAATAATAAATAGAATAAAATTTAATTTAGGTTAGAAAAATTATGTTTTCACCCTAATTAAATAAATTTTTAACGAAATAGTTCTATTTTCAATCAAAAAGAAGAATTTCAACCCGAAAGCATTATATTTCTATAAACAAAATCGATCAGAAATCGAGTAATTTGATTTTTAGTCAATAACATTAATTATAAATCAAAAAATCTCATTTGCAACCAGAGAAATAAAATTCCAAGCAGCAAGATTAATATTCTACCAATGTCGAGTAATTTTTAACAAAACACATGAATCTTGAACCAAATATTTTAACTTTTAATGGAATTTTTAGTCTAATGGTGTTGAATTTGTATCCAAAAATGGGTAATTTTCTAATGAAAAAATACGTATTTGAAAAAATAGATCAGTTTCTAAACAAAAAAGATCAATTTTCAACAAAAATAGAATAGGCTAATTTTCAGTTAAATGACGAAGTTTTCAAGGAAATACATTTTCAATTAAGTCGTTAAATCTGCAACCAAGCACATGAATTTTCTGCAAAAAAGATTAACTGTCTTTAAAAAAAATTTTTAACAAAAAATTTAGTTGAATTTTTATTTAGAAATTAATTGTCACTTTGAGAAAAGTCATTTTTAACCAAATAAATAAATTTTTAACCACAAAAATTAACAGCGAAAAATAGAATAGCTAATTTTTACTTAAAGAAATATGTTTTTAAGCATATAAAATGCATTTTTAATAAAATTGTTAAATTTTTAACTTAACAGATGAATTTTTTTCAAAAAAGATTAAATATCTATCAACAAATATCCTCAGCAAATTTCGTTCAATTCTTTGTTCAAAAGATTAATTTGAAACCAAAAAGATTAATTTTCTATCAAATATAAATTATTTGGTAAGCAGTAATTTAAGTTTAAACCAAATACTTTAATATTTAATAAATTTTAAACCTCAAATATTTTAATCTTCAACGAAAAAAGTGAATATTCGCCAGAGTAGAAAAGTTTCAACCAAATTTTCAGAAGAATAGTAGAATTTTCAACTGAGGAAGATTGATATTCAAATAAAGATGATATCATTTAATTTTCAGATAAACTATTATTCTTAAATACAAAATTAATTGAAGCTACACATTTTTAACCAAAACGATTTAGTTTTAACCAAAAAAGATTAATTTTTAACCAAATACATGAATTGTCAAACAAATATTTGAATTTTCAGCTGAAAAAGATTATAATAATCAAATTAAATGAAATTAAATGAAAGTTAATAAAATCATTTTTAAACAAATTTAAAAAAATAGTTACATATTTCAGAGAACAATTGTTTTTCAACTAAAATAATCATTTTGCAGTTAAACTATGCAAGGTACGAAGAAATACGAACCAAAAAAATCGTGCATTAAAAAAGTATAATTGAAAAAAACTCATATGTATAAATTTGCCATAAATAATGTTTTTATAGCAATTGTAGTTAACTTTAATCGTAAAACATAACATTAAAAGTAAACAAATTCATTTTTTTTAAACGAAACCAGGCAAGAAAAAAATATGATCAGAAAAAAGTTGTCAACCCAGAAGGAATGTAAAAATATGATAATAATAATTTTTAGATAGAACGAGCTCATTTTCTTTTTTTATCGTAAAAAAAATTAATAAAATAAAATTTCGGAAAAACGACATAAAAGGCAAAAAAAGAATAGAAAAAAGTTGTTGAACCAAATATGCTTTACAAGTTTGTTATAAAAATTATATATTTGTTATCTTCATATTTTTCTACGAATACAATCTTTTGCTAATTTTATATGTGTCTTAATAACTTATATAACTAAGTTTGCTGCAGAATATTGTTTAAACTACAATAAAAATTCATACAACTTTTCATTGAACAAACAGCACTTACTAGAATTAGAAATTTTTTGGATTCTTTTATGAAACGAGGGAAAATCATTTTTCTATTTTTTAACCTTCATGATTTCTTAAGAAATACAAATATTGAGTTTACGATTTTCTTCAAGTATATCATGTCTGAAAAAATAATGCTACACCTGTTACATGCATCAAATTTTTCCGCGAAAAACTGGAAACTATACAAAATTCATAATATCATTCATTACACATGTGAGAAAACGAATGATCTTTAGTTAAAAAAATATCCCTAAAGCAGGTAAACATAATGAGTCAAATTCATGTTGGTCCATCGAGAATATATATAAAAGTAAATATGATTTATTTCATTTATATCTGTCAGATATAATAATTTATTCAACTCTATTAAAAATTCTGGTATACTCTTATTACGAAATTAGTTAGTCTTGAATTTTAAAATGTTTACGCTTTTATTATTAGGAAATAAAAAACAAGGAAGGAAAATGTGCGCTTTACCTGTTATATGGAAAGAAAAAAATCAATTTATGTATTAAACCTATTTTTGAGTTTCAGGAAATTACAATCTCATTGTTTTTTACAAAGATAAATCAGTTGAGCAATCTGCTTTTTTTAAATCACCTATTTGTCATATTTTTCAATTCTATAACCTTTTCTAAAATTAAAATGTGCAGCCTTGAATAAATCACCATGTTTCAACAAAACTAATATTTATTCAATAAACAAATAATACATAATAATATTTTATAAAATAAATCAGTGAAATAAATAATTGAGAATATTTTCTTTAAAAAAATGGAAAGTTTTTATAACAGGTTCTACCGTGTTTCCTTGTTTTCATCCTTATTTTCTCATGTTTTTTTTAAATGGGTTTTAAGACATTTCTGAAAGTAATTGGACCCAATAAAAGATTTCCAATATTTTTGATAAGAACATTCTTCTTATCACTTCAAAATTTCACTGTCATATTTTTTATACGGAATTCATCTCTTAAAGAAACTCTATTATTTAGTTCAAAATTCATCTATATATCTTGTCGAAAATTGGTGTTTTTTGGCAGAAAATTAATCAACTTGCTTAAAAATTAATTTTTTTGTTTGAAAATTTAACCGCTTGGTGGAATATTGAACTCTTTTTTGTTAAATACCTATTTATGGTCGAAAATTTGTTTCTTTTTTTGAAATTTGAACTAATTACTTTAGAAATCCTTTTTGTTTCCTTCTAAATTAATTTTTGTAGTTGAAAACTTAATTTTATCATTTTTTACTGAAAAGTCAAATGTTTTGTTTGAAAATTGGTTGTTTTTGGTTGAATTAAACTGCTTTTTCTATTTGGGTTAAAACCATTCTTGGCTAAAGTATGAACTATTGCATTTATCGTTAATAATTGATGTTTTTTTGATTGACATTCATCAGAAAAAAAAATTCAAAAAGTCCCTCAACTTTTACCCACACGTTTATATTTTCTACGAAAAATAGAAAAATGCAATTTCTACTCAAGCAAATAACTATTGAAAATAAAAAAGACACATTTAAAAAAAATTTACTTGCATATAAGAAAGATTTCAGTTTAACTGTTGAACATAAAAATATGATTTTTAAACAAAAAATACATTTTATACGAATAGCTGAATTTTTATCGAAAAGGATAACTTTTCAACAAATTTGTTGAATTTTTATCTGAGAACTTGTATTTTTATCTAACAAGAAGTCTTTTGAGGTATTCCCATTCGATCTTAAACAAATTTATATATGTCGTAGTGCCTTAAAACTAAGCAACGCTTGTTTCTTTTTATCTTCAGAAAAACATTCCTGAGGAGTGAGAGCATCCCTTAAAATTCGCCCTTGAAATTATTTTTGTTAATTTTAACGTAAAGCAATCAATTAATTGATTCTAAATCAACTGCATTTTATTTCCCTTTGAATCTCGAATATGCGCAGGGTGTTGTAAGCATTGGATGATTATTAATTTTTCGAAAAAATATACGTCTAAAAAGTTAAGAGAAAATTGACTTCGACATATTTCAGCATTTTTGTGAAAAAAATATTAAGTAGGTACACTAACCGCGTATTCCATTGATTAAATTATTTAAAAAAAACAATCTTATCTTATTTTCGGAATCTGATTGTCAGAAACTTCAGGTACGCATATAAATATTCTGATTGAATTGCAAAAAACTGGATTTCGTCCTTCTAACATAAGAAGATAAACTACCCTCACTTTAGTTCGACTTTGAAATGTTATGCAATCATCATTATTATTTTTGATAAAACTTAAATTAATATGCAAATCAAATTTGTGTTGATTATTGTTCTCATCTACCACTCGCAAGGTCAAGGCGTGAAAACAACCCCTAAATATCACCGCAAAAAAGAATTTTTCAATTTCTAGCTATGAACAGACACATAACTAAAAACAAATAACTGCTAATTAATTATGCATCATTCGATAATTTTATCAATTCCGCAAAATTCTTAATTGTTCGCATTCTTTTAAATCAAACTGCGGATTCCAAGAAGATCAAGATCGAAGAGATTATTTCTATATTTGAAAACAATGTCAATTTCATGTTTAAAAATAATACCTTCAATGATAATCTTCTTTAAAACCACAGTTTATTTTCAAGAAATTTTAACAATTAAGCAATTTGTGGAATTGATAACATTACCGAATGACGCATGTTTAATTGGAAGTTCTTTGGTATTAATTATGTGTCTCTTAACAGCTGACAATTGAAAAAAATTTTTTGGGTTGACAATAAGGGGTTGTTTTACCCCCTTGACACATAAACTGATAGGTGAAAAAAATAAGCAATACAAATTTGTTTTGCATATCAATTGAAGTATATAATATGAATATAAATGAGCGTTGAATGAAATTCAGAAGTGCTACTATTATAACGGTAGTTTAACCTCTCATTTTAGAAGGACGAAATCGAGTTTTTTGCACTTCGATCAGAATATTTAACTGCGTACCCGAAGATTCTCACCATCAGATTCCAAAAATAAGCTGAAATTGTTTGTTATTTTAGCAATGTAAAAAATAGTATACAGGGGCGGTTAACCCATTTAATATTTTTTAAACAAAATGCTAAAATACTTCATCATTAATTTGAAAATAAAATAAGATTGATTTGAAATAAAATAATCGATTGATTTACGTTAAAATTGACAAAAATAATGATTGGGGGTGAGTTGTAAGGACTGTTTCACCCCATAGAAATGTTTTTCAGCAGATAAAAAGAAACGTGTGTTGCTTAGTTTTTGATGCCCTACAACATATATAAATTTAAATGAATTCGGTCAACTGATCCAAAATTTTGTTTATTTAACCAAAATGATTTATCAAATGATTTGGTTCAGAAAATCCTTTTACAATATTAAAATGTCCAATTTCCTTTCGACCACATCGATTAACATACCCGTGAATAAAAATCCTTTAATAAAACTACAAGTAAATAAATCAAAAAATTTTAAAAACCTTAATGAAAATAATTCTAAAAAATACAAATAGCACAATAATAAACTTACTTTAAGTGACACAGTTTTATCTAAGTCCTAGGCTATGCTAAAAATTCATTTAAAAGATTTTCCTTTGCGCCTTATTATTTAGATTGTTAATATTATAATTCAGAAAGTTTAAAAAAAAATGAGTTAGGTTTATTCACAACCAATAACCGCAAAATGAACGACGCCGAGAAAATCGACAAAAAAGGTTCGAAACTTTATTTGCATGTATCGCGAATTGTAATTTTTTGTAGGCTTTTTTTTTATTGTTCTGGGCTAATTTGCATGAAATATTTTCCTTTCTGAAAAGAAAATTGTTTAAAAATTTTAGCTAATCATTTAAAATGCAGTAAACGGTGTTGATTCCGGAAATTCGGAAAACAGAATGATTACAAAATATCATTCCCTTAAGAAATTATAGTTATTGTGAAATATTACGTATTATTATTATTATTATTATTATTAATCATTTCTGAATGTAAACTATTCAATTTTCAAGGACTTTTTTTCACAAGTATGTCAGTTGAATTTTTTTTCTCGAACCGATCAATTTTGAAGACTTATATCTTGAGTTGTGATGATCATAAAGATCAAAGTTCAAGAGTTTTCACTTATAAATCTTTCAAGTTAATAAAATTTCACATGTTAAGGATGCAAATGACATCATTTTCAATTGTGAAACTTAAACAATTCGCATTTGAAATGTTTTCAATTTATAAAAATTTTCAATTCAAAGTTCTATCATTTCAAAGATTAAAAATCGAAATTAATTTAATTGTTAAGATTTATATTTCAAAGATATGTATATTTGGATGTTTAAAAAAATATTTAATTGAGTTTTCGGGTTTACAAGAAAAAATTCTTCAGTTTTCAAAATTTGTAAATGAAGACGTTTCAATATATAATCTGTATTATCAACAATTTTTAAAGCAGTATGATTTTGAGTTGTTGGAATTTTTAAAATTTTCAATATTTTAATTTTAATTTCAGGTAATTTGGAACCTTTTTTCGAAATCACGTTCAATTTTAAAGAATTGCAATCTGACAATTTTCATTTTGAAGATTCACAATTAAAAACTCTTCAATTTTGAAAGATGTTGTCTTTAACCCTGCCCCTCCCTATGAAAGATACTTTAAGATTTAGGATCATCCCTACCCCACCGTTCTCAATTCATACTAAGATTCTTTTAACTCAGAAAACTCCAATGTTTATTGAAATTATAATTTTTGAGTGTATTAATTAATAAAATTGATATTTATTGATCTCAGGCTTTACAGTAATTCCTAGTTACCATCTGTCCAACCATTTTAAAATTTTTCCACTAAATTACAAACTGAATTAATGAACAACAATGATAGAATCCACCTGTTTTGGATAAAGCAATAATATTCTTGGTTTATAGTATATTTTTTGGTGACTGGTGTAATTATTTTCTTAGAATTTTTTATTTTATGGTTATAAGTCATCCTTTTTGGCTGAAGATTTTTCTTTTTTAGTTCAAAATTTTAATCTTCTCTTGAAAACTAATTTTATTTTGTTGCATCTTTTCTTACATAAATGTTAAGTTAAACTTCTTTGTGTCAAATTATTCTTCTCGTTCAAAATTTAACTGAAAATGTATCCGTTCAATTTTTGTTTAAAAATGTCAACTTTCTTAGAAGAAAAGTCAGATGTTTTGTTGAAAACTTACGACTTTTGTTGAAAATTTCACTTTTTGGTTTGAAAATTAATGTTCCCTAGATTAAATTTCATCCTACTGATAAAAAAGTGAAGATCTGCCTTAGAAATTCACCTATTTAAAAAAAACAATATTATTCATAAACTAGATCGAATTTCTGGTAGACTTTCATCTAAGTTCAAATATCTTCAGCTTTGTTACATTTTCTTATAGTAGAAACTTTTCATATGTGAAATCTTCCGCCACCCCCCCCCCTCTTTTCAAATTTTCATGCAAAATTTGCAGCTGTCCTGTTTCAACCAATCCAAATTTTAATAAGAACAGTGTGTATTAAGAGCACAGTTAGATTTTTTAGGTATGTCAAAATGAACCTTCTAATAATGGAGATTCGTATTGTACATCTAAATGAATCTCGTTTCGAAATCTTTATTTATTCTCCTCCATGTGCTATGAACGTGAAAGCCGAAAAACAAGTTTATATTTCATCTACTTCATAAATTACCAGTTAAAAAAATAATTATTATGTTTATCAATTTAATTTAATAAATAAATTCGCAGTTCACCGTAAACAGCTTTCCTTTTTCTAATTATGGAAACAGTATTTTTTCAAATTTTAATCTAAATATTTTGATTTTGTGAATTCAAATAGCTGTTGAGAATTTTTTTTTTTCATTGAAAAAAATATTTTTCTTCTCTTTAAGACAAATGTCGTAATTTTTATTTAAATTTAATTCACAATAGCACATTTTGTTTTTTGAATGATTCTCTACTATTGGTGATTTGAAAAAAATGTTGCATCTAGAAAGTAGTAAATTATATTTTCGATGAGCGTTAACACAAGACATGAACAAAGGAAGGTAAAATAGATTAGGTGTGTGAAGAATTCTACTTTCATCGTTTCGAAGGAAGATAACTTTCAAGTGTAACACATTGATGAAGAGATCGTAGTCTGTTTACAAAACTTTTTGTATGCCTTCAAATTATTTGATCAAGTTAAAAATTTCACTCAATTGCGTTCCAATATTACACTTTAAATTTATAATTCACATATGAACTATAATCAATATTATTATTATCAAAAATTCTTTATTCTTTCTGAAAGCAATCTTTAAAGCAGCTTTAAAGGAAATTGAGCACTTTTTTGTTGAAAATGATGATAAGAATGTTATAACTATTATTAAATTTTATGATTAACGAATAATGCGCAATGAAGCGGAGTTAATTCATGTTAATTTATTGAATGTACGAAATTCCGAAGGTGGTTAATATCAGCAAAACTCGAAATTATTGAATGAAAATGCAAACATTTTATAGATACTTGGATTATTATCAAAGCGATTTTAACAAAAGAATAAAATATTACAAAATTTATTTTTTAAATGTTAAGTCTGAAATAAATTGCTATTTTTTACATAACTTAAATATTTTATAATAAATTAAAACTATTTTCAAGGTGCAATAAATTGTGATGAGATCTTCTTAACTGAGGTAATTATATGAGGAACACCTCTGTTGGTCTTGATTACAATTTTATTAATTTCTATTAAAAATTTCCTGATTGAAAATGCAAAACTTATTTCTTAACGATCCGCATAAACTTGTTTACTCCATGTGACTTCCACGAACAAATTTTAGTCATTAAAATTGCTATTTGTTTGTCAGAATTACCCTCTGTCTCCACTGTCCATCTCTTCTCGTGTACATTAACTCTCCTATGATCATCCTTTTCGGCATTTCTATTTCTTTCCAACAGGTAATTTCCCTTTTGCCATTTCTACAAACTTCCACCAATTTAATTTCTTTCCAACAACTTATTTCCTTTTTTTTATCTTGCTTCCTTTCCAGCTCTGGACCCACTGAACATCATCCATGCCTTTCAGTTACCAGCTCCGCCTATACCAAACTACCCAGGAAACGATTTTTAGGACCCCAGGAAGTTTCTTGCGGACTGTTAACGATACTTCACTTACGCGCAGAGTGACATAAATCTATGGACTCGCATGGTAGGAAAAGGCCTCAAAGGACCTCAAAGCACAGACCCGCCAGATTTGAAAGATTCATCAAAGTCATAAAGCTACACACCGCCCTCTACTAAAGGAAACAATCAGAAGGAGAAAGTACGGCAGTTTTTCTTACAAGAGCAATATCTTCTAGCATAACGAATCTGCTTGATAATGAGCAATGAACAGCTCACTATTTTATCATTAGATTCAATCAAACGAGATTGGTTCAGGCTTGAAACCACACCACGTTCACCACGCTTCTGTATTTCGCAACCCAAGTGGAACGGGATGAATCGGATTGCACGCCACGAAAGGAATCAGCAAAAAAAAACTGGCATGCCCGGCGATCGAAAAAAATATCGCAACCACCCTAGTTCAAACTTCACATCATTCTAAGGTTCTAATTATTCAGGAAACCAAAATCTACTACAAACCACTCGTGCGCTTCAGAGAATTTAGTGAGATACGACATCCTCATAGAAAAGGAACGAAGCCACTGTTTGTACCTTGCCAACTAAATTAGTCGAAAAAATGACTCACTTTTATCAGTCATTTCTGAGAACTACCAATTCATTAGCGAATTTCTCAACATAACCACTGCTAAGTCGTTGACGCAGAAAATGAAAATATTATTTTGTTACACACACACACTAACAGACTTTCAAGAATAGGAGAAAGTGGATTCCAAAGAAGACATTGGCTATCACGGAAATTAAATGATGTTTTAGAAATAAACATTCGTGTTACGGACATGCGCATCCCTTCAAAAGCGTCTAATTTTTAAATATCAATTAGTAAATTTTGACTTACCAATTACTAGATTCTTGACTAACGAATTAGTAGTTTCGCCACCGTTCGCCATTGAGACCGGTGGCGCTCCACGTCTAGCATTTGACTAATTATATTGGTTAGACGAAAGTAAACAATTCAATTAATTATTTGTTACTAATCAACAATTACTAAGCTCTTGCTTCTACAATTAGTCAAATTTGACTGCTAATTAATTACATTTAACTAATTCAAATTTTGCGAGTACACGCAGCATCCAGCGAAACACTGCTCATCGCTTCTGTAACAACAATAAAACTTCAAAGATGACTTTTTTTATCACCACACCTGGGTGAGCAGCGATACCCAGGTCATATTTTTGTGCTTTATACAATGTGAGTGGACCTCACCCTTGGTCGAACCTGTTTGAAGGATCATGATGTCCATCACGAGCACCGAACAGATATCCTTTACCAATGCACTACGGAAAGGCAACGCATTCATCAGGTACTTCTGTCCGGACTCCATGAAATTAAACTACCTATCTTGAAGTGCAATTTATTGCTTACTACATACATCATCGAAACGCACAGAGTGTCCACAAAAAACGCTACACCTGTATGACTCCAGTTTGCATTAAGGAGGCCAAATTTGACAAACACTCTATAAACGCGCCATGTACTGGCCAGATACTAGGGTCACTTCTGCATAGAGTACCTGGATGACATGATCGAATCCTGCCTACCCAGCTTGAGCCATGTAGTCACTTTGGCTGGAAATCATACCCAGCCTCGTCAAGCGAAAGCAATTCTTCACGCCTTACCCTCACGACATCGTAACCAAGCTAGCCTTATTATCGTGCATGATCAATTGGCTAACGAAATATATTCCGAATTGCTTCCAGTACACCGCAACTCTGGCAGACCTCTTGTCTGAAAAGAGTCTCTACCAATGGACTACAGAAATACAAATAGCATTCCAGACACTAAAAGAGGCCATCCGAAACCCAACCCCGATCAGACAACTGGACACGGCGTTGTTATTCATTCTTTAGGTCGACGCTAGCGCGATCGGCATGGGTGCCGTCTGGGATTGTCCTTGTAAGGAAAATCAGCTGCCAGACGCTCTTCTGCCATCCGCAACTAAACGATCCCTCTCTAGAGGAATCTGATCTCAAACGCATGGTCCCCCCTAAAGGATCAGTGCCCGTACCCGCGGACGTGCCCGTCCACCTCGTTCCTAAAGGATGATAGGCACCAAATCTCATGTAAGAGATCATGTAGGATTAAAAATCAGCGATATGATGGTCTAATGTTTCCAGATGCATGAGCAGAGCCCTAGAAATAAACTTAATGCACTATAAGATTCGTGTCCCTGCTCCACTTCGCCGGAAGGTCATCCAGAAGTACTATGACAAACCACTCGCTGGACACCCAGAAGCCGAGGAAATCACCAGCTCTAAAAGCAACATTTCTTATTGGGCGGAATTATCCGGTAGTTTAGACACTGTTTTGCGAGCTGCTATCTTTAGTTTCGGATTGTTTATGCAAAGTAAAAAATAAGCATTTTTTAGACTCTTTGAATTGAAATGGATTAATGGACTTGAAATTAATCATACATATGCAGGGTCCTCATGCGCAATTTCACTACAAAATTCTGTTTGAGGTATCTCTAAATGAAAATTGTTAAAATTTAACTAAATGCTAGTGAAATTTAACAGATTCGGTTAGCGAAAAGTAAGCCCCCAAAGATTAGCATAAAATTACTAAATCGATAAGTCGAAATATTTTATAATACAATAGTGGAAAGCAACTAATTGTTTAATAAACATAAGGTCACTTGGGACTGTATATAAAAAATTTAGAAATCTATGATCATGGAAAACATAAAAATAAAAAAATGTTAATATAGCGGCGCAGTAATGTTACATTTCTAACTCTGGTGAAACACTAAGAAGATTATCTTCACAAACTGCAAACGTGACCTAGTCTGTATTTATTTTCGAAACATTGCTTTCTGATTTTTTGAATGAAGTTGACAAAAATATGAATTGCTTGTACCTTAAAATAATCAGGGATTAATGAGTTGTAATTTTTTCTAATTTGCGAAAGAAAATTTCAATTATTCAGGAAGCTTTTAAGAAATAATTTTCCTTAAATAATGATTTTTATATTTTCGCTCTTTCTTCTCACGCTAATGATGCTGTATTGCATCTTTAAATCAAAATTGTTAAAACTTATAGTCTTTTGAAATTTTACAGACTTCCTAGTGGGCACAAAATTTGTCGACGTCTTTACGACATCGTACGACACCTTGACGACAAATTTACGACATCCTATGTCCATGTAGTTACATTGTCTTTACGATATCTTACAGACATTGTCAGATCATACGACATATTTACGATATCGTAAAGACGACTTAACTACATGGACACAGGATGTCGTAAAGTTGACGTAAAGATGTCGTAACGATGTCGTAAAGACGTCGCCAAATTTTGTGCCCATAGGGTTCATTGAAGAAAAGTAAGTCATTAAATATTAGTACCAAATTATTAATTTGATTGTGCAAGATAATTCAAAAGTCAATAGAAAAAAACAACGAATCGCTTGATAAAAATATATTGAAAAATTGCAATTATTCAAGGAAGCATGGATATGTCAAAAATATATATCGTAAAAGACTGTAAATAAATAATGGCTTGTCGTGAGGCAAAATTTACAGGAGAACAATACAAATTTTTCACCTTGCGTCAAAGATTAATTAAAAAATTTTTTGAATAAATGAGTTATGGTCATAAAGAGATTTTATGCATGGCAGACAGTCTTTTCTGAAAAAATCATTTTTATTTTGCTAAAAGCATTATCATGAATGAAAAAAGAGTTTTCGGCTTATCAACAAATTTGATCGAGTAAATTTTAGATTTGCTTTAGATGCTTTTTTTTAACCTTTTTATTATTAGCTTTCATTTTTTTCTGGAAAATAGAATTTTTAGTAACATTTTTCACAATTAAATAAACAAATGTACACCTTTTCAATAAATGGAAATGAGAAATTTTCCAGACTTTTTTAAGATATACAGTTTACCTTCTCAACATTTTGTTCGAATATCGCACAGTTTGTTCGGAAAATTGAAGTTTCGATTATTAAAAATTGTCTAAAACTGTGCTAAGGTCAATCCGAAGTGGTCAGTCTTTTGAAAGTTATCACGATTACAGTCTGCTACACTGCGTCATAATACAGAGTACAGACTAAAACCTCTGTAAGAATCATTTTATCTGACTTATAGGATCTCAAGAAGTTGAAATTTAATGAAATTTAATGACCAATTCTCTTAAAAATTTCAGAAAAACTTTCTCAAAGTCTAGTGAACAACTTTTTCGCGGCAAGTTATCTCAACTAATATTTTTTCAGTGACTGTCCCACTGGTCGAAGCTGGCGAAATGTGGTTTTCGTTATGAATTAATTTGATAATGAATAAAAACAAACGTATTCCCGTCTTAAACAAAGTGCATTGTTTATAGTCATCGCTTGTATATTGGGAATACACTTAACAAATTTCAAGCATTTTCATCAACAAACGGCCCAATAATAGTGAGTTGTGTTTTACAAAACATCGCTTTTTGATTTGAACATTTTCCAAGTTTTTATTGTTTATCTTAAGTAATAATTATCGAATGAAAAAGTATCATGAGAAAAATTTTTCTGCCGCGTTAAGCTGAATATCAATGTATATTTTCTGTTACGTTTCGATCACTTTTTTTTATCGATAGATTTTCCCGGCTCGACAATACTTCTACGCGTTTTCGAGCGCTTGTCGACTTGCTGCATCCATCATCCTAATTACTTGTGCTTATACTGCGTTTAAAGCTGCGCAAGTGCGCCGTGTTACCAATTCTCAAATTTAAAGACGTGAGATTACCTTGGAAAAAAGAATTTTTTTAACAGCTTCTGTACTTCGACAACAAATTCGACCCTCTGAAAGTAGGTCCATTTATTTTCTACTCTGAAAGTCACAGATTCATAAGCAGAAACTATACTTCTATAACGCCTTACTATATTGTTAGTCTAACAGTAGTAAAATTACAATATTGGTTGAAACTTCTAGCATGCAAGTGGTATTTGCCCTATAATCAAAGTAGTGAAATTGCACCAATTTTTTGTTGGTAAGTTTACCATTCTAAGTGGTAAATTTTTTCATTTTTTACAGTGTCTCTAATATTTTCTCGCCAAGCGTAAATAAGCGGTTTTTGGTATATAAAGGTTAATATTATAATTCTTTCGAAGACGAACTTCAGATGTCTGCTGGTCATTTATATTATTAGGGTTCGTCCACAAGGGTGTCTTCCACACATAACTGTCTCTGTGGACGATACTTGCTTTCATTGTAGACGTTGAGGTAGACGCAGAATCACTTAGTTCTACGAAAATCCTGTTTTTTCGAAAGTTTTGAGGAAATCCATCTGCACCTAATTCTGTAAGAAAAAAAAATCATATTCATTGAGTTATTGCACACTAATATGTTAAACTTTCAACCATTTTAAGCTATTACTTGTCAAGAAGGTCAACTGAAGGCCTTCAATACTTTCGAAAAATTGTAAAAAAAAATTTAAATATCAGTGTTTCGAAAATTGCTTAATTTAAGCCCATTGAAGGTCCTTAAAAATCTGTAAGAAAATTGACGCGTATACAATTTTACAAAAAAGTAACGAAAATAAAACGTTTTATCTTCGAAATTTTCATAGTTATGGTCTTTAGAAGCCGATTTAGAGGAAATAATTTTTTATATTAAATAAAAGGTTATAGTTTTTAAGAACTAACTCATACCTCATGTCAGGAGTTTCCAAATGTAGATTCTATATCTAATAGTGATCCCGAGCTATAAGTCAGATCTACTCAGCTTTCACACAATTCTCTTAGAAGGATCCTTATCCTTTAAACTTCTTAATTCTTTTGGATTTTTCGCGGAAAATCGAAAATTCAAATTGTAATTGCAAATAAAACAATGCAAAATTCAATTTTTACTACTACATTTTTACTGCTCATCCTGCGAACATTGTCACTCAGCGGTAAAGTCGACATAACCCACTGGGCACAACATTTGGTGACGTATTTACGGCATCGTTACGACATCTTGACGACAACTTTACGACATCCTATGTCCATCTCGTTACAGTGTCTTTACGATATCTTAAAAACATCGTCAAATCATACGACATATTTCCGATATCGTAAAGACGACTTAACGACATGGATATAGGATGTCGTAAAATTGTCGTAAAGATGTCGTAACGATGTCGTAAAGACGTCGCCAAATTTTGTGCCCATAGGGAACCCTACTTGTGATGTACCATACTAAAATTTTTTGTATTTCTAAATAAAGATTCCGTATCTTTGATTCTTTCACTTCTAAAGATCCTAAACGATTCAATTTTATTAAATTACATAGTTTAGGTTTTTAAATACGAATTTATAATTTAAAAAACGTATTTTTAAAGATTTCTTCTTTTATTCTCTTTTTAAAAAAGTTTTCTTTTCTTTCCCCTCACTTCACCTCTTTCAGTTCTCCGCCCCTCACCTCCCATCATCCTCCCTCCTTACTCTCATTTCCACTTCCTTGCACTCCTGTCCCCTCCGCAACCTTAATTATCATCATCAATCTCCCATAATTTCCCCTCACTACCCTTTATTTCCCCCGGCCTCATTTTCCCTATTTCTCTTCTACTTCTTTGAAGAAAGTATGAAGCATGGATGTCACTTTAAATATTAGTTCAAATTTACCGATCTTCATATTAGAGCTTTTAAAATTAAACAATATCTTTAAACACTACAAACTAGAAGCTCTTGGAAGAGAAAACGTGTTTGTGAATATGTATGTATTTGTTTATAAATATTAATTAATTAATATAGTATATTAAACTCACGTTCAACCAATTGGTGGAAAAGAAGGAAGGCGAAGAGTAGAATTTGCATTAAGATCTTTATGCTTTCTGAAGTGACTCAACGACGAAAAACTGAAAGTAGATTTTCTCAAAACTTCTTGTGAATTATAACTGAGCAAATGCTACTATATATACTATGCCGGATCAAGTAGACAAATATATTCATGCGGATACCTTAAATTTTGCAAACTTGATTATTTATTCATTAAACAAACTAGGATCTCAAGGTTTCCTTATTCGCTAGATTTATCATCTATCTATAGAACATCTTAGATAAAAAAGTAGTTCAATCAAAATTTTAAAACAAAGTAGTTGAATCCTTAAGCAAATGAGATTAATTGTTAATAAAACTGTTGCATTTTCCTGTAAGAAATATGAAATTTCGACAAATAATATGTATTTTAAACTCAAAAAGACAAATTAAAAAAAAAAATAATGTCATGTGTAATTATTATTCATAATAATATTTTCGTAAAATAATCATGAAAATTTGCGATTCGTTGTTAAATATTTAGCTTTTAATTCACTTTTAACTTAGCGTAATTGTTTAAGCCAATTATTAATGTTTTCATCTATCTTTTTCTAAAGTAATGGTAGACGGATGTGGATTTTCTGAAATTTTGCACTTTTATCCAAATTTTCACTTAGAGTAAGGTAATGCTTAATTGAAGTTGAAAAAGTTCCTGATTTTAAAAATTGATTATAATTTAAATAATATTATTTTTAAATAATGCTGGTAAGTTTCATTTTTTCTTGAATATTTAATTTTTTGTCCACTACTAACTTAGGTCGAGGTCAAAATCATTTAACAATCATAATTGTTGTAACAAACTATTATTGTTTGTAACTATCTTTTTCTATAGTAATGACAGATATTTTTTTATTTTTAACTTCGCTTTGGCTTTTTGTTTCCAAAAATACACTAAACAGATAATCAAGAAAATCACTTTTCTAACAATATGTTTATGTACAATTTTTTTTCAAATAATACAAATATTTGAAATATTTACTAAATTTTTAATATGTATCATATTACATGTAAATTTTTTCAAAGCAGGTACTGTGTGTCTTCATGTTTAAATTAATATTAGCATCTATTATTCTCTCCTACCGAAAGCATCAAAGAAGAGCTGAAAATTCCAGAAAAACCAAAAGTAAAAAATTTTAGAAAAAAGCGTTAGTTTCAATAATGAATATATATAATAAGTAGTCAATAAATGTAAACAATACTAAACTCGCTTAAACAATTCTGTTTGTTATATGTTGCTTATTCTTATTACACTCTAAGTGAAAAGTGGACAAAAAATCGAAAATTTGAGAGAGAAAATTTCACATTTTAACTCTATTTTAAAAGAATATTGTTATTAATAATATAAATTTTTTAACCAATTATTTTAATTACATTTAATTTACTACGGCCTCGTTGTTACTGAGGGCGATATTGAAAAAATAATGATAGGCTTGTTTTCTAAAGCTAATTTAGAAAATAAAATTTGATTTTCAACTTTTTAGGGCTTGCGGAACCTCGAAATATAATTAAATTTTGTTGAATAAAATGTTATTGTAGTCTATTAATTTTTTGTCGTACCTTGTGGATCAAAGATTGATTAGTAACCAATTTTAGCTCCTTTTTGGATTACCAACCATTCTTGCCATTATTTTTTCTCGTAGTTTGTGTCGATTGTCGAAAAATTTAATTTTTTTATTTTTAGTGTTGATTTTCACGAATAAAAAAAACTACGTATTATATAAAAAAGTGATTCACAACAAATTTCTTTTTCTTTTTTTTTATTGCACCATTTCCGTCGACTCAGCATTTGTCGCATATTACATAGTTTGACCGTAAAATGGAATGTTTTATTTTTTTTTGTTCAATAAAAATACGAATTTTCGATTGTCAGATAAATTCCGAAATTTCTTACGATAATCTTGCAGGGTTATCAAAATTCAATTTTTTTCTGTCGTCGACTTTTTTCATATTGAGTGTTATTTTGTTTAAAATGTTCATGTTCGTTTGTTTTTCGGAGTTTTGTAAATGCTATAACTAAAGTAATTTTTTTTTTTCAAAAAAATTCATTGGCAGAAATTGGTCTTCTTTCTTAATACTACTATTTACCGTACATAGAATTTCTAAATCTTAAAAAAAGTGGTCCTAAAAATGTTGAATATGCTTTAACTTCTTAAATTTTCATCAAAAATGGCTAGTTAATGAACTTGACTTAAAATTTAAGACATTTAACAAAAACTGGAGGGGGGGTGGTAAATTTCGGACAAATATATAATCTTCTCTGATGATAATGTAAAAAATATAAACAAATCGCACATTCGCATAATCAACCCCTCGGTACTAAATAATTGACGGCAATGAATCATTTCTGTTATTAACTGAAATAAAGTTTTATTCAGCTATTGAAGTAGGTAGATTAAGATGTTATATACAATAAAGCATTTAGTCAATCTAACTATCGCAAATTAAATTATCAGTAGTTACAAGCAAATTGAATGTTGTCAGCAGAGTTCACAATAAATTTCAAATTTAAGAAATGGAAAAATTTCAAGTCATTCAAAAGCCAATAACAATGACTGCGAGATTTGTGAGACATTACTTTACACTCATTTTTTTCTTCACGGAAACGAATTTTTATTTGTTTTAATGCTACTTCCACTACTTTTATTTTTTAAATGTTTGCATTTTTGCAAATTTTTAGATAAGGGTTATTATCTACATAAATGCTACAATAAGACATAACAAAACGTGTATTAATTGAGTACATTTTATTATGAATTAATGCATTATTTATGTATGGAACACTACACTTTTTATATCCTTTTCTTCTGCATTTTTATACTAATTTTGACCTAACTATTTTTCGAAATGTGGTTACCTCTGTAACACATATTTCAATGTTTAATAACTCTGAAGTTTCTATATCGTTCAATAGATGATAAATCTAGCAAATAAAGACACTTTAAGATCCGGGTTTAGTTTTTCTCCATCCCCTCTACATACTATGAAGAATTAATAGAACGTTGCTTGGTGTTTATTGGTCCAGTGCTTTTGGTGAATCACCAATCAAATTTGCAAGATTTCAGCTATCATTGCTAAAAACTTTTTCTACAGTTTTCCTACTGCTAAGTATATATAGTAGCATTTTTTAAGTTATCATTCACACGAAGTTTTAGAAAAATCGATTTTCACTTATATTTCATTGTATCTATTAAGAAAACATAAGGATCGTTATGGAAATTCTACACTTTGCCTTCCTTCTTTTCCTCCAATTGATTGAACGTAAGTTTAATATAATATGTTAATTAATTAATATTGATAACATATACCCACATATTTTTAAACGTTTTCTTTCTCACGCGGAGTGAGATGAGCATAGGGGGTAAGATGAGCGACTCAATTTTCTCGTTGGCTGTCATTTCTCTTGTAACTTATGTTTTAATTTATATCAGGAAGAACATTATCAAACTTCTTTTTTGAAATTTTTCGCCTAATTTTGGATCAATTTGTAAAAGGCGATAGTAAAACTTTTAGGAACTGTATTTTTACATTTGCATCAAGAGAAGGTATTAGATTTGTGTAATATTTGACCCCCCCCCCCTTTTTTTCAAATGTCCACGTTTTGAGATCCCATGAATCCGAAAAACAGGTTTTGATTTTTAGTTTGTTAGCACGATAAATTTCTAAAGAATTGATAGATTGCATTGGCCTTTAGTATACTATTTTAGTGTCCTAAAATAAAGGTCAAGTTCATTAGCCAACCATTTTGGGTGATGACTTTTTTCTATAAAACCAAAATTTACCAGAGTTATAGCATTTACAAAATTTAAAAAAACACTTGAAAATCAACCTTTTTAACCAAATAACGCACGAGGGAAAAAATTCAACAGAAGAAAAACATTTCTTTTTAAAAGACCTACAAAATTATTATAACAAATTTTTGGATTTTCTTCAAAAATCGAAAATTCAAATTTTGATTGCACAAAAAATAATGAAAAATAAAAAATTCCATTTTGTGGACAAACCATGCAGGATACGAAAAAAGATGAATCAACAAAAATTGTTATCCTAAAAAAGACCTACAATTTCTTTTAGAATCACTTCTTGATAGGAGGCGTACTTTTTGTTTTATTCGTGAAAAATAACATGGAAAAAAAATTTTCTTAATGTGTGGAAAAGCAACGCAAGTTACGAGAAAAAAAATTCAACAAAATCTGTTTACAAATTTCTATCAGAAATCGAGCGCGCAGCGCGAGTGTCAAGATGAGAATGTGTACTTAATCTTTGACTGTACCTAATTAAGTAGGCAATTCAGAATATGAATACGCACGAGATTCAACCGTGTCGCGCCCTAGGCGGGCTCAATCTTGCGAGCCAAGCGAGCCACGCGCGTGGCGCGTGATGAGAATGTGCCCGCGAAGCAGGCAGAGTTTTTTATTTTGTATTTGTTTAGAAAGTTAAAGTAGCACACAAAATCACATAATAGATATTTTTCAATGGTTATTTTTATTTGACTAAAAAATGTTATATGGGGCGGAATATGCTACTCTCCTGGGGCGGAATGAGCCACCTCTTCCTGTGAATTAACCTAACTACTTAGTATAGCAGTCAGTAGGTTAGGATGCAATCTTTTATATTATCAGCTTGCGCAGGGCGCTAATTGTGGTGTTAACGTACAAAAATTTAATCTGGTCGACAAAAATGCTCAGAAAAAGTATGACAGCAGCACTGTTATAGGCCTGCATAAGAAAATAATATGAGTTGCTGTCAACCAGAAGAGAACACTGTTTTTCGGGTATATGTCCTAAAGGGTAGTATACTTTTCGCTACCGAGTTTCACAGGTATTTTTATGCTTTTTCAAGGCTTTGTAATCCCTGATTAGGCCCAACTCCTGTATTTTTCTTTTCCAGGACTAAATTAAATAAAAACCATAACCAGGTAGACTGAAGTTAGGCTACGTGAATCGTATCGCGTTATTTATCGCTCATTCAAAATATACAACGAAATTTTTTGGTTCTAAAACTAAACCCCTGCCTGTGCACATTTTGCAGTAAGCAGCAAAACACTGTTCATACGTGGGAATTTCTTATTTTTCGACAAATAGTAAAAAAGTGGAAAATAATGTGCATAAAAAAGCTGTGAAGTATGAAAATTTGAGTGAAAAGTGTAATACAATAATCGGGGAGAGGAGGGCCGGACATTGCTGGGCTCACTGACGTAGTCCCACGTTCGCTCCCCTCAGTCGGTTGCTGCAGGTCCATTACGCTGGCCCCACCAACCACGCATATTTAACTTTTTTTTGGAAAAATATTTAAAGCAAAATTTCTTTAAATTTGTACAACTGAAATTAGAATTTGTGCATCACCGGATTATTTTTGTTTTAATTTGTTAAAATTTGTGCCACCAATTTCAACACCTAAAAAGAACCCCCTGTGCGGAAAACACCATAGCGCGGGCAGCAAAACGTTTCGCTGGTACCGTCATTATCCAAAATAAACTTTAAGTGGGTGTATAATTTTCGTCTTAATTTGTTTCAAATTGTGTAACCAAGTTAACCCCCTAAAAACTACCCCCTATGCGGATAAGAGCATGGTGGAACCAGTGAAATATTTTGCTGGTACCGATTTTGTCCAAAAAAATTTATATGGGTGCATTCTTTTCGTATTAATTTGTTTAAATTTTTGCAACAAACTTATGCCATAAAAACCACCCTTTGCTAAACAAACGTCATTTCGGATCTAGCAAAACGTACGGTTGGTCCAGACATTATCCAAAATATACTTTCTATGGTTTCAATATTTTCGTCTTCATTTGTTCAAATTTGTGCAACCAACTTCAACCACTAAAAACTATTCCCTGTTCGGAAAACACCATGGCGTGGCCAGCAAAACGTTTCGCTGGCACACACATTATCTAAAATCAGCTTTAGATGGGTGCGTTGTTTTCGTGTCAATAAATTTGTGCAACCAACTTCAACCCCGGAAAACTATCCTCTGTTTGGAAAACTCCATGGCGAGGGCCATTGTCCAAAATCAAATTTCTATGGGTGCATTATTTTCCCCTTAGTTTTTAAAAAATTTTTGCAACAAATTACAACCACTAAAATCTAACCCCTGGACGGAAAACACCATGGCGGAGCCAGCGAAACGTTTCCCTGGTCCCGACATTATCCAAAATCAAATTTATATGCGTGCGTTTTTTCCGTCAAAATTTGTTCAAATTTTTGCAATCAACTTTAACCCCTAAAAACTACCTTCTGTACGGAAAACGCCATCGTGGGCCCTGCAAAACGTTTAACTGTCCCCGACATTATCCAAAATGAACTTTCCATGAGTACATTATTTTCGCCTTAGTTTACTCAAATTTGTGCAACCAATTGCAACCCCTGATATCTACCCCCTGTACGGAAAACACCATGGCGGGGCCAGCGAAAAATTTCGCTGGCTTTCACATTATCCAAAATCAACTCTGTTTGGGTGCATTATTTTTGTCTTGATTTTTTCAAATTCGTGCAAACAACTTGAAACCTTAAAAACTACCCCTGTACGGAAAACACCATCGCGGACCCTGCAAAACGTTCAGCAGGCCCCGACATTATCCAAAATCAACTTTTTATGGGTGTATTATTTTCGTCTTAATTTGTATAAATTTGTGCAGCCAATTGCAGCCCCTAAAATGTACCCCCTGTACGGAAAACACCAAGCGTGGGCAGCGTAACGTTTCGCTGGCACTGATATTATCCAAAATGAACTTTATATGGGTCCATTATTTTCGTCCTAATTTGTTCAAATTCGTGCAGCAAACTTAAACTCCTAAAAAGTAACCCCTGTACGGAAAACGCCAACCCAGGCCCTCCGAAACGTTCAGCTGGCCCTGACATTATTCAAAATCAACTTTCTATGGGTGCATTATTTTCGCCCTAATTTGTTTAAATTTGTGCGACCAATTGCAACCCCTAAAATGTACCCCCCGTGCGGATAAGAGCATGGTGGAGCCAGCGAAATGTTTCGCTGGTACCGATTTTGACCAAAAAAACTTTATATGGATGCATTTTTTTCGTCTTAATTTGTTTAAATCTTTGCAAAAAACTTCTGCCCATAAAAACCACCCCCTGCTGCCAATCGTCATATCGGATCTAGAGAAACGCATCGCTAGTCCAGAAATTATCCAAAATATACTTTCTATGGGTTCAATAATTTCGTCTTAATTCGGTCAAATTCGTGCAACCAACTTGAACCCCTACAAAATTAACCCCTGTACGGAAAACACCATCTCGGGCCCTACGACACGTTTAGCTGGTCCCGAAATTATCCAAAATCAACTTTTTATGGGTGCGTTAATTTCTCCTTAGTTTTTTTTTTAAATTTGTGCAACCAATTGCAGCCCCTAAAATCTAACACCTAAACGAAAAGTACCATAGCGGGGCCAGCGAAACGTTTGCCTGCTCACGACATTATCCAAAATCAACTTTATATGCGTGCGTTGTTTCCGTCCTAATTTGTTCAAATTTTTGCAACCAACTTCAACCCCTAAAAACTACCTCCTGTACGGAAAACACCATCAGGGGCCCTGCGAAACGTTTAGCTTGCCCCGACTTTACCCAGAATGAACTTTCCATCGGTGCATTATTTTCGCCTTAGTTTATTAAAATTTGTGCAACCAATTGCAACCCCTAAAATCTACCCCCTGTACGTAAAACACCATGACGGGGCCAGCGAAACATTTTTCCGGCTCTGACATTATACAAAATCAACTTTATATGGGTGCATTATTTTCGTCTTAATTTGTTCAAAATTCGTGCAACCAATTGCAACCCCTGAAATCTATCTCCTGTACAAAAAACACCATGGCGGGGCCAGCGAAACATTTCGCTGGCTCTGACATTATCAAAAATCAACTTCATATGGGTGCATTATTTTCGTCTCAATTTGTTTAAATTCGTGTAACCAACTTCAACCCCTAAAAACTACCCCCTGTACGAAAAACATCATCGCGGGAATAGCTTAACGTTTCACTCTCCCCGACATTATCCAAAATAATCTTTTTATGGGTACATTATTTTCGCCATAATTTGTTTAAATTTGAGAAACCAGTTGCAGTCCCTAAAATCTACCTCCGCGTACGGAAAACACCATCGGGGGCCCTGCGAAACGTTACGCTGGACCCGAAATTATCCAAAATCAACTTAATATGCGTGCGTTGTTTTCGTCTTAATTTTTTCAAATTTGTGCAACCAATTTGAACACCTGAAAACTAGCCCCTGTACGGAAAACACCATGGCGGAGCTAGCGAAGCGTTTCGCTGGCCCCGAAATTATCCGAAATCAACTTTATATGGGTGCATTATTTTCGTTTTAATTTGATCAAATTTTCTCAAACGTTTTGCAGGGCCCGCGATGGTGTTTTTCGTACATGGCGTAGTTTCTAGGGGTTCAAGTTGTTTGCACGAATTTGAAAAAATTAAGACGAAAATAATGCACACATATAATGTTCATTTTGGATAATGTCGGTGCCAGCGAAATGTTTCGCTGCCCGCGCTATGGTCTTTTCCGCACAAGGGGTAAATTTTAGGAGTTGCAATTAGCTGCACTATTTAAAAAAAAATTAAGGCTAAAATATGGCACTCATATAAAATAGATTTTGGATAATGGCCCGACATGATGTTTTTCGCACAAGGAATAGGTTTTAGGAGTTAAAGTTGCTTGCAGAAATTAAAAAAAATTAAGACTAAAATATGGCACTCATATAAAATAGATTTTGGATAATATCGGGACCAGCGATGCGTTTCGCTCGACCCGCCATGCTATTTTCCGCATAGAGAGCAGTTTTTAGGGGCTGAAATTAGATGCGCAGATTGGAAAAAATTAAGGCGAAAATAATACATTCGTATTAGGTTTATTTTGAATAATTTCGGGGCCTGCGAAACATTTCGCTGGTCACGTCATGGTGTTTTCTGAACAGGGGGTAGTTTTAAGGTGTTAAAATTGGTTGCACGAATTGTAACAAATTAAGTCGAAAATGATGCACCCATATAAAGTTTATTTTGGACAAAGCCGGGACCAGCGAAGCGTTTCGCTACTCTGTCATGTTGTTTTTATCAAATTAGGACGGAAATAATGCACACATAGAAAGTTGAGTTCGAATCATTTAGGGGCCAGCGAAACGTTTCGCTGTCCCCGCCAGTGTCTTTCTGAGAAATCAGGTACTTCCGGTGATGCACAAATTCTAATTTCGGTTGTACAAATTTTAACAAATTCTGCAATAAATATTTGGTCGAAATAAAGTTAAATTTGCGTGGGTGGTGAGGCCAGCGAAAAGGTCCAGGTGGCTGCCTGTGAAGTTCGGGAACGAAATTTCAATCGCCCGTCTGAAGTAACTTTGTTTGAAAGCTCGTAAAATGCTGGAAAAATGAGACAAATATTGTTGTCATTAAAAAATATGGCAAACATAAAAAAACAGGGCTTAACTCGCCAATATATATGAAGTTCAGTGTCCTCTAGTAATAGTCCGGGAGCGGGCAATGCTGCCGTATGCAATTATATGTTCTTTCCGGTTTTCGGCTTTTTAAATAGTTTTTCAGGCTTTTTTCAAATGGGTGACGTGAAATTGAGGAAGTGAGAAGAGGGGAAATAAGGTGTAGCTAGCAGAATTTAGGGGAAGTAAGTACAGTTTGAGGATGGCAATTAGGGGTGGGAGTGGAAATGAGAGGAAGGAAAGAGAATGATAGGAAGTGACGGGTTAGGGGAAATGAGTGCTAAAGAAGTAAAAATAGGTGAAGTGTTGGGGAATTTAGGTTAAGGGAGGGAAAGTCATGGGAAGTTCCCTAACTTTCGCTCCCTATACTTTCTAACCTCTCATTTCCCCTCCACTTTCCTCTATACTCCTCCCTTAATTCCCCTCCTAGACAAAAAATTTTCAGAGAAATTAGTTCCTTTTTCAGATTTTTAAAAAATATATATGTTCAAGATTAATCTTAAAAGATATGAAAGAAACAGAATACTTTTTTGAAAAAGATAATAAGAGAAGAAATCTTCAAAAATAAGTTTAAAAAGTTATAAATTTGATTTTTAAAAACTACACTATTTAATTTAAAGAATTGAATCCTCTAAGAACTTTAGAAGTTAAAGAATCTACAATAAAAAAAATCTTTGTAAAGGAATACACAAAATTTTAGTATATCATATCACAAGTAGAGTTAGACACGTCTTTACCGCGGGTAGGTGAATGTTCGCAGGACGAGTAGTGAAAATTTAATAATAACAATGGAATATTTCATTGGTTTTTATGAGAACCAAATTAGAATTTCTTATTTTTCAGGAAAAATAAAAAAGAATTGAAAACGGTAAAGCATGGGGATCCTTCTAGACAGATATGTGTCAAAGCTTAGTAGATTTGACTTATAGTCCGGGATCAATATTAGATATAGAATCTACCTTCGGAGGCTCCTATTATATGATATGAGCTATTTTTCATAAGCTAGAATCTTTTATTTGATATAAAAAACTATTCCCCCTAAATATATTTCTTAAGCCCACAACTCTAAAAATTTTTAAGATAAAAGATTTGATTTTCTTTATTTTTTTATAAAATGGTATACGCCTAAATTTTGGCACAGATTTTTAAGGACCTGAGATGGACCTCTATGAAGTAATTTTTAAAAGACTCATATTTTTCAAATTTTTTACAATTTTTCGAAATTATTTAATTACTACTATCTCATTCTAAAGAAGTAATTGTTTAAAATTGTTAAAAGTGTGAACTATAAGTGTGCAAGAACTTAATAAATGTTAATTTTTTCTTACAAAATTAGGATCAAATGGATGGCCTCGAAACTTTGGAAGTTATAAGATTTTAATACAACTAGGTGATTTAACGTCTACCTCGTCGTCTCCCTCAACGTCCATCTCATCGTCTACCATGGAAGCAAGTATCGAAAGCAGGGACAATTTGATACAGCCGATGCCCTTGTGGATGTACCCTAATTTTGCAAATGAAGAAGCAAAACGTGGGAACTGTATTATTTATATACGAACGCGGAAACATCATTTCGGTATAACTAAAGCTCCCGAAGTGCATATCTCGAATGATTTCAATCCTAGCACTTATAAACCAAAATCCGCTTGCTTACGTTTAGGGAGAAAATATTTTACAGCTAGTAATTTTGTAGAGTACAATATCCAAGAACCCCATGAAGATTTTAAACACGGCGGTTACGTTTATATTTTATATACTGATGACGTTATTTATACTGCGATGTTAGACCGATACCGGAAGCCAGGTTGTCTCTCATTTATTTGAGGTGCGAAAAAGTAATATTTTTTGGAACGAAACAAAATAAGATACAATAGGTTGCTATCGTGTCATTCTTTGTTTCTGTTGAGTTTTGAAACTATATAAGTATCTATTAAGTTTTGTGTAATGAATCATAAGAATAAATACATTTAGCACTCAGAAATCTAAAAGTATTTTTTCCCCCGAAGATGTCGTAGTGATGCTCTAAGAAAAATCGAGAACTTGTCAAATATTTGCGTCAATTTATAATTACATTTTAATCATAATGAGAAGGAATTAGTTTTGTGTAAAATCTAACTTTATCGCTTCTCATTAAATCTCCACTTTTTGAGATCCTATAGGTTAGATAAAATGATTTTTACAGAGGTGCTGGTCTGTAGTCTGTATTCTGTCGCAGTGTAGCCGTCTGTAATCATGATACCTTATTAAAAACTGATCACATTGGATGAAGCTTTAGCACAATTTTCTTAAATTTTAAATAATTAAAACTTAAATTTTCCGTCAACACTGTGCGATATGCAACAAAATGTGAAGAAGGAAAACTATATACCCTACAAAGATCTAAAAATGTTCTCAATTTTTTTGTTTGATAAAATGCAGAGTTTCTGATTTACTCGCGGAAAATGTTATTAAAAATAGAACATTTATTTTTACAACAAATATTAAAGGTACCAATAAAAATGCTAACGTAAAAAAATCATTTAAGAAATTTTTTAATGCACAGAAAACAATTTTTTGTTAAGCTGTAAAGTCTTTTTTTATGCGTGATTGTACGTGATTCGCTTTATAGTACACTTCTGACATTTTTTTACAGCAAGCTATGATTAGTTTACTACCTGTTAAGAAATATATTTTTCATAGATCTATGCTAAAAATGATTGTAAATCATTTTTCAGTTACGAAAACTAATTTAGAATCAATTTTTGGCGAAAAATAAATTTGTTACAAAAGTGTTTAATATTCAACTAAAAATATAAACTTCTAACCAAAAAATTTGGACTTTTTTTATTGGTTTTTATTAATTTTGTTCATGTTTAAGCAAAAAATGAGAAATGGAGAAAAGAGGAAATTGCTTCAAAAGCGGAAAAATAGGAATTCTTCACTAAAGATAAATTTTTTTCGAAAAAATTGTTTAAAACAATAGAAAAACATACAAAATAAGCATGAAGATCAAGACTAATAGCACAACTTATTATAAAAACTTATCATTTTTCTTAAAGGGAATATACTTATTTATCTGTTTTGATACAAATTATAATTAAGTAATTTTTTGTCGAATGAATAATGATTTTGAGAAAATATGTAAATTGATTGAAAACTGTGAATATTCATTTTAAAAATAGCAATCGAAATCAGGAACATGAGATAACCTTAAATTAAAAAAAAAAAGAATCAGATTGCTTAGCAGATTTAACGCTATCCAAAGTAATGAAATTTCTTAAAATTTACAAATAGACTGAATACACAAATTCATTTATTTATATGCATATAAGAAAGGTAAAAAACGCAGTCATCATCATTGTTTTTCATTGCCTAAGATTAAAACTTTAAACAATTTAAAAATAGAGAATTACAAATTTCTTAATAACAAGAGTATATATACATTTTGAACCCACTTGAGTAAAAGAATACATAATTATATCTTAAAGATATGAAGAAAATTAATCATATCTACTTTTATTTGTTTTCTGAATGGACCAAAATGAATTTGACTCATTAAAGAGCATTAGATTCCTCACAGGTGTAAGAAACGATATAATGAATTTTTTACTTTTTTTTAAGCAGATGTAGAAAGCAGCATTTTTTAGAAAAATATTTTTTTTCAGCTTTAAACATCAGATATATTTAAATTGAACTCGAATTACATTTTGAGCATACAAATGAAGCAAATAATTTTTTTCTTATACAATTTTATTATCATAAACAAATTTTTAAAATATGAATTATTTTAATACCCTTTGCACCCACACAAATCCTGTGCTATAAAATGCGTATTAAACTGGCTGGTCAAATCTACTAACCTGCAGAAATTTGTTAAATTCTAAGATTTAACTTTATAATAAATTAATTAGGATATTAAACATGACATTTTCGTCCTCTTTTCTTGGGAAAATTTGTCTTACATTTTATATGTTTGAAAATAGCTTTCCAGTTTCACCAAACTGTGGAACATTTTCAATATTTCACATTTACATTTGCTATAAATAATTAACATTGAAAAAAGATCATGCTTATCTTTCATTGCAGAGAAAATTCGTTGTGTCTAATAAGTATAGAATTTGATTTTGAGGCCGGATAAACTTACAAAAATTTCAAAAGCTTAAAATTAATGTTTCTTTGTAAATAATCAAATATAACAAATGAAAAAATTATTCTCCCTTTTCCAAAAAAAACACATTTCCCTCTTGTTTCTATAAAAATAGCTTATCAGACTTCAAATAATCCTGGAACTTCTGAATTTTAGTGAGTTCTATTTTTAACTTAAATCTTGTATGAATTTATTTTAGTTTAAACAATATTTTGCAGCAAAACAAGTTGGATAAGCTATTATAATACATATCAGATGAGAAATAATTATTCCTTGGGAAAATATATGAAGACGTTTTGTATAATAACTTGAATTATCCATAAAAAAGATAAACGTTAAGTGTTCACAATATTTTGCAAGAAAATGAGTTTGTTAGATATTTTGATACGTATAAGATTAAAAAGAATTTCTTTCTGCAAAAGGAATGAAAACCTACAATTTTTAACATGTATTATTTATATTATATAATTATTGATTAATTAACTAATATTATGATTTATTAATAATAATGATAGATAATGCTTCTTAACAATATTTTTTAATCTTATTTTTTATGATTACAAGAATATGTACACGTCCAATCAACAAATGATTTTTGACAAAATATGTGCATCCCTTTTGGGCAAACAACCTTGGTCTGTTTTTTCTTTTTGCGTACCCTGTATCGTTTTTCAAATAATTTACTTGTTCACATTGTCATCATAATAAAAAGGTGTTGAGGCCCCCTTAGTCAGAAAAAAATAGTTTTAACGTCGGTGTCTATCTGTCGTTGTCATCGTCGTTGCAGTCTGTAAACACATTAATATTAAAAGAAGGCATTAGATAGATTTCCCTTTAGCTCACTCATAAGGATGTGAAAGGAAAGAACGAGTTCGTCAGTCAGCTATTTTTGGTGAAAATACAAAAAGTTCGAACATTTTCGAAATTTTGTAGAGCTTTTTTCTCAATTTAAAAATTGTATGTTCGGCTGTTCGTAAACTCAAAAAAATAGTTAGTTGAACCAATCATTTATTTAGCAAGATATGGCACTGCTATGTTATTAGTTGATATAACTATTTTATTAGTTAGTATAATAATTCCATTAGTTGTTGCGACTTTTCTGTTAGTACCAGCGAATGAGTAAATAGTTGTCCCAACTAAGAGAGTAGCAATACCTTATCTTACAAACTAAATAGTTGGCCCTCATAACCATTTTTTCAGTGTAGTAGTCGGAATCTCTAGCAATTTATCCTTATGACAGTTTACGATGAAAACAATGCACAATAAGAAAAAATTGCAAGAAAAGAACAAGGTTGGTTTAAAAAAAATTGAGAGAACGAATCGAAAGGAAGGGACAGGGAAACACAATAAATGGAAAGATAGAGAATGTTAGAGGAATCAAGATAATATAATAAATGATATCAGATGATAAAAAGGGAGGAGTGCCAAAGTATTTAGAAAGGGGTTGTGAAGAAAGAAGGTGGATAATGATAGCAAGATTTCAATTGGTAACTGAGGTAAGGGATGGGATGTATTGGAAATAGGTCAAGGACAGAATGTGCAGAATATGTGAATAGGAGGAGGAAACATGGAAGCATGTATGAGATGGATGTCGATTAGTAATAGAAGATAAAGGAAGCTGGCAAGAGAATGCAGTGAATATTCTAGGGGAGGATTAAATGGGTGAGAAGTGCTTGAAGGATGTGGAGAGGGCTGGAGGGTCTCATGAAAAAGAATAAAAGTATAAGAGTAGCAAAATATGATCGAGATAGAGGAGAAGTGAAAGTGAGGGAAAAAGGAAACGGAAGAACCTTGTACCGTTTATCAAATAATTTACTTCTTCACATTCTCATCATAATAAAAAGTTTTTGAGACCCCCTGAAACAGAAAAAAATAGTTTTAACGTCGTTGTTTATATGTCGCCATCGTCGTTGTAGTCTGTAAACACGGCCACATTAAAATAAGGCATTCGGTAGGTTGCCCTTTAGTTCACTTCATAAGGATGTCAAAGGAAAGAACGTGTTCGTCAGTCAGCTATTTTTGGAGAAACTACAAAACGTTAGAACATTTTCGAAATTTTGTAGACCTTTCTAAATTAAAAAATTGTATATTCGTCTGTTTCTGCACTAAAAAAATGGTTTGCTGAACCAAATATTTAGTTAGTAAGATATGGCACTGCTATTTTATTAGTTGATATTGCTATTTTATTAGTTAGTATAATAATTCCATTATTTGTTGCGATTTGGGGATGTGAAGAGAGAAGGTGAATAAGGATAGCAAGATTTTAATTGGTAAATGAGGTAAGGGATGGGATGTATTGGGAATAGGTCAAGGACAGAATGTGCAGACTATGTGAATAGGGGGAGGAAATATGGAAGCATGTATGAGATGGATGTCGATGAGTAATAGAAGATAAAGGAAGCTGGCAAGAGAATGCAGTGAATATTGTAGGGGAGGATTAAATGGATGAGAAGTGCTTGAAGGATGTGGAGAGGGCTGGAGGGTCGCATGAGAAAGAATAAAAGTATAAGAGTAGCAAAATATGATCGAGATAGAGGAGAAGTGAAAGTGAGGGAAAAAAGAAACGGAAGAACCTTGTACCGTTTATCAAATAATTTACTTCTTCACATTCTCATCATAATAAAAAGTTTTTGAGACCCCCTGAATCAGAAAAAAATAGTTTTAACGTCGTTGTTTATATGTCGTCATCGTCGTTGTAGTCTGTAAACACGGCCACATTAAAAGAAGGCATTCGGTATGTTGCCCTTTAGTTCACTTCATAAGGATGTCAAAGGAAAGAACGTGTTCGTCAGTCAGCTATTTTTGGAGAAACTACAAAAAGTTAGAACATTTTCGAAATTTTGTAGACTTTTCTAAATTAAAAAATTGTATATTCGGCTGTTTCTGCACTAAAAAAAATGGTTTGCTGAACCAACTATTTAGTGAGTAAGATGTGGCACTGCTATTTTATTAGTTGATATTGCTATTTTATTAGTTAGTATAATAATTCCATTATTTGTTGCGATTTGGGGATGTGAAGAGAGAAGGTGGATAAGGATAGCAAGATTTTAATTGGTAAATGAGGTAAGGGATGGGATGTATTGGGAATAGGTCAAGGACAGAATGTGCAGACTATGTAAATGGGAGGAGGAAATATGGAAGCATGTATGAGATGGATGTCGATGAGTAATAGAAGATAAAGGAAGCTGGCAAGAGAGTGCAGTGCAGATTCTAGGGGAGGATTAAATGGGTGAGAAGTGGTTAAAGGATTTGGAGAGGGCTGGAGGGTCGAATGAGAAAGAATGAACGTATAAGAATAGCAAAATATAAATAAGATACAAGAGAAGTGAAAGTGACGGAAAAAAGAAACAGGAGTCGCCTAGATTAGAAGGAAAAGGATCTGTAAGTAGTTATTATTATCCTTATTAATAAATCTCTAAGCGGTATTGTCGTTTAGTATGTAACGATTTAGTAACGATAATCGATTGTAACGACTCTGCTCAATAGTAGAGTCTCTCTGTAAATGGTACTTAGGGTGCACTCCCATGGATACATATTAGCAGAGTAGCAGGTTTGCGGAGTAGGTTATCCGACCAATCAGATGATTTAATGATTGCAGGAAATTTTCTGAAGAGTGTTCCGAAAATGATAAGTTTAACCCGCACAGAAACTTGAGAATACTTTAGCGTCTGCGATCGTAATATTTTTAATATTTGAAAAGTATCTGGCAAGTGAAAAAGGAAATCGGTAGTTAAGATATTTTTCAAAATGTGTGAAATTGTTTGATAACAACAGGCCCTAAGAAAAGTGGATTACTTAAGGTTATTCTTGATTTGTAACTCAAATTCCTCTAAGAATATGTATTTTTCACACCTGGCGTAAACGAATTATTTTGTGACTAAGGTTGAGACTTCCGAAATCGATAAAAGGTTAGTGCTGTTTAAATGTTAACATAAATTTAATTTTAATGTAACACAAAGGTTAGTGGAATTTCTATTGACATTCAACGAAATTTCCGTGTAGTATTTCTCAGGAAATATTTCAGAATTTCTGGTATTTCCTAAACCAGCGATATCCGTAAAAGTCTTTTAATTACCGAAAATCCTCAAATTCCGCAAATTTTTCGGATTCCCTGAATTCTTAAAAATCTCTGCATTTCTTGACTTCCCTGAAATTCCCTGTAGTTTTTCACCATCGTATCCTAAATATACTAAATTCCTTTCAATATTCTGAATTCTTTGAATATGAAATTCAGAGTATTGAAGGAATTCGGGAATTCAGAACATTAATGGAATTCCATAAATTTATTAAATTGAATTAATTTAAAGTTTTTTAGAATTAAAGTAATACAAAACATTAAAATTGATTCGCATGAATTTCTTAAATATTCTGAATTTGTTAAATTCTTCGAATTCTCTAAATTAGCTTAACTCCGGACATTCATAGTATGTTCAGTATTACATACATTCTCTAAAATCTGTCAATTCCTTCAATTTCATGAATGTATTGAATTCCTTTAATGCTCTGATATTTCTAAAGTTCTATTAATTCCTTCATTATTCTGAATTTCTTGAATGCTCTTCATTCTCTAAATGTTCTGGAATCTCTGAAAATATCTGAATTATCTAAAATTGTGAGTTTTTCTTGAATATTCTGAATTTTCTCAATTTCTTGAATATACTGAATTTCTTAAATATGCTGAATTTCCTGATTTTCATGAATATTTGGAATTCCCTGAATTCCGCACATTTTCTGAATTTTCTGAATTCCATCAATTCACACACTCTACTAGGTCCATCCCAATGAACAATTAGTACTTTTAACGAGATGAACACGATTCTTCTCGTCGTCTTAGCGAAGATCTTATTCCTGAAATCATGAAACAAAAAAAAACTTTGTAACTAAAATATAAAATTAAGGAAAAATAATTAGCATATCGGTTTAGTCATTATATCTGCTCAAAAATAATAATTATTGACATCAGAAGCGAACAGTTTTTGACAAGATTTTTTTCATTTCAAAATATAATAACAATTACTTTAGAATAATCACATAGATTAAAACTTGTATGTCTAAAAAAGAAAACGAACTTCTTCACAATTCTTTTGAAATATATTGTGTCAATAAATTGAGGAATTATATGCATGTATGTATTTGGAAGCTTTCACCAAATTATTTTATTTTTTTGTACTTTTGCAACAAGTGCAAGTTTTGGTTTGTTGGGTAGCTAACCCATTACAGCTTTAAAGTATGCTTATAACACCCCATATTTACTTTTTTTGCACAAATTAGCTCGCTATTAGTCGTTATTACACATTTTGAAAGATATTGTAACCACTAATTTCTTTTTTCACTAGTCAAACACTTTTCAAATATTCGAAAACATTACGAGCACAGGCGCTAAACTATTCTAAAGTCCCTGCACGAGTCGAACTTATCAATTTCGGAACACTTTTCAGCAAATTCCCTGCAATAATCTGATTGGTCGAATAGCCTAATGGCAAGTTTACTTGCAAGTCTGCTAATAATCGAATCGAAAGTCAAAATCGATAATACGAGAAAGCGCTTTCCCTCTACCTTCACCTCATCACCTCGTCAAGCAATGCAAGCTGAAGGAGAGTTAAGAAGATTTCCGAAGAACTCTAAGTGCGTCCTGTGGAAGTTACTAAAATTGTTTTTGGGTTTTAAAAACACAGAGTGCGTTTTTTGTTGTTCAAATTTTCAAAAGATGTTAAGACATGATAAATGTTTTGATGGTACTTTTCTGCTTCTGAGTCAGGTTTGTATAACACTAGTATATTTTTAATTATAAGTCCAGGTTTTATTTATTATGCGCTATTATTATAGACATTAAAATCAAATAATATTCCTGTGAAGCGTCAAATTTTGTTATAATTTTTCTTATAAAATTTGAATGCTAATGGAAAATGAGACGGTAACTTTTTAAGATTTTGAGGTTAGGAATAAATTTTATAATACAGGATTGAAATGAAAAACACCTTTTCCTTCTACTCCTTTTTGATACATTTTTTACTGTAAGCAGTGCACTCTTGCTTGTAAAATTTAATCTTAACCTGCAAATTTAATCAGTTGCTATGGCATTTATATCAGCAATGGAATTCTAAAACAGAATTACTGCTTCACAAGAATATTACTTAATCCCTACCGAAAGAAATCTCTGAGCTTTCTTTAGCGAAATAGCCTGGCCCATTTGAGTCTATAAACAAAGTTGATTTGAAACAAAATAGTCTCGGAGATAGTTTGAGAGATTTGGGTCCTTTTCAAAATCCTTTTAGTGGTCCTTTTAAGAGTGGTGCGACAGTAATATAATGTTCCTTTTGTGTTCGTCACGTACCGAGGGGGCAGAGTTATTTACAGTAGTTGGTCGTGGCTAATCCGCTCTCCCTTTTTAAATTTCTCTTCAAATTATTAACACTTTTTTTTAATTGATGAATTTTCTCATTATACTTATTCATAATTATAACTTATATACTGATATACAATTTTCTAGTTGAATTCAAAAATGTTGTCTTTTTTGGCGTATCTCATTCCATTTACGAGAAACGTTCTATTAATTCCAATTTTAAGCATTAAAAAACAAAAGTTAGATATCTCAAGTCATCGAAACCCATAGATTCCGAATTATTATGTTTTAGGCTGTTAACTATGAAATTAAAAAAATCTACTTCTACATTTTAATCCGAAAGCTTAACAAAGGACCCTTGACTGTCGGCTACTCTATTGAGATAATCTCTCTGCTTATTATTTATGATCGTATTCTTATTTCAATTTCGGAAAGGATTTTTTAAAACCTTTACACCATTTAAACGAGCTTCCTAGACCTTCAAAATATCTACCTCAGTGCCTGCGGAGAATTTCTCTGGGCTTCTTTGACCTAAATAATTTTTAGTATATACACAAAGATTATTTTCGGTAGGTATGTTAATATTTATATAGATGGAAAATAATAACTAAAACATTAACTTATTACTAAATATACACCAATTTTATACTGACTTTACTCAGTATCTGAAACGTGCCATTAAACTCCTCTTACTGCACTTTCACCACAAAACAGCTAAATAAAATGTATAACTTTCACTCAGATCATCATCTTTCAGAGCATAGAGCCCTCCTGCATTACGTACAAATTGTAAGTGTGTACGGGCACTTATTCCCCTAATGTTCAATGCGAAATTAATTGTGGAACAACTAAAAATGAATTTTTCACAAAATAGTTCTATCTTCCATTAAAAAAATAAATGTTAAACAAAGAGGTATTATTTTTTTAACGAGAAATAGGAATTTTTAACAAAATATGTGAATTTTACAAATAGTTCAATTTTTTACTAAAAAAGGTCAAACAAACAGGGTTCTCCAGTTTTTAGTTAAGAAAAAGAATTAATATTAAAAAATAAAAAAATTTACAAATTAGTTGAAATTTCGACTAAAATAGATTAATTTGACACCACATAGTTAAACTTTCAACCAAACAGATGAATTTTTAACTAAGAAGATTAACACAAATTAGTTTTTGACAAACGAAAAAGGAATGTTAAAAAAAGTAATGTTTTCACAAAATCCAAAATATGAATTTTTAAGTAAGAAGATTTTTTTTCTACCAAAAAATACGATTTTCAAAACAAGGAATAGAATTGTGAACCAAAAAAGATCAATTTTATTAAAAGATCATGTTTCAATCAAAAATAGTAGAATCGAATTTTCTCAAACAAATTATTTTTTAAACAGAATGACAATAAAAGAATGTTGAAAAGTTCATATTTTGCACAAAATCAAATTCGAATAACCAGACACCTGATAAGATTGTGTTCGTTACGGCCGAAGGTGCTTTAACGAAAGAGAATTCGCAATCATTAAATTACAATTAGCCATGCTTTGACCTTTAATTTTGACATTTCTGGGCACACATTTAGAGGAAACACAAACACCGAGCGCGCAGCGCGACGTAAATACATGAACCAGCCGCGAAGCAAGAGTTAAATATATTATTGAACGCGAAACGCGAAATCCAGAAGCCGCGCGCCCTAGGTGCGCTCAAACGTGTAAGCCGCTTGAACAGCGGGCGATGAGAATGTACCCGCGAAGCAGGCAGATTTTTAAAAAGAAATCACTGAAAAAGGGGGAAATAACTAGGAATGTTTTCGGGAATTCTTAGTAGTGAACCTGAAGTATATTGCAGTCCCGCTAGAGAAACCGTTTCGGGGGTACCCTTTATCTTCTTCGTACAATCTCGGAAATCGCTAGACCATAAACAGTCAGGGCCGTCTGAATCATTTATGTTGAGGTTCGTCTTTCTGCATATTTTTGTTGTTTTATTTGTACCATTTTGGTTTTATAATTTCATAATGTACGTGAAAATGTTTCTGCACGAAAATCAAAACTTTATAAAAATACTGATTTTAAGTATGTATACGTACGTATAGCAGGGTAGTTATTTTAATCGAAAAAATTCCCAGTCATTTCCCGTGTCTTTCTCGGTTTGCAAATATTTTCCCCGGTAAATAAAATAAAGAAATTCGAACTCTAAGGCTAATCATTCTTCCTTTTGAAATAATAAAACAGAAACTAAAAATGAAAGCATTCAAATTGGAACTTTTGCATTTTAAACTTTTTGAATTGACTTTTAAAAATTTTTTAATTTAAAAGGTATATATTTGAATTCTCAAATTAACCGATTAAGCAAGTTTAAATGAAATACAATGAAATTGCAAATTTAGCATTTTAAAAATTTATGAATTAAATAGTTCAAAGATTCAGATTTCGTTCCAAACATATAAATCCACGTTATCATTGTCAATGCTCTGAATTAAAGTATCAATCAATGAACTTTAAAATATTCAAAATTTTATCGTTTTTAGCAATTTGAAGCTGTACATATCGAAAATTAGCAAATTAATTTTTTAAACGGAACACTTCTTGAATTAGATGTTAAATAATTTTTAATTCAGAAAGTGAGAAAATTCTTGAAAAGCTTTAAAATTTTATTTTCAATTCTAAGGAACCCCAGAAGTTTAAAAAAAATTTTTTTCCAGTTTAAAATTATTTTTGAGGTTGTTTCAAAATTTTTAAATATTTTAATAAGTAATGAAGTGGAAAATTTTTTATTTAAAGATTTTCAAAGTATGCAGTGCAAAGTGAATGTTATCATCAGAGAGCGGGCGAGCGTAGTCTGAAGTTGCGCAGGGAGCGTAGCCTCGGTTCCCTGGTTGCGGAGAACCGTCGCATGGGGGGAGTGGTGGGAGAGTCGTCCGAAAATTAGAATGTCTCTGGCTGTGATAAGCAGACAGCACTGAGAAGAATGAAAAGAAAATAGAGCGACAAATAATACGTTGTCATAAATGCAAAAAGAGTGTCGCCGCTAGACCTGGACATCGGGAAATGACAATGAATTTATTTTTTGACCCGAAATTTTACAAATGTTTGGGAAATAAATCTGTCCAGTTTTGATTTCAACAGTGTTTTAAATACTTAGCAAGATGAATCTACAAGATGATTTCAAAATCCGTTCATCAATTTTAGAATTTCCAGGTTTAAGCTTTAACATTTAAACCGTTTAAATTTGAAAGTATTATTAGTTGTACAAATGTAAACACCAGATTAAATCTTTATAAACTATTTTTAATTTTAAAATAACTTAAAAATAATATATTCGTAATTGAAGGCTTTAATTAAATTTCAAATATTGTTTCATTTTAAAATATTCCATTTTTAAACCATTCAATTTGAAATTTTGTAATTAAGAAAAATAACAATTATCTAATATTTAGAGATATCTGACTGTTCATTTAAAATCCATAATTACAAATGAAATACCCAAAACTAAACAAAAAGCTAATAATATTTCTATAAATAATCTGCAGCTGTACCATTCCAAATAATAAAAAATTTATTACTTATATTATGCATTAAGGCCATGTGACGAGAGTCACGTGACCAAACCTGGTTTTCAACTTTTCTTTCCCAACTTACGTCTAAACGAAATAAGGTATCGCTCTGAAAGTTTGGGAAATGAAATAGGAGGCAATAAAGTCCATGTCTCTGCTTTGTTTCGGTGGAAATTTTGAGAAAAATTTTTTTTTAAAGAAAATACCAGTGAAAGTTTTCTTTCCCAACTTACGTCCACACGAAATGAGATATCGTGTTAAAAATTTGGCACGATAAATAGAAGGCATGCATGAATGTGTCTCTGGTCCTAAATAATTAGAATAGTGAGAAAAGTTTTCTTTTAATTACTATTTTGGAGAAATACCGACCGTGCTGTCGTCAAACCCTGCAAGCAATTTGCAATGTTGTCAATGGGCTAGTTATGAGGTTTACATTTATCAAAGTAGGGCAAAACAACAAAAATCGCTCACGAACATTATTCACAAATAATGCGAAAACTAATGTTTGCACTTGAAATGCAAATAAACATATTTGATTTGACATACGTATCAGTCTGGTATCAGCTGTCAAAGCAGCACTAGCGCAGCGAGTAGACAACTTCGAACTTCTAGGGGTCTGTAGATAAAACAGATTGCATGATTACCGGGAGAGAAAGTTAAAAGTCAAACTTCTGCTGTAAAACCTAAATGTGTCCGTCGATAATCATTATTTGCATAAATAAACTTTTTTCTTCCTCCAACTCTTTGCAAGGCCACAAACGATCCTTTAATATTTATTAACAATTCCCGAAAAAAAATTCCACGTTATTTAAACTTTTATTTTTCGATATGGGTAAAAAAATATTGATCTTAGGGCTGACCTGATCAGCTGTTATACACATCACATGGCCTCAAGAGCAAAGTTAAAATGTATCTTTAGGTATGTCAAACTGGAACTTTTGATAATGATTAGCTTTGTGTATTATAGCGAGTCTCGTTTCGAAATCTGTATTTAATCTCCTCCATAAGATACAGTCTGTCAAGTTAAAGCGTGGGTGGCTTTACTCGCAGTCGGTAAGGTGTATCGACATGATTTTGGTGTCAAAATATTAAGAAGAGCTCCCTC
>NC_046657.1:164447593-164466418 GCF_010883055.1 Belonocnema kinseyi
TCGACACCTTGACAAATGTAATTCCATGTAGAAACATGCGTTTAAATAAAATATTTTACCAAAAAAGTTACCCACGCTTTAACTTGACAGACTGTATAAATGTGGAAGACGAAAAAAAATTTTTTAGCTTATCTACTACATACATTTTTACTGAAAAAAAGTGGGATGTTTATCTGTTTAATATAATAAATATGTACAGTCAGTTAAATAAGAGCGTGGTCACTCTTGTGAGAAAACGAAACGACATAATACGAAAATTCTTTCAAATATTGTTTTATTTGATCGGAAACTTTCATGCAAATATATTAGTAGCAGGTCCAATCACCTCCAGCGTCAATAATGGTTTGGCATCTTCGAGGCATACTTTGAACAGAACCGCAATTTGGGAAGTTACCGACATTTTTCCCCACTTTGAAACGATCCACCCACTTACTCACAGACTGTTTTGACTTTTGCATATATTTCGCAGCAGCGGCTTGGGTCATTTTGGGACCTTCAGTGTGCGAGCGCAAAAAACCTGCTTTGAAGCGCGAAGCGTATCCAGCACTCATTTTGGAAAAATGCTCGATTCGTATTAGAAAGAACAGTCAGCTGATTCTCTTCCATAAAGCATGAAGGACTATATTGACCTCTATATGAAAAAAAATTACAGAATTCGCATTTACCGATCGCTAGTAATCGTAACCATGCTCTTATTTAAGAGACTGTAGAAACTAAAGTGTATATAGGTGTTAGAAAAAATACTTTTTAATCAGAAAGCCTCAAGAATATGCAAACTTTTTCTTCGATTTAAGACAAAAGTCTAATTTGTATTTAACATTAATTTACAAAGCTTATGATTTTTTTTTAAATAATTCTTAACAATTTGATAATTTTGTTAAGAAACTTCTTGCATCTAGCATGTAATAGAGTATATTTTTGATGCCCGTTTACACGATACCTCAACTCCCATTCCTTCGTCTCAATAACCCTTTCTCCCAAATTTTCACCTCTTCTCGTGTACATGAACTCTCCTATGATCATCCTTTTCGACATTTCCATTCGCTTCTATCATTTTAATTCCTTTCCAACAACTTAATTCCATTTTTTCGGCTTACTTACTTTCCAGAGATTTACCTCCCTCCCCGCAGGGAAGTTATTTCCTCTTTCGCATTGCTATTCCCTTTCACCAATTTCATTTCGTCCCAACAACTTAACTCCTTTATACCGTCATACCTCCCCCCCCCCCCCCCCCCCCCCCCCCCCCCCCCCCCCCACCCGACCACCAAGTTCATGGATCTTTCCTCCATATACTATATCCCTATATTACCTTTTTTACTTAACCAACCATATTTCATACCATTAACCACAGTTTTGGTTTTCCTCCGCTAACCCATCATCTTGGTCTTTTCCTTACAATCCTCTATCACACCTCCCGCCCTTGAACGATTCCTTCGTTTACAAGATAACTTTACTAACTGGCAAACCAAAATAGGGCTCTAAATTTGCAGCTGCCATCAGAGCTCGAAATAGCCAGTGCAAAACTCCGGTTCATTTCTTCGATGCATTCCGCGCAGCCTGCAACCTGATAGAAGGACGTCGTCATATCTTTGTACTGGACGCCACGAATAGAGAACAGGGCTGTCCGCACTTTCAAGAAACGCCTTTAACCTAAAGGTAAACATCAGCTGCGCGCGACAACGCCAACGAGGCCACCTGTCATCCACTAAGTCCTCACTACAACCATCACCCACCTGTTGACTTATGATTCGAGGACGCTTTCCCTGGACCATTAGTTGCCATCCATATGGTTGCGCGAACCTCAGGCAATATCAGCCACGAAACAACTCATCCCGCAACAGAATTCGTATACAGTCACCAGCCGTCTGCTGATTCCGAAAACGGCCTAATTTATGGTAATCAAGTCGACAACTACACGCAACGTGATGAAACACCGTAAATCAATCGTCTTCTAAACTCTCTTCGCTTGTTCATCTCAACCCCGAGCTCTACTACGATCAATAAAATGGGTTATGGAGAATGCATAATGGCATCATTAGTCGAAGGTGCTAGCTTCGTATATAGCATACAACCCAGAATAGGATTTCTAGGACCTAAGGAAGTTTTTTGCTGACCGCGTACGATATTAAGTTCTTACATACACTGACATAAACCCATGTACTCACATAGTACGTAGAGCCCTCAAAGGAAAAGCACAGGCCTGGTCTAAAACTTTTAAGCGCCTTGCCTTCTTTTGGGCCAAGTAGCACAGGCAACTTCTTGCTAGATATAAAAGTCTCATTAAATGGATGTAGCTACACACCTCCATCTACTAAAGGAAGTAAGTAGAAAGAGAGAATGTGTCAGTTTTTCCTGTAAAATCAATATCTGCTGACATAGCAAATCTGCGCGATGATGATCAATAGACAGCTCACTATTTTATCATTTGAATAAATCATACCAGATTGGTTTCGAGCTCGAAACCAAACGACATTTCCTATGCTCCCGGATTTCGCAACACAAGCAGAAGGGATGAATCGAATTGCACACATAGAAAGGAACTAGCCAGAAAGGAGGAGCCTAAATCCCAACCAGAATCTTAGCGAAAAAAGTACGAGAGGCCACGTCCAGATTGCTTTTTCTGCTTAGGCAGACATTTTCAAACAAATTGCCCAGTTCAAGTTCAGGTCTTGGGGTCGTGGCAGAAATAGACTTCTGCATTTTAGAGAATTTCGCGAGGCACGACAACCTTACAAAAAAGGGATGAAGCTACCTACATCAAGGATCTAGGTACCCACTGTTTATCGCTTCTGAAAGAATAATTAAATTTAATCCATTGTTTGCCAGTGATGCAATACAGGTGGCTGTCCCCTTGTTCGAATCTGGCTGATGAATCACGACGTCCGTCATGAGCACCGTTAGATATCCTATACCTCGGCACTGCGGAAAGGTTACTTAATTATCTGGTACTTCTGCCCAGTTTCCAAAATTCAACCCGAGGAATTCAATGGTGACCTTCATTTTGACCCTGAAGTTGACCTTAATGGTTTTTTGAAGGTCAACTTTTTTTCGTTTGCAGACCCCCTTTTTTACATCTGCAATTGATAGAATGGAAAATTCTACGTTAAGATCATATGTCAAGACTCAAGTCATATGTCAATTGTAACGTTCAAGATCAGTTAGAGATTATTTGAAATTAACAAAGTTTCCCAAGAGGTCAGTATAATTCCTGAAGTAAATTTCAACAAGGAATTCATGGTGACCTTCAAATTGACCTTGAATTTGACCTTCCCTGCTTTTTGAAGGTCAACTTTGTTTTGTTTTTTTAATGGAAACCCCCTTTTTGACATCTGAAATCGATAGAGCTAAAAATTCTACATTCAGGTACGTTTCCAAATCATAAGTCAATTGTAACGTTCAAGGTCAGTTAGAGGTTATTTGAAATTAATAAAGTCTTCCAAGAGGTCAGTGCAATTCCTAAAGTAAATTTCAACGAGAAATTCATTGTTGAGCTCTGTATTGATCTTGGTGATGGTCTTCAAGGTTTTTTCAAGGTTTTTTCAAAGCAATTTACGTTTACGTTTAGCATTACTAAGGGACAACGACGTGGACGTAGTAAATTCTGTTCCCTTTGGGGTGCTTGATTAGCGTGAGTCCCCTTGCCTCTCACGTTTCGGCGTGCTTGATTAGCGTGAGTCCTCTTGCCTCTCACGTTTCGGGGTGCTTGATTAGCGAGAGTCTCCTTGCGTTTCACGCTTCAGTGAAGATTTTCGAACTGAAAACCTTGAGCTTCTTGACAAAAAGCTATGCGATTGTAAAAATGAGTAACAGCATTAGGAATCATCTCTCTGTCAATTAAAGAAGCCTGTTGCAGAATCCGATTCTGCAATTCGTCTAAGCTTTGCGGTTGTGTTGAGTATACTTTGCTCTTTAAATGACCCCAAAGAAAATAGTCGAGAGGAATCAGATCAGGAGATCTAGCAGGCCAATCGATTTCACCCCTTCTTCCAATCCACTTTTGAGGAAACTGAGTATAGAAATATGCTCGAATCTCCCTACTGTAATGAGCCGCTGCTCCGTCTTGCTGGAACCAAATATTTTGAAAATTATCGCCTTTGAACTCCCTTATTCTTGGTACAATTTGGTTTCTGAGAAGCTCTTCATATGCACGGGCATTGAAATTACCAGCGATGAAGAAAGGGCCTATCAATGTATTATTCAAGATACCGACGCAAACATTAATCTTTTGTGGATTTTGGGTGTAACACTCCAACATCCAGTCAGGACTTGTGTCAGACCAATATCTACAATCTTGCCTGTTAACTTTCCTTTTAAAGTGAAATTAGATTTATATAAAAATACTGTATTGTACAAAAATAGATGATCTCTATCAATTCTGTCCATCATAATTTCACAAAATTCAACCCGACGATCAGGATCGTCTTCATTGATTTCTTGTACCAGATGAACTTTGTAAAGATGGAATTTAATGCTTTTCAAAATATTTCGCACTGTGTCAGGAGCAACGTCACGCTCATCACTAGCTCAACGTAAACTAAGGTGTGGGTTTTCAACAAATGCTTGGGCTATGTCCATCTGCACCTCCTCAGATCCTGCAGATTTCGGCCGACCAGTTCTCTGAAGGTCCTTGATAGATCCATGATTTATAAGGCGCCTTACACTTCTTTCAATTGCTGATTTTGAGACAGGATTTAACCCTTCGCCATTACGAAAAGTGCGATTAAAAAGCAAACGAACTTGATCATAAGATCGAACTTGATCATAAGATCGAACTCGATCTCCCCAACCACGCATCATTAATACAGATACTCTCTCTCGTTCCGAAAGTTTAGCTTGCACCATAATAATCTTTTAGCGAAAGATAGTAAGTATGTACGCGTAATACGTAAATTTAGTCTCGATTTGTAATATTCGTATGGAAAAACGGTATAGGACTCATGGTATCGCCTTAGGTATTGACTTAAGTATCGAAAAACGGTATAGGACTGTAGAACTCTTTGGGGAGGAACAGAAGTCTCACCAGAACACCTGGAACTTTTAATGAAAAATTTCCTTATGATTTTACTATATCTAAAACGCTTTAACCAAGATCAATACATAGTTCACCAATGAATTTCTCGTTGAAATTTACTTTAGGAGTTACACTGACCTCTTGGAAAACTTTGTTAATTTCAAATAACCTCTAACTGACCTTAAACGCTACAATTGACTCATGATTTGGGTACGTACCTGAACGTAGAATTTTCCGCTCTATCAATTGCAGATATAAAAAAGGGGTTTTCCATTTTAAAAAAAAGTTAACCTTCAAAAAGCCATAAAGGTTAACTTTAAGGTCAAAATAAAGGTCACCATTAAATTCCTTGTTGGAATTTACTTCAGAAATTACACTGACCTCTGGGAAAATTTTGTTAATTTGAAATAACCTCTAACTGACCTTGAACGTTACAATTACCCTATGAATTGGGTACGTACCTAAACGTAGAATTTTCCGCTCTATCGATTGCAGATGTAAGAAAGGGGGTTTCCATTTTTTAAAAAACAAAGTTGACATTCAAAAAGCCATGTACGTCAACTTCGGGGTCAAAATAAAGGTCACCATTGAATTACTCGTTGAAATTTACTTCAGGAATAACTTTCACTTTTTTGGAAAATATTTTACCTGAGGAAATGTCCAACCGTCCCGGGACTTTTTAGACACCCTGTATATCTGAAAATTATTATTTAAACAATTTAAAAATGTTAAATATATTAATTATATACACTATTCAGTCAGAAAAAATAATTTTATGTTTCTATTTTATTTCAGTTTTTTGGTTATCGAAAAACAACTGCTTGAGCAAGAAAATATTGTTTAAAGATAGAACATACAATTTTTTAAATATTTGTGGGAGAAAATAATACTTTAAATAATTTGATTTGTGTAAACAATGAAAATTTGTTTGAAGAGTCATTTTAAATATTTAAATCGTCAATTAGTAATTATGTGTATAAAAAAGACTAGGGAAATGGCTAAAAAGTAACAATAATACGAAAAAATCTGAAATTTTTATTTTTGGGTCATATTTAGGGCGCTATATGGGTGTAAGAGTGGGTTGAAAATAAAAAAAAAATTCGTATGGTTTCCTTTCATAGACACTCATCTTCAATCCCCACAAAGTGCGCGGGCCACGTGAATGCGAACATATAGTACTTCCTAGATCCCAGATTAATCGGACAAGCTCGTGAGTGCTCTGTGAAACTTGTCATAATCACTATTAATGTTTTTGAATTTTTTTATAATATATTAAAATTTAAAAACTTTGGACAATTACTTTTCTAAAACGAGAATTGAAGCCCTTTAATATTTAGCAAAATTCTAAAAAATTTGAAAAATATCAGAGTTTTAAAATTTGTTTAATTCAAGCCCATCGTAGTTCCTTGAAAAGTCTGTACTAAAATTTAGGCGTATAAAATGTTTTTAAAAAAATAAAAATAAAATGTTTTATCCTCAATTTTTTTAGAGTTTTGGGCTTTAGAAGTCGATTTCAAGGGAATACATGTTTAGGAAAACTCAAAGATTCTAGTGTTTCCATTTCTAAGATTTCTAGTTCCTCTAGTCATAAGTCAGACCTACTCAGCTTTGACACGGAACTGCCAAAACGGATCCCCATCCCTTACCCTTCGTAATTCTTTCTTATTTTTCGTTGAAAATCGAAGATTCAAATTTTGCTCGCACAAAAAACAATGAAAAATTCTATTTTTACAAGAACATTTTTACTACTCGTCCTGTAAAAATTGACCTTTCAGCGTTAAAGACGTGACTAACAATAATTGTGAAGTTAATATACTAACATTTTTTGTATTCCTTGGTTAAGATCTTGTTTCTTAGATTCTTTTACTAATAAAGTTCTTCAACAAATTAAATTTTTTAAATTACATATTTTAGTTTTTTAAATATGAATTTATCATTTTTAAAACTTATTTTTGAAAATGTCTTCCTTTATTCTCTTTTCTAAAAAAGTTTTATTTTTCTTTCATCTCTTTTACGATTAATCTTGAAAAAAATTTTTTTTTAATCTAGAAAAGGGGTTAATCTCACGGAAAATATTTCGTCTGGGAGGGAAAGTAAAGGATGGGATAGTGAGGGTAGTGGAGAGGAAATGAGAGTTTAGGAAGTAAGGAGAGGAGAAGTTAGGACGCGTCCCCTTACTTATCTACCCTTACCTCATTTCCTATCATCTCGCTTCCTTTCTCTCATTTTTATATCCTTTACTCCCTTTTCCTCCCTTCCATCACTTCCCCTCTCCGCTCTTAATTCCCATCCTCAACCTTTCTTTACTTTCCCTAAATTCCACTCACTAACCCTTATTTCCCCACCCTTCACTTCCCCTACTTTCAAAAAAGTACGACGGATGGAAATCCGACCGAAACCACAAAGGCTTCAGCCCCGGACTTTTTAAACAAACATCTCCATGATATTACTTCAAGAAATATTATAAAGTTTATACTTTAAATATTAGGTCGAATTTGTCGATTATGATATCAAAGCCTTTAAAACTTAAGTATACCTTTAAGCAACACAGACAACTTAATATAGCCTAATAACAAGAATTTATAAAAAATTTATAGATATTTTTTTATTAAACAAGCTTTGCCTTTTCATCTTATTTTCTACGATTTAAAATATATATACTCGTCATATTTAAAAATTATTAGTAACTAATCCGTAGATGCTTTTTGAATGAACAACTTTTTTCTATCAATTTGTTGTTCACCTTGTGGGGTTATTAAAAAAATGTATTAAAAAATTTAATTTTTCATTTGGAATGTTATTCCTTACTTTAGCTCCTTTTTGAATGAACAACTTTTGTCTATCAATTTGTTGTTCACCTTGTGGGGTTAATAAAAAAATGTATTAAGAAATTTAATTTTTTATTTGGAATGTTATTTGTTATTTTAGCTCCTTTCTGGATGAACAGATTTTGTCATTTATTTTTTCGTAGCTTGTGTCGATTATTCATTTTTTTTTCATTTCATGTAATTTCATGTCGAATCTTGAATAGTTTAAATATAAAATGGAATTTTTGATTTAATTTTTTTTATCCAATAAAAATTCGAATATTTGATTTTCCGGAAAATTCCGTAATTTGTTATGATAATAATATCTTGCAAGGTATTCAAAATGCAACTTTTTTTTTTTTTGTCTTTATCTATATTGTGTGCTGTTTGGTTAAGTACTCTTAATGATCATTCCTAGAATTTTTAAATCTTAAAAAACATGGTGTTACAAATTTTTTAAATGCTGTAAATTTTTGAATTGCTATCAAAAAAGGCTGGCTAACGAACTTGAGCTTCAATTTAAGACATTTGAAAAAAACGGGGAGGGGGGGTCAACTTTTACACAAATCTATTACCTTCTCTGATGAGAATGTAAAAAAGATGGATATTGAAAATACTTTAAAATGAACGAAAAATATTTTGCCCTTCTAATAATTGGAAATCAAATTATCCGTAATTGTTAACAAATTCAAAGTTAGCAGCGGAATTCACATTTAAATTTCAAATAAACTAAATGTAGGAATGTCAAGTCATTCAAAAACCAATAGCTTTAATTTTCAAATTTTTTACAATTACTCAAAAAACAAAATGAGAAAAACAAAAATTTTAATTCAGACATAACTTCTTTTGGATACAGGCTTTTTATCTACATAAAGGTTACAATAATACATAACAAAATGTGTATCGATTAAAAACGTTTTATTATGAATTAATGCATTATTTATTTATGGCACACTTAATTTCTTTTATCCTTTTATTTTGCTTTTTTATACTCTTTTTAACCTTACTATTATTAGAAATATGTTCCCCTCTGTAACCCAAATTTCAATGTTTAATAAGCCTGAAGATTCTGTATCGTTCCATAAATAGTAAATCTGACAAATGACAACACCTTGAGATTCGGGAATTATGTTTCGTCATCACCTCTATGCACTATGAAGAATTGATAAAACGTTGCTTAACGCTATTGGTCCAGCGCTTTTCGTGAATAACCAATCAACTTTGCAAGATTTAAGCTATCCCTGCTAAAAAGTTTGTCTACAGTATGTCTATCGCTTAGTGTATATAGGAGAATTTGTTGAGGTCTTATTAACGCGAAGTATTACGGACATCTGTTTTCAATAATTTGTCATTGAGTCTATTCTGAAAGTACAAAGATCGTTATGGAAATTCTACTATCCGTTTTTCTCCTTTTCCACCAATCGATTGAACGTAAGTTTAATATAATATATTATTAAATAAATATTTATAGCATATACGAACTTATTTTCAAATACGTTTTCTTTTACAAAAGCTTGCAGTGAGTGTTGTTCAAAGATATTGTTAAATTGTTAAGGCATTAAAAAAAACGGGAAATTTGGTATAATATTTAAATTCTGAACCTTATAATTTGCCGTGCAATTATATTATGCAAATTTTTATCTGAAAGAATTTTATTAGCTAGCGATTATGATTTGCGCCAGGGGAACAATTTTAAAATAAGTGACACATTCTTTGGGAACTTTAAATACCCACCCACACATTCATAATGCGTTTTTCACTGTACTCAAAATAGAGAATAATAATTGTTATTTACCCCCCCCCCCCTCAATGTATCACGTATTTTGTAAATGACTCCTAGAAACCTTTCTTAATGTATAAAAAAAGTTCTTAAGTATAAATATTTCTCGGTGACCACCAAGAATTTGAGACAAAATTTTCAGTTCTTTCCGGTTTTACGTTTAAAATTTTTTAAAATTCTTTTCAGGCCTTTTTCAAAGAAGGGGACGTGAAATAGAGGAATTCGGGTAGGGGAAATAAGGGGTAGTTAGAATAATTAATGGAGAAGTGAGGGAGGTTTAGTATAGGAATTCAGGTTGGGAGGGGAAATGAGTGGATGGGAGTGAAAATAAAAGAAAGACAGGGGGATTATAAGAATTGACGGGAATGGGGAAATAAATAGGGAAAACATTTTTATATCTTAAAAGATATGAAAGAAATAGAAAACTTTTTTAAAAAGAGAATAAACGAAAAAATCTTCAAAAATAAGTTTTAAAAATTATAAAGTCAAATTTAAAAACTAAACTATGTAGTTTTAAAAATGCATTTTTTAAATAACTTTAGAAGTATTTTTCAAAAACCAGAATATTCTATTTGTTCTACAAAATTATTCCCTTTTAATCGACTTTTAAAGACCATATCTCTGAAATTTTTGAAGATAAAATATTTTTTCATGAAAATTGTATACGCCTAAATTTTAGTGCAGGCTTTTAAGGACCTGAGATGGGCCTAAATGAAACGATATTTAAATTACTGATATTTTTTTTATTTTGTACAATTTTTCAAAATTATTAAAGGGCTTCTATACTCGTTCTTGAGAAGAAATTGTTGAACATTTTTGAAAGTTTCAAATATAAGCGTGCAAGAACTTAATAAATGTTTATTTTTTCCTCACAGTATCAGGTGCAGATGTATTTCCTCGAAACTTTCAAAAATATCAGATTTTAGTACTACTAGGTGATTCTACGTCTACCTCAACTGGTACTATGGAAATGCGCATAAAGAGCAGGGAGGATGAAATACAGAAGGTACCCATGTGGGCGTACTATAATGATGCAGAAGAGCCGAAGCCAAAAGGGCTCGATTATATTGTTTATGTACGAACACAGAATCATCATTTTGGTTCATTTGAAGTTCCCAAATTTCGTGTCCAAAATGACTTCAGTCCTATGACTCATAAACCAAAATCCGCTTGCTTACGTTTAGGGAGATAATATTTTACAGCTAGTAATTTTGTAGTGTACGATGTCCGTAAACCCCATGAAAATTTCAAACCCAACGGTTACGTTTATGTGGCTTATGCAGATCAGCTTGTTTATACTGCGATGTTAGAACCCTACCGGATGCCAGGTTGTTTCTCAATTCTTCCAGGTGGAAAAAAATAATCTTTTTTTATAACGAAACAAAATAAGATACAATATTTTGTCATTGTATAATTCTTTCTTTCTTGTGAGATTTGAAATTATAAATATAGCTTTAAAATTATGTATATTTAAATAAATAAACTCGTCTCTTAGAAGTCTGACCAGAAAAAATCATCTAAAAGATTTTTTAATTTACTCTAAACAATTTTTTGGTAACCCGTGAAGTCTTTTTTCATTCGCTTTAATTCTTTAAAAACATAAAAATACCTCTTTCGGCAAAACTGAGCAACATACGAAAAAACTCACAATAACCATAACTGATTAATTTTAAAAAATTTCAATTAATCTTTGATGCAAAGTGAAAAATTGTTATTGTACTCTTGTGACCTTATTCTTACGACAAGCCATTATAAAAATTCTTTAGAAAATCTATCATTTAATATTTAACTAAATAGTCAAGTTTTTACGAGATGAATCCCATACCAAAAATATGATAGTTCAGTTTATATTTAAACGAATAGAACAAAAATGAGAAAAGGAAAGAAAGGCAACATTTTTTTAAACAGGAAGAAAAATATGAATACTTTTGAAAAATGGTGTAAAAACAATCAAAAATAAATTTAAAAAAAGCATGATAACCAAACCAAACGGTACAACTTTCTATGAAAACTGTCCAATTTTATTAAATGGAATATGCTTAATTATTTTATCAAATATTATTATTTAGTAATTATTTATTGAATAAATGGTGATATTTTGAAAATACGTAAATTTATTTAAGGCTGTAAATATTCGTTCACAAAATTTCTATAGAAATGAAAAACATGAGAAATTCGTAAATTAAAAAAGAACCAGATTACTTAACAGATTTCACTTTATTGAAAGAAATGGATTGCAATTTCTTAAAACTTTAAAATAGGCTAAACACAAAAATTGATTTGTTTCTTTCCATATAAAAGTATATAAAAATGTTAAGCCGACTTTAAAAAATTAATAAATTATGAAATGTAACAAATATAAATTAAATAAAGCATATCCATTTTGATTTATTTACTCGTTATACCAAAATGAATTTGACTCATTATGTTTAACCGCCTTAGTGAAATTTGTTTAGAACTATAGATTATTAGATTCCTAATAGGTGTAAGAAATGATATCATAATTTTTTTACTGCTCTCTTTTTAAACAAATATAAAAAATGTATTTTTTGTCGAAAAATATTTGTATTCTCCGTTTTAAACTGAGAATTTATTTTACATCGACTAGAATTACAATTTGAGCATACAAATAACGCAAAGAATTGGTTGCTTACGAAATGTCATTTTTATAGACAAATGTTTTTTTAACTTAAACTTTGTTCAAATCTTCTTACAGTTTTAACAATAATTTATAGCAGAATAAGTTGAATAAGCTATTACGATACAAATAAGATTAGAAAAATTTTTTCTTTGAGGAAAAGCATAAAGATTTTCTTTGAATAATTCATAAATTTGCCTTCCATAACTTAATTAGAGAAGAAGTTTCGATTGGAGAAGGCAAATGAGTCAAAAACTCACAATTTTTGTTGCAACGTTTCGTTGGTATGGGTTCGCCAACCTCATCAGGCTAATTTATTAAAAAGGAACACCAAATTACTATCACTTACGTATACAGATGAATAATATAAAATTACACAGGACATTAAAAAAAGAATTTACCATTAATAATCACTAGTTAAAACATGGTTTCTGTTTAACACGTCCAAAATAAATAAAGTTATTGGAAAATGGAAGACAAATCTCAAGTTGATCTAAATAATAATCATAATAATAATCAGTGTAAATTTGTGTCCTTATTTTCTAATCAACATGACCAACCAAAGAAAAATAGAGATCAAGGGTTTAAAAATTTAACAGACATTCAAATACCGACAGAACTTATTGATATTGTCTCCTTGGTACCTAATTATAACTTTTTTCAAAATATTTAAAACAAAATGTCATTGATACCATCGAAAATGTAGAAACAGTTCTTGAATCGTCCGATGCAGGTGAAGGCAATCTCACTGTTTGTTTACAGAAATCCACTTATAACTTAAAAATGTCCAATTTCCTTTCTGATACATCTACTTACAGTTTGGTCAAAAACAAAGCTTTGAAAAACCTACAGGCTAACACTTCTAAAATTTTAATAAATCCTAATGACAGCAATTTATTAAAATATAAACACCACAATAATGAACTTACTTTAACTGACACAGTTTTAGCTAAATGTTATGGTTTACCAAAAGTCCATAAACCAGATTTGAAATTCCTTGTTCACATATCAACAACAGTTTTGAATTAAAAGAAAAACTTAAAGATATAAAGATAGATGATGATCATGTTTTCCTGTCTCTTAATGTCAGTTCGTTATTAACAAATATCCGTTGCAACCTGGTATTAGAAAGTTTAGAAAAAAGAGTCAAACTTATTCATAACACAGGCACACAAAAAAAGTGGTCTGTCCGGTAGACTACACTACCGTATCTATATGTTTTTACGGTCGCTGATTTCGAATCCGGGCCATAGTTTCCCAAAAAATACAAAAAGAGACGTAAAAACGACGAAAACAGCGTTTTTCGTGTATATTTTGTATAAAAACAAAAGACTTTCATGTCCGGTCGACTTTACAACCATATATATATATGTCTTTTTGGGTCACTGAATCTGAATCCGGGGTTCAAATAACCCTATCAGGTCATAGTTTTCTAAAAAAAGCAAAAATATACGTAAAAATGAGGAAAACAGCGTTTTTTTGTATATTTTAAATAAAAATTTAAGATTTTTATGTTCTGGAAACTTTACAACCATATTTCCATGCCCTTTGGTTCTCTGAATCTGAATCCAGGGTCCAAATAACCCAATCAGGTCATAGTTTCCCAAAATACACAAAAAGAGACGTAAAAACGTCGAAAACAGTGTTGTTTCATGTATATTTTGTATAAAAACCAAAGATTTTCATGTCCGGTCGACTTTACAACCATATCTATATGTCTTTTGGGTCACTGAGTCTGAATCCGGGGTTCAAATAACCCTATCAGGTCATGGTTTTCCAAAAAAGCAAAAATATACGTAAAAATGAGGAAAACAGCGTTTTTTTGTATATTTTGAATAAAAATTAAAGATTTTTATGTTCTGGAAACTTTACAACCATATCTTCATGCCTTTTGGGTCGCTAAATCGGAATCCGGGGTCCAAGTAACCCAATCAGGTCATAGTTTCCCAAAAATGCAAAAAGAGACGTAAAAGCGACGAAAACAGCGTTTTTTCGTGTACATTTTGTATAAAAACAAAATATTTTCATGTCCGGTCAACTTTACAACCATATTTATATGTCTTTTGGGTCACTGAATCTGAATCCGGGGTTCAAATAACCCTATCAGGTCGTAGTTTTCCAAAAAAAGCAAAAATATACGTAAAAATGAGGAAAACAGCGTTTTTTTGTATATTTTGAATAAAAATTAAAGATTTTTATGTTCTGGAAACTTTACAACCATATCTTCATGCCTTTTGGGTCGCTAAATATGAATCCGGGGTCCAAGTAACCCAAACAGGTCATAGTTTCCCAAAAAATGCAAAAAGAGACGTAAAAACGACGAAAACAGCGTTTTTTCTTGTATATTTTGTAAAAAAAAACAAAAGATTTGTATATCCCGTCGACTTTACAACCATATTTATATGTCTTTGGGGTCGCTGAATCTGAATCCGGGGTCCGAAGGACTATGCCAGTTCTGATTTCACCGTAAAAAGCATAACTATAGTCAGAAATTGGCCATTTCGAATTTCTACGTTAATATTTGTATTTTAAACTCACGAAAACCTCAATCTTAAACATACAAAGCCCAAGTGAAAGAAGCCAGAATTCATAACCCTAAATCTGTCAAGCCCAAACTCAGAAATTATTAAAACACATATCCTGAATTCATACAGCGTAATGAAGCGCAAAGGTCAAAAATGACAGCAATTCTATCTGTTGAATATGTAAAACTTCTGCCGCGTTTTACATGGGTTAAATAAGGGTTCAATGGTTCAAAGGTTCCGAAGCAAAGTTGAAAGCGGGTGTATTTAATGGACCACAAATACGAAAAATATTGCAGGATCCGGAATTCATTAAAAAAATGACAGACACTGAAAAGGCTGCCTGGCTCAGTTTTAAGATGGTTGTTGAAAATTTTTTAGGCAATCACAAAAGTGCAGATTACAAAAAAATTGTTTCTGATATGGTTTCAAATTTTGGTGAATTGGGTTGTCTAATGAACTTGAAGCTCCATTTTCTTGATTCTCACATTGACGAGTTTCCAAAGAATCTGGGAGATTTTAGTGAAGAACAAAGCGAACGTTTTTACCAAGACATCAAAGAGATAGAGCGTAGACATCAGGGACATTGGGATGTTAATATGATGGCTGACTACTGTTGGTCATTAAAACGAGATCAAGTTTCAAAGGAAACTAAACATAAGCGACAACCCACTCCGTAGATCTTTTGAAAAAAAAGAGTCCGATATTGTCGAATAAAATCGTGAGAGGCGAGGGGACTCACGCTAATTTAGCACCCCAACGTGAGAGGCAAGGGGAACTCACGCTAATTCAGCACCCCAAAGGGAACAGAATTTACTACGTCCACGCCGTTGTTCCTGGGTAATGCTGAAAGTAAATAAAACTTGTTTCAAAAAAAGTGTTTTATTTTTCTTAGATCCTACAATTTCAGGCAAGGGGAATCATGCTCATGGAACACCCAGATGGGACTGTTGGAACCCCAGATTCAGATTGAGCGACCCAAAAGATGTAAAGATATGGTTGTAAAGTCGGCCGGACATGAAACTCTTTTAATTTTATACAAAATATACAAGAAAAAACGCTGTTTTCGTCATTTTTACGTCTCCTTTTGCATTTTTTGGGAAACTATGACCTGATTAGGTTATTTAAACCCCGGATTCAGATTCAGTGGCCCAAAAGACATATAGATGTGGTTGTAAAGTCGACCGGACATGAAAATCTTATGTTTTTATATAAAATATACACGAAAAAATGCTGTTTTCGTCGGTTTCACGTCTCTTTTTGCATTTTTTGGGAAACTATGACCAGATTGGGTTATTTGGACCCCGGATTCGAAATCAGCGACCCCAAAAACATATAGATATGGTAGTGTAGTCTCCCGGGCAGACCACTTTTTTTGTGTGCCTGTGTAATCAATGTAATATTCCATTCAACGATATTATACATTGTACGAAATTCCTTTTTGAAAACATGTTTTTCATTTTTAATAATAATATTTATAAACAAATTGATGGCACACCAATGGGCTCCCCAATTTTACCGTTATTTGCGAACATTGTATTGGATGATTTGGAAACAACATGTTTAAGAAATCTGAAAAATATTTCTGATTGTATTCCTCTTTTATATTATATGGTAGATAAGTCGACAACATAATATTATGCATTAAAGAAAAACATATTGTCTTGGTCTTAAAAACTTTTAATTCTTACAACAAAAGTGTACAATTCACTTATGAATTGAAACAAAATAAGTGTAAGTGTCTGCATGAATACAATTAAATACCACTCTGTCAACAAAGTTGTAAACAATAATTAGATTCGTCCACATTTAAATCAACTCAAGATTTGTCTTCCATTTTCCAATAACTTTACAAAATTATCTCAAGTATTAAATAGTTATAATATTGCTAAGATTCCTATAATTAATAAAAATTTGAGTTCTGTAATAAAATTAGATAAGGATATTTCTGAAAAATGGGATAAAACGAATTTAGTTTATAAATTTTCTTGTAAACAATGCCCTGCATCATATGTGAGTGAGACAAAAAGATCTCTAAGAACTCGAATAAATGAACATAAGAATAGGAATAAAGCCGAGATGGTTGTATATAAACACGAATATAATTTTTATCATTCTTTTGATTGGGATAATGTAAAAATTATCGATCGTGAATCCAGCTATAAAAAAAGTCTAATCTCAGAGAAGATCAACATTAATAGCAATTCGAATAATATTAATAAAAAAGAAGATATTTTTGCCCTCAGTCAAATATACTACCCGTTATTACAGAAATTAAGTTTATGATCAATCTCTCTGACAGATAGAAATAAATCCAATCAGGATTATTTAGAAATTTATGTAGGCATGTACGGTTATATTGTTGTATATAAATCGACGCAAGGTTTTGTCTCTTCAGTTGACTTTACATCGTCACCAGTTCAGTCACATCAAAATGTGATCTGTACTTTTATTTATTCATCTTAGACGTGTTAAAGATAAACCATATTTTAACTAGTGATTATTAATGGTAAATTTCTTTTAAATGTGCTGTGGAATTTTATATTATTCATGTGTATACGTAAGTTATAGTAATTTGATGTTCTTTTCTAATAAATTAGCCCGATGAGGTTGGCGAACCCATGCCAACGAAACGTCGCAACAAAAATTGTGAGTTTTTGACTCATTGGCCTTCTTCATTCGAAACCTCTTTTCCAATAAAGATTTTCTGTTTGGTAACTCAAATTATCCATAAAAAAGATAAAACGTTAAGTGTTTATAATATTTTGCAAGAAAATATTGGCAAAAATAATGCAAATTTACTATTTGTGAACATAAATTATTTATATTATTATATTATTTTATTAATTAACATTTTAATTATAATAAATTCATATTGTTATTTATTAATGACAATGTTGAATAATGTTTTTCAACTACATTTGTTATGTTGGTGAATCCGTTAGGATACTTTGACACAAATCAGACAGAAAAATATATTTTGTCGCAAAAAAATGCTAATTTAGAATTTTTAAATATATTTTTATTACAACATATTTAAAACAAATTTGTAGATAATTTATATTCAAACAACTTTTTTCTTTTCATTTTTTGTCTCTTATGTCGCGTTTACAAAAAGAAAAATTTCTCATTCATTTTTTTTTTATTATTATTAAAAGAAAGTGTACACGTCCTATCTAGAAATGATTATTGAAATATCTGAAGATCCTTATTCGTCGAACGCGGAATATAAAACATTTTAAAAATCCTATTTCTAAAAACTCATTTTGGAATTCCAACTCTAAAACTTTGAAGAAAGCGTCAATCTTATAGTATTTCGGACAAGTAACCGAGGTCAAAATCGCCTATTATTTAATATAAAAAAGTATCAAATAAAATCCCCTGCAAGTATGGGCTTTAGACTGTAACTCCCCAATTTCTCAATATAAATCGTTAAGAATGTGAAATATATGAAAATAGAATTTTCAAGCAAAAAAGATCAATTATATTTAAAAAATCACTGTTCTTTCAAAACCAGTCTAATTAGATTTTCTCAAAAAATTATTTTTAATCAACTAAAAAGGAATTGTTATTAAAATAATTAGATATTCAATGAAAAAGATAAATTTTCATCTAAGAAGTTTATTTTTTCACCAAAAAAGAAGAATTTTCAAAAAAATAATAGAATTATCAACTAAAAAAGATCCAATTTTCAATTAAAAATATAAGGTTTCAACAAAAGATGGTATAATCGAATTTTGTGTACAAGGGATTATTTTTTAACAAACAGAGAAAGAAATTAAAAAAAAAATCGAATCCTTCTTTTTACTCATAATGCGTGCCCTAAAGGTTTACATGGCTTCCATTCGTAACAATCTTTCCGCCTACATATTTTCATAAACTGTTATCTTCACTATTTACAGTTATTTGCAATTATTTACATAAAATCTCATATCTAGATCATTATTTTCATTTTCTACGATAGCGCAATTTACAGTCTGTCAAGTTAAAGCGTGGGTGGCTTTACTCGCAGTCGGTAAGGTGTATCGACATGATTTTGGTGTCAAAATATTAAGAAGAGCTCCCTC
>NC_046657.1:164466518-164488259 GCF_010883055.1 Belonocnema kinseyi
GAGGGAGCTCTTCTTAATATTTTGACACCAAAATCATGTCGATACACCTTACCGACTGCGAGTAAAGCCACCCACGCTTTAACTTGACAGACTGTAGGAAGCGTCAGCGAACAAGTCAGCGAGCAAGCCACCGAGAGTGAGAGTGCAAGCGAGAAAGAAAGAGGGAGTAAAAACGCAACCGCATCTTAGTCTACGTATGCTTTTACATAACCATTTCTTGAAATCTTTACGCTTCTAATCTAAGCGACTTTCGTTTCCTTCTTCTTTCACTTATCTGCCAGCTACATTTTGTCAGTATCTTTACATGCATTTTTCATTCTTTCTAATTCGCTTTTCTAGCACCCTCCAACTCTCTCATCCATTCTTCCCCTAATCCATCCTCACGTAGAATCTTTACCGCATTCTCTTACCAGGTTCCTTTATCTTCTATTCCTCTCCTACTTTCTTTATGAATGACCCCAAGTTTCTTTCTCCCGTTTACATATGCTGCACTTTCTGATCTATTGATTTTCCCAATACATTCCCTCTCGGACCTCTTTCTTCCTCCCTTCTATTCTAGATCCATCAAACACTTTCTCGCTGACTCCTCTCTGTTCCTTTCTCACTGCTTCATCTCAAACTTCCATGTCCTCTTTCCTGCTCCAGTAGTTAATTTATGCCTTTGCGCTCCTTCTCTAACCATATAATCCGGCGTCGTCCAGTCTACCCCTAGTCTTCTCCTTATTAATCCATTACTTATTTTCTTTTTTATCATAACTTTTTTTATTTAGCCTCTGTCTAATGAGTCAAACGCCACCTTTAAGTTTACAAACATTGCTCTTATTGCCTTATTTTCTCTTTTAATCCTCTTATTTACTAGATAGTTCCGAACATATATGGTATACATATAATCTTTAACCTACTTTCCTTTGCCTATCTTCACTATTGGTATCACTACTCCCTCTTTCGATAATTCTGACCACACTTCGACTATTTCTTCCCTTGTAATGCCTTCCTTTTCATATCTTTCTTCACCATATTTTCCTCCTTTCCTAACTTTTCTCTCTATGCCGCCTAACAATTCCAAAAAATATGTTTTCCATTCTACCAGTTCCATATCTTGGTTTACTCTCTGTCTCTATATTTCCTACCTTTTGAACCTCTTCTCCCGCCCTTGCCTTTTTCACCTCTTCCTTGAACCTTCTATTCTCTTCCGTTTCCTTTTGAACACAAAGCTCAGTATACTTCTTCTCTTTTCTCCTATATTCTTCTCTGTTACTCTTCTCTTTTATCCATTTTCTTCATTCCTTTCTAACCTCCTTCCTTTTCTCTTTAAAATCCTAATTCTATCCACTTCTATTCCGTCCGAATTCTTGTTCACTATAATCCTCCTTTTATTTCTTCCATCATTTTTTCATTTCTTTATCCACATTATCCTCCAAGATTTGCATATTTATGACCTTTTCTCTCAAATGATCTTTTCCTTGCTTTCACCAATCCCGGTTTCATACCATTTTTACCTATTTCTCCTTTTTGTTTATATGACTATTACTTTTTGCTCCCCCTAATGTCACTATTCAGGGAAAGTGATCCGAATCAATGTAAGCTTCTACTTCTAGTTTCCTGGCCTTTTCTCTTACCTCGCCATCTACTATCACATAATCAATTACAGTTTTCCTTTCTTCTCCTGAGCATGTATATTCTCCTTCCTCGTGTCCCTCTAAGTTTCCGTTTAAGATAAACCATCCTAACTCGTCCAAGCTTGTTAACAAATTCTTTCCTGCATATCACCGTTTCCATAAACCTCCACTCTCTTTCTATTCTCTCACCCTATCTTTCCCCCTTCCACTATTAATCCTCCTTTTTGTTCTTTTCTTTCTTTCTTTATTCCCCTTTTATAAATTCGTTCCCCACTCCCATCACCATTCCTTCCATCGCTGTCCCCTTTTTATTTTTTGTCCACTCATTTTGAACTTGCCATTTGTAACCGCTTGGTAATCTTCCCCTTACTTTTTTCCATCCGTTTTCGTCGAGCCACGTTTCCATCATTCTTACTACATTCCACTGTCCTAAACTTTTGATAAACTCTATATTCTTTCTCAAATCCCGCTATATTTCAGCAACATATCCTACATTCTTTCCTACGTTCGTTTCTCGTCTATTTTTACTTCTTATTTTTTTTTCTAATTTTCCTTTCTCCCATTCCTCTCTCTCTCTCTCCTAGTTTCCCAGCACCTAATTTCTTATTATCTTTTTTCCTACTTCATCCTAATCCCACTATGCTACGTCTATCTGTATTGTCTTATACTTTAGCCATGTTCTTCTTTCCTTTTCCAATATTTTACTTAATTTATACTGCATCTTTGTTTGTACCCATGTCAAATCATCCTCTATTCTCTGCAAGCTTTCATATAACACCCTGTTTTTTATTACTTTCCTCTTATGTTTTTATTTCCTCAGTTTTTCTGAGCACTATTCTCTTCCCTCTTCGCTCTTCCCTTCCTGCACTTCGCACTTCGTCTATCTCTTCCTTAGATTTTATTTTCTTTATCTTAACTTGCATCTCTTCTACCGTTTTTTAATTAAATTTATGTAAATTTCACTTTCTTACGTAAAACATTTTTCTGGTGCGTCTAAAACTAAAAACCTTCATGACAAATTTGGAGAAGAATGTTTTCTGCGTATTTAAAAAAATCATCCTGATAGCCTAACTAGGTGCCCGCCGATCCACGCCTAAAGTCAAGCGTGCAACTGTGAATTAGTTAGATCAATCGCGTGGCGCTCACTCAGAAAAATTTTTGTTTGAATCAAACAATAAAATTTGTTTGAATTCATATAATTGAATCTGACAAATTTTTTTCTTCGATTAAAAAAAGTTTTATTTAATTTTAAGAAATGGAAACTATTTGCCTTATTGATTAATACAAATTATTTGTTTAGTACAATTTGTTTGATTTAAAAAAAACATTGACTTTTATTAAACAATGCATTTGTTTAAAATATTTTTATTCGAACTCCTAAAAATATTTGTTTAATTCAAACAAAAAATACAGTACAAAGCAGTACTGCAAAATGCCTCTAGGCGTCATAAAGCGCTGCCGATGGTTCCTAAGTAACTAACCTAGAATCTGAATTAATTTCTCATGTAATTTATTTGGTGGCATTGGAATTTTTCAGTTTTGTGTTATTCTAAAGGATCTGATTTACTGTGAAAGCTTAAATTAATTGAAACATGGACGAAATATCTCTAGTTTAGGAATGACTTGAATTGTAGGGCGTTTACCGTGGATATAATTGAAGATTTCGAATGCAAGTCTTTTTCAATACTAACTTCCTTTCCTTATAAAGATGATTTATGACATTAATCATGTTTTTTTCTATTATGATTATTATTGTATAAATAAAAGCAGGAGCACGTATATATACATCTAATTCAAATGTCTAACTCGGGTTTATTTCTCATTATTCTTATTTATGATTGTTTTATTCGGAAATGAGAAGCACAGAGTTAACAATTAACCAGAATTAAGCTTCGGAATGAATACGTGTTTCTGGTTTTACATATACAATGATACTTATGATTAAGAATAAACATATTATCGAGCTCCTACATCATTTTGATAAAAAATACTGAATTTTGAGGTTAAGTGTAAAAAAAAGATTAACTTCACTTAAACAAAGTCTATATTTAATAGAAAAAATATATATTAAGTGTAAACAAGAACTTCTATTATTTTAAACAATAGATTTATTTAAACAAACCATAAATGTATTTGAACCAAACACATAAGGACCCTACCGAAAGAAATCTGAGTTTTCTTTAGCGAAATTGCCTGGCCCATTTGACTCTATAAACAAAGTCGATTTGAAACAAAATAGTCTCGGAGATAGTCTGAGAGATTTGGATCCTTTTCAAGATCCTTTTAGTGGTCCTTTTAAGAGTGGTGCAACGGTAATATAATGTTCCTTTTTTATTCGTCGTGTACCAGGCGGGCAGAGTTATTTGCAGTAGTTAGTCGAGGCTAATCCGCTCTCCCTTTTTAAACTTCTCTTCAAATTATTAACACTTTTTTTTAATTGATGAATTTTCTCATTATACGTATTTATAATTATAACTTATATACTGATATATAATTTTCTAGTTGGATTCAAAAATGTTTTCTTTTTTGGCGTATCTCATTATATTTACGAGAAACGTTCTATTAATTCCAATTTTAAGCATTAAAAAAAAAGTTAGATATCTGAAGTCAATAAAACCCTTAGATTCCGAATTATTATGTTTTAGGCTGTTAACTATAAAATTTAAAAAAATCTACTTCCAAATTTTAATCCGAAAGCTTAACAAAGGACCCTTGAGTGTCGGCTACTCTATTGATATAGCCCCTCTGCTTGTTATTTATGATCGTATTCTTATTTTAATTTCGGAAAGGATATTTTAAAGCCTTCAGACCATTTCAACGAGCTTCCTGGACCTTTAAAAATATCTACCGGAGTGCCTGCGGAGAATTTCTCTGAGCTTATTTGACCTAAAGAATTTTTAGTAAATACTCAAAGATTCTTTTCGATAGGGGACAAACGAAAAATTTATTTGAATTAAACAAACATTCGTTTGACCACATATTAAAGAAATAATTTGTTCAATTCAAAAAAAATTTGTTTGATTCAAACAAAAATTTTTCTAAGTGCTTACTAGTTAATTATTCAATATATTCAACGATAAATAAATCGTTTTAATTAATATATCTTAAAATTTTAATATTTTTCCATTTGCTATGACAAGGAAAAATTGTTTCAGGTATGAATCAAACAAAATGATGTCAGTTTTATGTTTTTTGAATTAACAAATGGATTTCTTCCTGCATGCTTCATGCATCATGATCTTATCCTCCACTTAAAGTATTTCCTTATGATGTTTGAGTTTCTGAGCTACGCTGGTCGCAATAAGTACCTGTACTCCTTTTTTTCACAATTGTGATCTTCCCTAATTCCAAGGATTCAGAGAAAATAACAAAAATACTCATTTTCGCTTAAAAATCGCCTAAAATCCCTTACCTTGCAGTAATAACTCGCCCAAACTGACAACAATGGATTCGATGAAGTTATAACCGACATTTCAATAATGACACATTGAATGATAGTAAATTTTTAAGATATATCAATTAAAACAAATAATTTATGCTTAAATATATTAAATGATTGCGAATAATGATCGGATTAGTGCAGTTGAAGTACGTCATGAATATACATTTAAATACGCGGAAAACGTTCTTCTTCAACTTTATCAGGTAGGTTTTTTGTCTGAGATGCACCAAACAAAAGTTTAACGAAAAAAAGTGAAAATTGAAGCATGACAATTTTTTTCAAATCTAGAACCCCTATAACTTTTTCCCTATGCATCAAACGGAGCATAATATCAAAAAATTATAATAGGAAAAACCGCTGACGAATCGAAATAACCCGGCTTCGTCTTCGCAGGATCAATAAAACTCGAGCTGTCCATAAAAATAGAAAGTAATACGTTTTTCAAAATGGCGGCAAAAAGTTCAATGCTGTGCATGTGCAAACTCAGATTTAACACTTTCATTTGACCACTAATTTATGGTAAAAAATCTCAAACTATGTAAAAAGTTGTTGGTCGTCAATGTAAAATTTTCTAATTGAACTCGACTACAACCCAGTCCAATTCACCCGAGTGGTCGCCTGGAACGCGCCCCACAAGGTGCCATACATGGCGGCAAATTTCAAAGTACACATACTAAACATTGTGTAAAAATAGTAAAAATTGTAACATTTCTGCTGGTGCACATATCCCAATCGATTTACTAAGTTAATATAAAACATTCAAAAAAATTAAACGCCTTTTTCAAGAATTTAAAAAAGCTCTTTTCCGTTTTACTGATGTAATAATTCTTTAAATAACACCTTTCAAATAATAATTTATCTATAATCCATAATTACGTCTTTGATAATGTGTCTCGGTTCTTAAAAATGTGTACTTTTTACACCAAAATTATCTAGGTCAGTGCCTGATTAGTGCCTGATTAGCTGATTAGGCCCGACCAGTAACAGGCCGACCCCGGGGTATGTGATTCGAGAAAAATGTATCTCAACCGGCTCCCGACCGGTTTCATTCCATGTAACCCAGCCAGGGAAAGCCCAGCCAGTATCCGTACAGAAACTTTGTTGTATTAAGGCTGAGTGGAGAAATTTTTGCACGGGAGATCCGATTTTTAATTTTAAATATCAATTTTCCGCCGTAAAGGGTATAATCGAATCTTCTTTTACAGAAATCAGTTTTGGACCAAATAGAAAGAAATTTTCAACGAGATTGTTGAATCTTAATTAAAAAGGTTAATTTGCAAAAGAGAATGTTATTCTTCTAAAAAGAATGACGAATTTTCAACAAAGTCAATAAAAATCCATGAAGTTTTTGCAATATCTGATTAAACAAACTTAGACCGAGGTTCAGAAATAAATATAATATACATTAATATAATCACCAAATTATAGTATTCGATGCTTTGACCTTTAATTTTAAAAGGTCTGTGCACAAATGTGGAAGAAATACAAAGACCGAGCGCCTAGCGCTAGGTAAATACATGATCCCAAATAGAATATCAAAAAGAGTGGAACTATTACAAAATCTCATTAGAATGAAAAATTATAATTATTGTGAAATATTACGTATTGTTTATACTATTGTTAATAATTATTTAACCTTCAATTGCAAATTCTAAAAATTAATAACTCTTTAATTTTGGAAGATTTGCAAATCAAAGTTATGCAATTTTGTAGAGTTACAACTGACTATTCTTGAATTTTAAAAATGTATTCGATTTAAGAAAATTATATTTTACAGCTATGTATGTCATTAAGATTTTTAATTGAAGACCGTGGAATATTTAATGTGTTCTATCAGAATTTATTTGAAATAATACAATTTGGAATTGCTGGAATTGAAATATATTTAATTTTCAAGATTTACATATTGAAATTATTTAACTTTAATTTTTTTCGATATATCTTATAATGTTAAGAAACAGATAAGTAGTTAAATCCTTCAGGAAAAATCAACGACAACTTTCAAAACTTCTTTAAAATTATTTCTCAAACAAACCTGAATGTTCTCTCAGACATGTTTTTTCTGCCATTAATACCCCTACCTATTTTCTATCCGAAATATTTAGGTTGAAAATTTATCTTTATTAATTGAAAATTTGCATATTTTGTTGAAAACTTAAGAATTAAAAAAAAAAATGTAACTTTCTTGGTAGAAATTTAATCTTTCCTGGGACGAATTTTATCATATTGATAAAAAGATAAACTGGCTTGGAAATTCATTTATTTTATTAAAAAATGAACTTTTTTTTATAGAATGGATCGAATTTCTGCTGGACTTTCTTCTAAGTTCCAATATCTTCAAATTTTTTTTATTTAATACGATGAAAAATTACCTGATACACGAATTTTTAGTTTAAAAAATTAGCATACTTATCAATTCGGAATAACCAATATGTCGAATCTGAAGTCTCCATAGGTGTTCGAAAAAATATTTTTTCATCTGAAAGCCTTTAGGAATATCCAAAGTTTTTTCTTCAATTTAAGAAAAAAGTTGTGAGTTTCATTTAAATTGAATCACCAATAGCTCTTTTTATTTTTTGAATGATTCTTTACTATTGGAAATTTTTTTGAAAAAATTCTTGTATCTAGAATGTAGTAAAATTATATTTTCGATGAGCGTTGACACGATACGACAACCCAGGAAGGTAAAATAGATAAGGTGTGTAAATAATTATACTTTCATCGTTTTAAAGAAACATAACTTTGAAATACAACACCTTGGTGAAGTTTACGTAGTCTTTTCTCAAGTTTTGAAAAATGCCTTCGAATTCTAGCGGAACTAATTTATGTTTATTTATTCAATTTAGACAAATTCCGAATGTAGCAAGTATCAGCAAAACTCGAAATCATTGACTTACAATAAAAACATTTTATAGATACTTAGATTACAATGAAAGGCATTTTAACAAAAAAATAAAATGTGGCAAAAAAATTGAAACATATCTGAAACAATTTACTATGCCTTACATTAACTAAAATAATAATTAATAAAAAACAAAACCAATTTTTAAGCTTCAATAAATTATGATCACATCTTCTCAACAGAGGCAATTAGATCAGAAACACCGCTGTTGGTCATTATTACAATTTAATCATTTCTTCTGAACATTTCCGACTATGTAATTGCATCTAAGTGAAACAGCGGAAAATATTTAAAAACATTATTTTGTACCTATTACATTAACAAAATGTACCTTTTGTACTTTAATAGCGTTATTAATTATAAAAACCACAGACTTTCAATAATAATTTTGCCTTTTGCAACTTATAATGAATTTAGTTATAGCGTTTTTCTGATTAAAGACATTTTTTACCGATGCTTAATTATTACAGAGAACGCAGCGCCGAACACTGGAAAAACCGACTTTTTTGGTTCAAAATAACGTACAGTCCACAAATATTTACCTACTAAACCGAATTTTTTTTAAAAACCTATAGGATTTCTAAGAGAGTTGTCGAGCCTGATTTTTCAATAAGTACTTAATTTTTTTATAAATAAGCAAATGTGACGAAAAAAATGCCTTGTTTCTATTTGACGCACCCGGTGCTTGTCAATAACATGTAATTTGTTAAATTGTCTAAGTTTCATAGAGTAATATTAGTTTAAGGTATGCTAATATTATATAATAAACAAACAAAATTTCAATACCAAATTATTTATTTAAAGATTATTTTTTCACGATTTTCTATGTTGTTACGTTTTTTAAATTTATTTTGCAAAAAATTTGGGTAAAAAGAATATAATGATGAAGACAATTATTCAAGAGATTATTATTGTAAGTTTCATGAACAAATTTATTAAACAAATGAATAAATCATGCATTTTTCTACAGAAAAATTCGTTTCCGTCTATGTCAATTTTTTTTTTTATTAGGAACTTAATACTAATTTTAGAAAAATTCATAATTTTTTAAATTAACGTTATGAGTTTTTCAAACGAATTTAATTTTTATTAAATGCATTATTCGGGCAAATTAATTATTCGGCAAAAAATTAGTTTTTTTAATGCCAGTCCTTTCAGCTGGGAATTTCATGGCAATTTCAGCAACATTTATTACTAGTTGATAAATCTTATGATTTTTCCATACAAATTTAATAAACAAGTGCATCTCTAAGTCATTTATCAAAAGAAAATTGTTTTGTGACAACTTTTGTGCTTACTAACTTCATGATAATTTCGAAAAAATTCAGAATTTATTGATTAATTTATGTTTTTAAAGATAATCTTATTAAACAAATTCATTATTGGGGCATCTGTCGACGGAAAAATCCTTTTTTTTCGATATCAGACTTTTTAATTGCAACTTCATAATTTTTTAGACAATTCATAATCAGTTGATGAATTTTATATTTCAAACAAAAAATTCAATAAATAAATATATTATTCTGGAGCTGCAGTATTATTAAACGAATGCAAGTAATGAGAAACTTAACTGAAAGGAATGAGATTAAAAAAAAAACTTTTTTTATCGACAAATGCCCAATTGAATTATATGGTTATTTAATTTGTTTGAAACAATCATAAGATTAATAAAAAAAATTATGAATTTTTCTATAATCACCATAAAGTTCCTATTTAAAAAGTGATATAACAAAATTCTTCTATCGAAAAATATCTGCTTAATGCTTTTGTTGATTGAATTTGTGTATAATATTAACAATAAGAATCTCGAGAAGAAACGTCTTCATCATTATATTGTTTCTTTTCAATAAATCTTGCAATATAATCTTAAAAATCGTAAAATTATGCAAAATAGTAGAAATATTTTTTCAACAAATGATTTGTTTATAATTTTTTCATCATATAATATGTAAATATCCTTAACTAATGTTACTCTATGAAACTTGAACGATTTAAACAATTTTCGTGTTATTGACGAGCACCGGGAACGTCAAATAGAAAAAATAGCCATTTTTTCGTCATATTTTTTTATTTACAAAAGAATTGAAAGCCGTTTTTAAAAATCTCTCAACTCACAAATTGCCAAGCATTGCAGTTATTAGAAATAATTTATAAAAAAACACACAAAAATCATAATTAGTGCTAGAAACTCTTAAAACTCATTTTCCTCACGGGATAAACGTGTTAATCTTCATGGGGCTTCCGGAAACTCTAAATATTAAAAAAAGAAAAGAAAATAGATTTTTCAACAAACTAAGCGTAAACCTAAAATTACGATTTCAAAGATGTCAAAAATAAAGATTCGAACGATTTCACAGGTGATAAATTATTCTGTGAGATTCAAAAATATTTAAATTTTTTTGAAATAATGTTTAGAGAGTTTAAATATTTAAAAAACTTTCAAGAAAATATCCATGAATTTTCATCGATTTACGCAGATTTTTAAACATTTTCAGGAATTTTGTGAGTATTGAAGAATTTTCTATCCGATTAATAAGATTTCATGGCATATCGCAGCATTTATAATGATTTTAATAAATTTATAAAATTTTGTAGGAATTGCAATACATTTAAAAAGATTTAAGGGCATTTCGAACTATTGAAAAATATAGTTAAAGAATTTTTAGAGCGCGGCAAAAAGGATTGAAAGTGTTTTAACAATATAACAATATTTTAAGGGATTTAACCGATTTTCTAAAAATTTCAAGTAATTCCAAAGGATTTAAAAATATTTAAAGGAATCTTAAATTATTTGAAAACGTCTTAATGGATTTCACATTATTTTAAGGGATTTCTACAGATTTTAATGAATTCCAAAGACTTCTTGTGATTTATTTTACTGATTTGAGCAACTTTAGCCATAGAAATTTTTTTGTCTAAAATTGTAAGCCGTAGAGTTGAAAATAATATTTCTTCTGGATGATGAAGCCATCATTTAGTAAAATTCAACAAATTTTCAAGCATTTGTAAGAAGCGATAATAAAAAACGATTCAATTTCAGACAAAATTGTTAAAACAAATATATTTTATTTGTTAAAAAATTTTTCCTCTACAAATATATTTTTCATGTAAAATAATAACATCATTGATATTATTTTTATTCATGAAATAGTCATTTGCATTTTTAATAAGGTTTCGGCTAGTAAGCCAGAATTAGCCATTTTCTGATATATTGTTATATTTTAGTAATTTAAACTTATATTTTTTATTTATTTATCCATTGATTAATGAGTTCAAAAGTAGAGAAATTCAATAATAGCGCGCTTATCGCTCGTGTTTGTTGGTTAGTGATTTTAAATACATAAGTATTATAACTGCATTCAATTAAATAAATTACATATTTGGTAGTTGTTTAGTTTAAAACTGTATTTTCACCGACTGGCTCAAATAAATAATTAATATTATTTTTCTACTTTAAACAAAGAGAATTATTTACTTACATGACTGCATATGTATGGAAACTTTTACTTATAATATTTCGTGATTTATTTCTAAATTGAACAGTAAGATTTTTACATTATATTTAAAGAAATTTTAAATTAAAGAACGTGATTGTGTAGAATTTTCACCATTTTCGAGCTGGTAAGCAGGCCAGATTGTGAAACTTCAAATTTATACTTCGTCACCTTTAACCACACAGCATATCGATACATGTTATTATTTCAAAATCGAAAAACAAGAATTATTTACATATTTAATCTATTTAACCTTACTTTATTTCCGTACAAAATTCTGATTGATTGCGAAAAAATATCAGGCCTAAAAATAAACTAAATAAACTATCACATGAATGCCTTCTTTCACTCTATTAGACTTCCCCTTTCCATCTTCTCGTGTGGGGGGGGGGGGCACCTCTTCGATTGGTCGCATAAATAATGTAGTACAGGCAGGTTCCCTTTTCCAAATTTTCATCGGGGGCGGTAAGGCATCTCTTTGACTGATCACAAAAATAATTACGGTTAATATAGGTTCCCCCTTTCAATGTCTAATGGGGGGAAAGACACTCCCTTAACTGGTCACAAAAATGATTTAGGTCATATTGATTCCCATTTTCAACTTCCTATCGGGGGCGCTAAGGCAGCCCTATGACTGATCATGGAAATATTGTTTGTCAGGTGGGTTTCCCTTTCCAACGTCTCATAGTGTGACTGTGCACAAAAATAATTTCGGACACCTTGATTCCCCTTTCGAACTTTTCATCGGGGGCTGTAAGTCATCTCTGTGAATGGTCACTAAAATTATTAAGGTCACATAGGTTTCCCCTTTCAACGTCTCATGGGGATGGAAAGGCACTCCCTTGACTGGCCACAGAAATAATGTAAGACACATAGATTCCCCTTTTTAACTTCCTATTGGGAGCGGAACTTGTAACTGGTCGCACAAATAGAGTATGACAACTAGGTTCCCCTTTCCAAATTCTTAAGGAGGAGGGCGTTACTTATAAACTAAAAATAAATGTAACATAAAATGTGCTTTTTTTTGACTTACAACTTTTGTCTAAATTATTTTTGGGAACTTACATTATTTATGGAAATAAAGGAAAGAAACCATAATCGTGTACGTACTTTATGGTGTTTCCCATAAAAATCAAATTTCCACCGATTTTCACTATGATATTCGTAATCAGCACTTTAAAACACATAATTATACGTAGTTTAAGAAACGCGGATTGCAGAAGCTTTCGGAACTTTATCACTGATTATTATTTTGTTTTAATTGTTACATGGATTTCTGGAAGGTTTAATTGAATTTGAAAGCTTTTAGATAAATGGTATCACTGGAAATTTAGAACAAAAAAATCATCAAATGTGCACAAATTTGCCACCTTTGAGGAGCCAGACGAACCTGAGGTTCATTAATCTAGCACCTCCACAAACGAAATTACCAAGTTTCTTTCCATCAGATTTTCTGGGCTTTTTTTAGGCTGTATTGCCGATTTTTGGTTGACACTACTTTTTATGAAATTTAAATTTCAAGTGGAGGTGCTGCCTTGGATCAAATCGCAATCTCCACTATATAAAAATTGAAAGAAAGAAAAAATTTAACATCTCATAATTTTTGGATTTTATTTGGCTTTTGAACGCACCAAAAACCAATTTATAAAAACCGTCTATAATAAAAATATAACTACCCCTCATTTTAAAACCTGAAATTCAGAAAAAACAAAGAATACCTGAGTTTTTCTCTTATTTCGGGCTCCCAAATGCACGAAAAAAATCCAAAAACTAACCCCTTCTTAAAAAAAAACCATCCAATTAGGTCCAACATACTGACAGTGTAAAAGGGGGTTGGTCTTTGACGTTAAGGGTTGGATCCCAAAAATCGGTTTTGGTATTTTTGAACGGAACAAAAATCCGGGACTCTAGTAACACCGTTAAATTCTGAAAAAGATTATTTTTTGATTAAGTCACATCTGCCTGGTAACAAGGGGCAGGTTGTTTACATTAAAGGCTGGAGCCCAAAAGTCGGTGTTGGTATTTTTTAAGAACACATAAATCAGGGATACTATTTACACTGTGAAATTCTTGAAAAGATTATTTTTTAACAAAGTCACATGAATGCAAAATTATCATTTTGTATTCAAGCATATGCTTATTTCAAAATTAAACAGGTATTTTTTATTTGTTTACAAATTATTTTAATATCTGAAAAATTATCTGTTCTATGTTTCGTTGAATTTATCTCCTTTAGTTGAAATTAATAATGTATTTTGTTAAAAAGTAATCTTTTTGGATAGAAATGTAATATTTTTAGTTCAAAATACATTCATTTGGCTTGCAGACGAGTTTTTTTTTAAATTAATTTTTTAACTGAAAATTTAATTCTATCCGGTTTGTTTGAAAATCAATATTCTCTAGTACAAAATTCTACCATTTGTTAAAACTTTGTCTTTTGTGGTGACTAATTCACTTTCTTCGTTGAAAATTCAACTATTAGAGATTTAAAATTTCATTCAATATTACAATAATCGGTTCAAAATTCAGTTCGTTGCCAAAGGTAATTCATTTTTGGTACAAAACTATTCTTTTTGGTAAAGAATTAATTTTTTTCGCTAAAAATTCAAGTAAATTTGTTATTAAAATTTTGCTATGAGCACTTTATCTTTTTTGTAAAAATTCATTTATTTGGTTAAAAATTTACCTATTTTATCGAAAATGGATTTTATTGGCTTAAAAGCTTATTCTTTATTCAAAACACTGTGCCCTATAAGGGCTTAAAAGACTTCCAATTCTTACAATACTTTCGACTACATATTTTACACAATATTAACCTTTCTATTCACAGTTATTCACAACTGTTTACAAACAAAAATTATATCTAGATCCTTATTTATATTATTATGCGATAGCACAATTTGAGACGTGCTATTGAACGAGTGAGCGAGCGATTCAAACCGCGAGTCCAAGCGAGAGAGAGAGAGAAAGAGAGAGAGAGAGAGAAAGAGAGAGAGAGAAAGAGAGAGAGAGAAAGAGAGATAGAGAGAGCGAGCGAGAACGCAACTGCATCTTAACCTACTTATGCTATTCCATAATCACCATTTACAAATATTCACGCTTTTAACCCTTGAAGCGCCATCCTATTTATTAATTTCGCAAAGCGTCATGTGGGGTCGTGGGCGACCCCAGCCGGAACGTTTCACCTTGCAAAGAGAGTATGCGTTATATCAACTTAACAAAATAGCTGTTTACTCTCCAACTATCCCTTTAGTGCGAGGGTTAGGTTTTATTAATGAAAACAACTTTGATGCGCGTCAGCAAAAAGAGTTGCTTACAAAAACGTGAAGAAATGATTTTTTTCACACAAAAAATCATAAATGAATCAATTTTCAATATTTTTACCTGAAAAGTTCAACCTGTAACTCTTGAAGTATATCTCTTCAAGTGAAAAAACTGTAATAGTGCAGCTCCAAAAAAGGTATTTATTTGGGAATCAGAAGTGAGCCATTTTATGAAAAATATAAGGAACGATTTTTAATGATTATTTCATTATTTTATCATATAACTTTTTTATTTTTGTAGATCAATCGTTGCAAAATGATTACAAATAAAAAAATAATTAATAATAAAAGCGCTATTCTCTACCGACAAAATTCCTCACATGAATACCCGATTCTTTGGACCACCGGGTGGTTGCACGAATAACAAGCCTCGTGGGCCTTGTTATCTTCTTTTCTACTGCACATGTAGCAACTCTTTCTTTCCTCGAGATTTGTCAGGAACAAGCGCTTGCAAAAAAATCTGGACAGTTTTTTGTAGTGCTTACACTCCTTTTCACCAGGACACACAATATTTTTCGAAAATAAAAAATTTGTTCTGAAAAAAATCACAAAGCGACATGTGGGGTCGTGCACGACCCCCAGACAGATGTCGACTGCTTCCAACTAATACCGCAGATTAAATAATCTACACAGCCACTTACTAACGGTATATATCGGAAGAAGAAATGTTTAACTAACACTGGAGGGCTCCACAGAATTCAAATTCATGCAGGGGGCTTTGGTATAATCGCGCGAAAAAAATTAGGGTCGCCAACGACCCCTAGGGCGCTTTAAGGGTTAATATAAGCGACCTCTGTACTTTGTTTCATTAACTTTTTTGTACCTCCATTCAGCCATTTTTTCACATGCATTCTTTCATTCTTTCTCATTCGCTATTCTAGCCCTCTCCAACTCGTTCATCCACTCTTCCCTCAATCCATCCTCCCCTAGAATCTTTACCACATTTTGTTTCCAGCTTCCTTTATCTTGTACCCCTCTTTTAAAAGCTTCCCATACATGCTCCCATGGTTCCTCTTCCCATTCACAGATTCTGAACTTTCTTTTCTCTTTCTTTTCCCAATACATTCTTTTCTCAAGTCGTTTTTCAATTTAAATCGTGCTATTTCTCTCTGACTCCCCTCCCTTCCCATCCCTTAGCTTCATGTTAAATTGTCATGCCCTTTTTTCCGTTCTTGTACTAAATTCATCCGTTCGCGGTTCTTCTCGCACCATATATCTTGCGCTCTCAATATACCCCTAGTGTCCACCTTATATACGTCTCTTGTAAACTCCTAATCTCTCTTCATTCTCTCCATCCCCTAACTTATTCCTTGGCCCTTCAACAATCTACTCACCGCCTTTTCTCCTCTCAAACTCTCTCTTCCCCTTCTACTGAAGGCTCGTTATCTATTATACGGTGGTCTCCCATATGGGATTTCACGTGCTTACAAAATTTTCTAATTTGTTATGACGCCTTACAATTATTCTTTTAAAATCTTAAAGTATCTCATATTATTTTTAGGGATTTTACGAAGCTGTAAAGAAATTTATACGATTTAATGAGAAAAAACTTTTCTACGATTCTAAAATTGAATTGATATGTCAGTTATGTTTTGTGAACAAAAAACATTTTTCTTTTTTTGAAAAAATTTGCAAACTTGCGAGATGTTATAATTGTAACAATAGTTTTTAATTTTTGGTTCGTCTTACTATCGCCTTTCAAATGTGTTCAATGAAATTAATGCGCACTAAGAGAAATATTTTTGAAATTTGCGAAGGAAAAAATGTGTGAGAAGTTTAAAAAAGAATTTTTTCATTTCTCAAATTTTGTACCGCAATTTCAACTTGTGTCATGATATCGGAAAGTTGCAGCAAATATCTAACATTGATACCAATCAGTCCTTTAAGTCTTATCTTTAATTTTAGCCAATACAAATTAAATTTTTTGAACTACAACCTTCGCATGTCATGCCACGGTTTGAAGTCTAGGTAAAAAAGTCAAAAAATTCTTGATTTTTTTTTAAATTTTACATGAAGTATATTGTCTTCAAAATGTCAAAAATATCTGTATCAGGGATGAGTTGTCACAAATTTAACAAGCTTTTGAACAATTTAAAAAAAATGTAACCTTCCATTTTAGAAGGAGTAGTCGGGTTTCAAAGTCAGCAGTGACTTTTAATTACACTTTCGCTCAACGTACTGACAATTACCGACGGTAGTGCAAACAATATCATTGTTTTAAAAAAAATTTTGTTAACACCTCGTTTTGTGCTAGTGAAGAATCTGCTTATGTCCTTGAAGTTTCTATCTGACTAATACTTTTTTTATAATTAGGTGACGATATTTAATAATTGAATATTTAACCCAGGGCTGTTTTTAATTGTTGACAACGAATATTGCTGCATTTTTAATTGATGGCTCAAATTTCAATAGCTAACTTCTAGGTGGCTTCGTTTTTATGTCTTTTATGTTTTATGGTCAGTCAAAAATATATTAAAGATTTATTAATATTAATTTGAAGATAGTACTTCTTCTATATCCAAATACAGAATATTAATAATAAGTTCCTTTAGTTGATGGAGTACAATTTTCAATTTTGTACCCACAAAAATCAGATGATTGATTCCTGGATTGAAAAGCAAAGTTTGTTTATATTTGTTTAAAAAAAATTATTAGAGATCGTGATTGTGTCGAATTTTCAGCTTTATTAAAACATTAAGAAGGCCGAATAGTGAAACTTCTAAAAATACTACGTTGCCTCCAACCACACAACATATTAATAATAGTTCCTGCTTCAAAATTGAAAAACAAGAATTATTCACATATTTAATCTATTTTACCTTACTTCATTGACGTGAAAAAGTATCTGATCATGCATCTGACAAACTGCAAGCAAACAATTTTTATTTGCTCTAGCAGTTTTCTTTCGAAAAATTACCAGGACAAAAAATAAAATAAAATCGAAACCATGCATGCAATTATTTTTCAGACTGTAGTGTATGGAAAGAGTCGATTAACCATCTTTTATTTTTGTACACAAACTGAATTTGTTTAAATATTTATTTTGTACCAGAAGTATTTCAAAAATCTTATTTTATTAACTAAAAATGATGTTGAATGATTTTAAAGGGTATTAAATTGTGCTAAAAGCTGTATATCATTGTTTAAATAATTAATTTTTTTAGTTTTTTTTTTAATTAAGTATGAATGTTTAACATATTTTTTGGCGTATAATTGAATAATTCCTAAAATTCATAATTAAATTGAAGTTATAAAAATATATTTATTACTGCATTTTTCGTATTTTTATTATCCTTATCATTATTATATTATAAAGCAAGTACATTCACTAATAAAGATTAAGATCCAAGTTTTATCCTTTTCTTTGAATAACATTTTTCAGGACGCAGGGCTGTATTTTAGGATGAAATATTCTTCTATACACTATGTATGTATTCTATTTTATATAATATTTTTTTAATTATTGGAAAAAAAATTGAGCAAGCAAAAAATATTTAATCAAATATAAATTGGTTAAATATTAATAGAAATGTATTAAAGTTATGTAATTATCTAAGAAAAATGAGCATATGATACCAATTTACGAAAAAAGTGAACATCTCTGTCTCAATTTTCATGAATTTCAAAAATAAACTATAATCAATTGTTTAAACAAATATCAAATGTTTAAAAAAATTCGACTTCAAACAATGAATAGCTAATGATTTTCATTCAGAAAATACTTTCATTCAGAATATAATTATTCGTTCTGTATAGAATGAATATTTTAGCCTAAAACACAGCACTTCGTCCTCAAAAATATTGTTAAAAAAAAGTTGAAACTTGCATCACAATTTTTATTTGGGAATGTACCTTTTAATGATATAATTATGATAAATATAGTAAAAATATGAAGATTCCAATAGTTAATATACTTTTATTATTTAAATTTAATTATTAATTTTATCATTTATTTAATAGTAAGCAACAAATATTTGAACCATTAATACTTAATTTGATGGGAATTAAAAATAAAAACAATAATTTATGGTTTCAATAATAAAATTAAACTTTCAGCAGAATTTAAAAACCTTCGCATTCATTCAATAATAATATTATTATAATTATTATAATATTTTTTATTTTAGGGTAATATTTTGGTTACAGTACGGGGGGGGGGGGGGGGGGGGGGGGGGGGGGGGGGGGGGGCGATGAATATACAAATTATTAGCATGTTTTATTTCTTAGACACTTTCAGATCGAAAAGTATTTTTTGGGCAGTCTTAATGTTCATGCAATAATTTCCACAAAATTTCTCAAGTAATGGAAAATTGCAGTTTTCTATCAAATTTATAATAGAAACGCTATTTAATGGAATTTTGTTTAACAATAGTGATTTTTGGCTGATGAGGGAAGGTTTGCCAACTACTTTTTGAATAATTTTAAATTGTTCAAACAATTATTATTTGTTTACAAATTTTTTTCCTGCAAGTCGTGAAAAGTTATTATCTTTCTGTATAAATGATGTAATGTGATGAATGTCAAAATTAGTGGTTCTGCTTTAACATATTTAGAAATTATTCAAACAATTTGTATTTTTGCAAAAAATTTGTTTCCCTGTAATCTCGTTAAAATTTATTATTTTCGGGAATAAAGTGATGAACTAATTAATGAGTGTTGAAAGTAATGTATTTTTAAAGTCTTTTTGATAATTATTTGAACCATTTAATTTTTTTAAACAATTTTTTCCCCTTTAAAGCGTGACAATTTATATTTTTCTGGAAATAATAACACAGTTAATGAATTTGATTATTTTAAAGATATTTAGCAAGTATTTAAATAATTAATAATCAATTGCTTGCGCTTTTTCATATGGATGATGGAGAAATTTTTTTTCGAAAAAGCAAAGAGATAGAATGTTTCTTTGATTTAAACTACTACCCCTACACGAATGTTGAAAGGCCTCGGGGTTTTGACAAAATTATTTCTTTAAAATCTCTTATTTCTTTGTGAATAAAGTCTTTAAAATTTCTTCCAAATATTACAAAATCACTTGCAATCCAGTAAAATTTCCTGAAATCTGATGATACTTTTTAAAATATTTGTCTTTCTATGAAATTCTTCGAGATCCTGGCAATGAATTAAAATAACTTATTGAGAGACTTTAAAATCCTTTAAAATGAAAGAAATCATTTGAAATACTCTAAAATCCCTTGAAATCTTTTTCAATAGCTTAACTTAAACTGATAAAATAAAATAAATGTTGAATAATTTTACGGGCAGAAAAAACTTTGTTTTCGGATTCTATTATTACAGAATGATGGGAAAAAATACGCCTGTTGGGTAGCTATAACAGCGCCAGCAATTTGGAACTATTGGGAAGAAATTTAAATTTGAATTCAATTTTAAACATAATTCTTATAGTAAATAACTAATTTTAGACCACAATATAATATTTCTTGTTAAAATAAATTGATATTTACTTCCATTTTTCATTAACATTGCTCTAATAACTTTGAGCTACCCAATAATTCGCGTGTCAGATGGCGCTGCTATCAAGTCAAAAGAGATACCCTACATGCGTATACTTATCTAATTATACCCATATTAATCGTTCAGATCATTATCACAATCTTATATTGTGAAATTACTTAGGTTTTTGACCTATATACTATCATGTTGGAAAAATTTGTTCCTTGTCAGGTTGACTTGTTACAAACATTACACAACCATATCGATTCACCTCCTTCCATGTGACGTGAATTGATTCGTTTAAATATTTACTAATTCTATTATGGAATGCTACTGATTGCATTGAAAACATTTTATTTTATTCAAAGAAAATTATTTGGTTCGATGAACTAGTTTCTTGTATTGGGTTACTTTTTTGTTGTTGACTCTAGAGTAAAGATATTTTATTTATCATAAAAATAATAAAATTTTGCAAAAAAGTTGTAGCAGAACCACATGATTGTGGTCTGCTCAAAAAAATTTGCTAAGTGTACATAAACCTGTGTTAGTTTTTTTATTATTATTTTGTGTTGCTCGGTGTTCTGCGATTCTAGTTTGAAAAGGACATTTTGTTTGACCAATGCAGATCATACTACAGTCCTCAAAATAAATTCTATAACTGAAATTATTTTTTCAAATTTTGGTAGTTAGTATTAAATAAGTGAAAAAAGATATAATACACTTGTTTTTCATTGTAAAGATAAGAGAAATGTTGAGTTTTTTTTTTACAAATTCTTATTATTGGAAGATAACGATCTTTTTCATATGGTACAATTACAACTTTAAAGTAATCGATAGATTTTTGTTATTCTGTCTATTAATTTGTACATTTTTTTATTTTCTAGATGCTAATCTCTCTTTTTCTAATTATTTATAATAAAGTTATGCAGACATTTATTATTGATAAAAATGTCGTAAACGCTACTAATGTTTCTCTCTGGGAAAAAAGTTTCTGTAAGTTTTATTGCTCTGTCTATTACAGAGAAAATAATTCCTTTGTTATGATGAAGATATTGATTTGCAAGATATTTCGAAATTCGTCCAGAGTATACTGGTTTTTGATACCAATCTGTTTCCATGTAGCCTACTTCAAAAATGATTTGTAAATCTAAAAAGTTATTTTTTTTTATTAGCGGAGTTTTCTAATTTAAACTTGAAAGTTCTAACTTTTGTTTAAATTCTTCTACAATTTTTCGGAAAATTTTAGCTTTATTGTAAGAGTAAGAAGTCAATATTGTGTTACTCCTAAATAGGCTTTACCCTGTGACCCTGGATCATACGACAAAACCTCTACCAATATCACGTAAGGTGGCTTGGGCGTTTGGTGCCGTACAATGTGGGGGGACTGTGGGGGCTATCTATCATGCAATTGAATTTTATTGATATACGCATATTATAATGTCATCTTAATAAAAAAGTAGAAAACGACCAAAAAAAGTGACAGAAACATATGATATGCCTCAGATAGTCA
>NC_046657.1:164488359-164510699 GCF_010883055.1 Belonocnema kinseyi
TCTTTTTTGCAAAGTGATCTAGTATATTTTCTTTCGATAATATCAAATTTTCAGAACTGCCTGTGATTTTTTTAAAAAGCGCCCAAGCCACCTTAATTACAAGTCATTGCTTCAAAAACAGGAAAAATAAGAATTATGTGGACAGTATCCATTTCATCGCGGTGTACCTGCTCGTCTTACCCTCTCCACTCGACTTCCCCTCACGTCCCTGACTGAGCGAGATTGCTGTGCCGGGCTTTGTCAGCGGGGAGCCCCTTTGTCATAATGAGGCATAAAGTGCCATTCATAAAAATGTTATAGTTTTGCAATCAGCAAATTAAAAATATTATATTCGGAATCTATGTGTGTTTGCGATTCCAACTATATGTAACTTGCATTTAAAATATTGAAATCAGACTAAGTTATGGCAGATATTAGTTCGTTTTGACCCTGACTAGATAGCATTATGGAATTTTCCGTAGAATAGTTGAAAATGCATCAGTTTATTTGGTAGAAAATTCGCCTTTTTAAAGTTTAATAGAATATACGGATTTTTACCCAACTGCCTAGAAGAATATTATACTTGAAACCAAGTACTTGAATTTTTAAACCAGAAAGACGAATCCTTAACAAAACAGTACACAATATAAGTTATTTAGTATGCACATACACATATAGAGATACACAATAATTTTATAGTATTAAAAATGATGGTCGATTCTTGGGCAATCGACCAGAACTAGGGGTTGAAAAAAAATTGATTTTGAAAAATAAGGGCCACACTAGTGTATTAAACACAAGGGCAATTGATTAAAAGTAAATTAAACTTCACTTTCTAGGGAATAGAATTAAAATGAATATACTTATTATAGTAAATTATAATATGGAAAATATAAGAGCATTACTTCTACCGGATGAGAATTAAATTGTCAACAGGCGAATTTTCTACCAAATAAACTGACGCATTTTCAACTATTCAACGGAAAGTTCCATCATGCCATCTAGTCAGGGTCAAAACAAACTAATATCAGCCATAACTTAGTCTAAGTTCAATATTTTAATTGCAAGTTACATATCGTGGGAATCGCAAATAAACATAGATTCTGAATATAATATTTTTAATTTGCTGATTTCAAAACTATAACATTTTTATGTATCGCATTTTATGCCTCATTAGGACAAAGGGGCCCCCTGCTGGCAAAGCCCGGCATAGCAATCTCGCTCAGTCAGGGACGTGAGGAGAAGTCGAGTGGAGAGGGTAAGACGAGCAGGTACACCGCGATGAAATGGAAATCGCCCAATTATGTACTCTCTCATTCAATTTTACTTTACCCTAGTCACGATAAAATAAATCGCTTTAATATGTACGCATACCCAAAATGAAGCTATCACCGAAAACTTAAGACACATTGAATATTTCTTTTCAAATAATGGCAATCCCTCTCATTTTAAATTTAGATTTTAGTTTACAGAGGAATAAAATTCAAAATTTTTTAAACGCATGAATAATCGTTTTCCAAGTATAAAATTATAAAAAAGAGAAATAACTATGGGCATGAAATTGTAAGAAAATATGTCGAAATTAAACGAACTAGACGTACTTAAATACCTTGTGATAATAGTAATAAGTGAAAATATAATGAATAAATATATAATTAATAAATATAAATAAAAAATAATCCTATTAGGTTGTTTCTCACAGATTCTTCGCACCTGTTTCGTTGAGAGTACTAGGGGTGGATTATTGGGATGCATGAATATTATTTTCGGATCCTTAACATAATCTGGAGTTTTTCGAGTGGGAGTTTTGTAACTCTTATGAGACAAGGAATGAGGGCAAAAGAACGAAGGAGAAATCGGGAAACGAGAAGTGTCGTAGCGAGAACTGTCGTAGAGTCTGCTGTATTTAAAAAACTTAATGTAAATATCTACTTACCAGTAACAATTAGTATTTCATATATTCGAAATTTTTCCACAATAACAGCAAACCACAGATAGTAAACCACAGTAAACCACATATATTAAGATTTCAAAGACTTTTTAGGATTTCAATTAATTGAGTTCAGTTAATTTATAACAATATCTTTCAAAACATTTTTATTAATTTTAATCAATTTAAGAAGATTTTAAAACATTTAAAAATGTTTCAAGAAATCCAAAGCTTTTGCAATATGTTTCGTAAAATTTTAGGGCATATTCAAAATCTTCTAAAGGTTTCAATGGATTTCAAAGAAGCATCAATCCACAGGATTCTTTTTTTGGATTTCAAGGAATTTTAAAATCTTTCAAGAGACTTATAGAGATTTTAGCAAAATGTCTGAAGTTGTCAATTTGTTTATAAAATTCTCAAGGAGTCTTATAAAATTACGAAAAGTTTAATATGATTTGAAAATATTTTAAAAGATTGCTGTCGAATCCAAAGTATTTTAAATATTTCAAGGGATTTAACAAAATTTGAAGTTATTTCTAAAGTTTTTTATAGGTTTCACAGGATTTCAAGTCATTTTAAAATTTATAAGCCTCTGCACATATATAAAGTTTTTCCTTTCATTTAAAACAAATGTCGTAATTTTCATTCAATTTTAAAAACAATGGCCTTTTTTATTCTCTGCACGATTCGTTACTGTTTGTAAGGATTTTTATAAATTATTTTATTTAGTATGTAGTAAGCTAATTATTAATTCTTCACTTTGCAAACTTAAATTTCCGGAATAATATTGCTCTATTGAAAAATTCAAAGTACGATACGTCATTGGTAACGACGTCGAAAATATTCTGCAAATTAATTTTATAGTATATTCTGTTTCGAAAAAGAAGTATACGATTGTTAAGAACGTAAACATTGCAATTTTATTCCCTGAAAAATGTAAAATTATTCAAAAAGTGATAATGATGGATATAGAAGAATGATTTATATGTACTAACCAGCGAGATTGAAAACGTTTGTGTTCAAATTCCACGGTATAATCAAGTGACCGATGAGATTATGATGTTATAAGTTAATCCAATACGACGCTTGAAACCTCCTGCTCGGATGTCGTAGGTATGCAATTACGAGCAGCCGCGAGCGTAGGAGGTGACGACAATCGCCTCTGGATGTACTTTTTATTATTTTTTTTTTAACTTAATTATAGAACGTGATTGTGTAACATTTTCAGCTTTATTTAAACATTAGGAAGGCCATATTTTAAAACTTCTAAATATGCTCTGTCATCTCCAACAGCACAGCATATTGATACAAGTTAATACATAAAAAATGGAAAAATATAAAATATTTACACATTTAATCTGTTTCACTTTTCTTTGTTTCCGCGAGAAAGTTTAGTTGATTGCACTACAAAATAATAATACCTATTCATATAATATTTGACCCAAATTTGAATTTATTCATAAAAATTGTTTAAACCATTAGCAGTTTTTTGTTTTTTGAAGAATGGTGCAGCTATATTTGGCAAGGCATTTCTAGTTTATTGGGTCAAAATAATTAAGCCTATTCATAAAAAAATAGACGAATGTCTTTCGTTCATTAACTTGTCTACAACATTCAAAACACCTTTTTTATTACTCTAACCCACTGGTTTAGCCAAATTCACATGAAGGTATCACATTAAGTTAGCATGTTCTGAAAATTTAATTTTTGATTTCTGATCATCAATCCTCCTCAGTTTGCCGATTTTCCCGGGATATTGAAATTAACATTTACTTTCGAATACCCTTTCATGTGCCCGGAAAATATAAATCTGTGACATGAAATAGTTTTTATTGATAAGTAAAGGGTTTTCAAATATTTTTGAGATGTTTTTTAGTTGCTTAAATAATAATTAATTCTGCAAGCAATTTTTTTCTGTAAGTCGTGAAACAGTACCTTTCAAAATAAATTTATCAATTATTTAAACAATTAATAATCAATTACTTGCGCCTTCTCATATGGAAGGTGGAGAAGACTTTAGTTTTTTTCAAATCAATATACCCTTTATTGTTTAGAGAATTAAACTGAAATTGAAAAAGAAAAGTATAGCCCCTTTTTATGAAATTACTTCTCTCGTCTGCTTCATTTATATAAATTAGAAAATATATACATGCAAATTATTTCAAATTGACAGTTTCATTAATTTACTAGTTTGATTTTAGGAAAAAGAGGACTATAATTTACTTATACCAACTGAATTAAATTGCTTACAACATTTTTATTACTTTTAAAACTTGTTATTTTTTCTCATAATTGCAGAAAATAATAACTTCTTATGATTTACAGGGGGCCAAATGGCTTGAAAAATTGAATATTTTTGAAATGATTATCAAATATCTTTAAAAAATATATTATTCTCTACATTTGTAAATTCTGTCATGAATTTAGAAAAATAATAACTTTTGATGATTTAAAAAAAATATATTGAAACGAATGAAAATTGTTTAAATAATTACAAAATATTTCAAACAAGAAGTATAACTCTTGAAAATCATTAACTTTATATTATTTATCATGAAAGACAATAATTTCTTAGAACTTACAGGAGAAAAAAATGGTTCAAACAAATAATTATTATTAAAGCAATTCCAAATAAAAAAAATTAAAACTGGTCACAAAAAGTTTATAACAAGTACTTATTTTTTCATCTTTTTTTAAATATAAACTTTTCCGATTTAAAAACCCATGTTACCTAAAAAACTTTACAGATTTTATTGTTCCGACAAAGCGACAAAATTTTGGGAAACGATCACCAAAGGTTCGACCTCATAACTTCGAATTTGTTTCCTAGATTGCTCCCGGGGGTTTTCAAAGGTAAATGATATTTTAGGAGAGACTTTATTGACTACATGGTGTTTTACAAAAAGTTAATAGTTGCTACAAATTATATTGTTCATTTATGAAAAAGATTTCAATGAAAAAATTTGGGGTATTTAACACGTTTTGATATCAAGAAAAAATCCAAAATACCAATATCACGACATTCGGAGATAACCAGAATTTTTTTTCTAAAAAAGCAAATTGATAGCATGTTTCTTAGGTAAAAAACATTGTTTGGAATTTTTTGATTAGTACCTATCTTATTATACGAATATAAAATCTTAATGGCATTATAACAATCTTTTCTTGTATAATTACTCAAGTTTTTGACTCTACATACATACTTAATTTTGGATTTTTTATTGCATGCAGAAAAAAGTTTCTTTAATTCGAAAAACTTTCTTTGGTTCAAAGATTTGGTTTCTTGTTCCACTGAAATTTGTCTTTAATTAAAATTTTTTTTTCAACTTTTTTTTTCTTTAAGTAAAGTTTATTTATGAACTGGTTTCTTTTTTTCAAATAATTTTTCTTTTAATGTGCTTCTTGAACATATATAAATTCATGTAAGATAGTGATTGTTAATTTAAATAAGGTGATAGGAATTGGAAATATGTGAAATGTAAAAATTTAACTGTATTGTAAAAGTAAAACGGAAATTTTGTGATGCTCGTAAATGGGCTTTCTCACGTGTTCCTTTATCATACTGTCACCTTTATCAATATCACTTTATTAAAAGCCATTTCTTAAAAACAGAAAAAAATAGAATTACTCGTATGTACACTCCTACTCAATATTACATTGCCCCAGTTACGATAAAAATAATCTCTTTAATTTGTAAACACACACAGATTGATGCTATCACCGAGCAAATTAAGACAACAACGAATTTTGATTTGAAATTTCATAGAACTTCAAATATTTCAAGAAATATCAATTTTAAGAAATTGCACTGGATTTCAAGGAATTTCGTAATATTTTCATGAAGTTTCAAAGTTTTTTGCCTAACTCAGAATTTTTGAGAAATGTACTCAAACAAGTTGTCTAAGCAATTTAAAGTGATTTTCAAAATTTTTCAAAGCTCTGCACTTATCGCCTGAAAAATATTCTTGTTTAAAAAGTTCCAAAAACTGTTTTAAGTGTTATAAAAAAATTAATAACAGAAAAACATCTTTTCACGATTTGCAATAATTATAGATATTTGAAATTTCCTGCTTTTGTATCAAATATGATAGACATCAATCTGCGATTGTAATTAATTTAAATAAACAATTTTTAAACAATTATATATTAAAACCATTGTTTCATGAATAAGCTTAATTTTTGGTCAAATCAAGTAGAAATGTATTGCCAAAGATATCTATCTGACAGTTTTTCAAACTGCAAAAAACTGTTCAATATTCAAACAAATTTTATGATTAAATGCGATTTTGGATCATCCTTTTTCCGCGAATAAATTAACGTGAAATAAGTGTGTAAATAATTCTTGTTTTTCCATTTTTAATTAGTGACTTGTGTGAATATCCTATGTGGCTGGAGGTGACGCACTTTAGTTTTCAGTGAAAAAAAATAAATTGTTTTTTTTTTGTACAATATGGAAAATTTTTATTAAATTAGCTAAAGGAACATTTAAATAACATTGGGTACTTGCGCGACGAAAAATATTGTATTACAATGGATATTGATGAGTTTAAAACATTTAATTGCCTGGAAATAAAACAGAGGTTTATTATTAGTATTATAATTATTTACAATTATTTTTTAAGATTTAGCTGGCAGGAGAAAAAATTTTTGAATATTATAATATTCTCAAATATATAATTTATTTAATTGAAAGCAGTCCTAAAATGTTATTATTCAAAATCAGCAGCAAACAAAAACGCGCATCGAGTATGTGAATATTGCATAATATAAGTTCAAGTACTCAAAATGGAACAATGTAACAGAAAATGACTTTTAACAGTATGATGGACGAAATCGTATAAAAATAACACCAACACATATTTTAAAAATGAAAATAATATCAATAATAACATAATTTTAAACCAAAATATATAATAGATAAATAAAAAACTAAATTTGTTTTAGAAAAATTTGTTGCAATTGAAATGTGTCTTACAATCGTTTCTTACAAATTAAAAGAAAAATTTTGAATTTAAGATAAGTTTGTAGGCAATTCTTATTCGAAAAATTAGGCCATTGTTTATTAAAACTCAACCAGTTTCAACAAATTTATATGAAGCGATTTCAAAATGAAACTCAAATTAAAAAGTCTTATTATAATCATTACATCGAATGAGTTCTGAAGTATGTTCATAAAAAATAATGTTTTTTATTGAAATATCACTGTCAATATCATTTCAATAATTATAATCATAGAAAAGTTTTTTCCGGAGACCCACTTTTTAGCACAACTACTATAAATGAGGGTTTATCCACTCTTGAAAGAGCATAGCCATTTGAGAGAATGCAAATAACAACAAAAAAACTTTAAATGTCAAACAGTAAGCCGCCTTTTTGGATGAATTAGGTGGGGGGGGGGATAATGTATATTTTCGTTATTTTTTTTCTGTTATCGTTATCGTTTTCTTTTTTGCTTTTATCGTTAGATAACATCTGACAAAATTAAAAGAAATTTCTTTAATCATTCTCAACGTGCATTATTTTTTCGAACAAAATTGGCAAAGAAATTCAAATTCTAAAAAACTTGAAGAAAAAATTTTTCGAATTTTTTTGTGCGTGATAAAACCTGAGAACTATCTAAGTTTTTACTACATATTACTCACCCAAAGGGCCATAATTGTGAATTTCTTCAGATTTTAAAAATTGGAGGACCTTAGTGGATAAGATCAGAAACAGTAATTTATTCCCATAAAAATTCTACTTTCGATTTATGTTCCAATTTGTCCCAATTTGTTGGTTTTCCAGAAAAAAATGGTATTTTTTCATCGTAAATCTGTGTCCCCGGGTTTTGTAATAAACATGAGTTTTTGAATGGAAAAAGCTCAATTAAAAAAAAAATGATAAAAAGAAGTATACTTTATCAAATTTATGCCAAACAGGATATGTTTTGGAATTTCTTCAACCTGAATTATTTTTAGACGACAAGTGACGAATTTAGTAGTATTTCTCAAATAATCTTAAATTCTTTAAACAATTATTATTTGTTGAAATAATTTGGCCTCTTTTGTAAATCTTAAAAATTTAGCGGGTTTCGAGACAAATAATACAAAGTTGATGAATGTCAAGTGTTGTAGTTCTTGTTTAGCATATTTGGTTATTATTTAAACAATTTTCATTGGTTTAAGCATCTTCTCTTTCTGAAATCGTAGAAAGTTATTATTTTCTGGAAATGCAACACAGTTAAAGAATGTTAAGAGTAATATATTTTTAAAGAATATTTCAATTTTTTAAACAAATTACTATTTCCTAAATAAATAATTTAAAATCATCATGTAAAAGTAATTTAAAAACGCATTTTTTAAAAGAATCTATGAATTATTATTGTCATTTATCTGCTTTTATAGAACATATTTAAATGTTTGTTGAGTCTGAAGGTTCTGTATCGTTCTACAGATAGTAAATCTAGCAAATAAGAAAGGTTTGACATCCGGGTTTAATGTTTCTCGATCCCCTCTATAAAGTATGAAGAAAAAATAAATTGTTGTTTCGTGTATTGGAGCAGCGGCTTCGAAAAAGAACCAATTATCTTCGTAAGATTTCAGCTGCATGAGGTATTTTTTCATCCGCAATTCCAGGAGGATTAGTCTTTAGTTATCTACCAATGAGCCTATTCCCGACAAATGAAGATTGCTAAGGAAATTTTAGTCGTTCTCTTCTCTGGTTTTTTTTTATTTGATTGAACGTAAGTTTAATATAATGTGATAATAATTCAATAATAAAAAAATTTTACATTCAACTGAATTCATTTCAAATCAGGCAGGGATTTGCTCTTGAAATCCCAGAATCTCTTGGGGATGAAATATGTTGTTTTTCAGAGGAAACTAGGCGATATGCATTTTTTCTGAATCGCAAAAAAAATTGTAAGTAGTTACGTGTATTTTAATGCTGCGCTTTGATTATTAAAGTGAAGACATCTTGTGACTTTGATGCATGATAAATAACTTTTTAGACAAGAGATTTCTTTTCTCGCACAATCGAATTTTCTACTTTCTTTTAAAACAATGACAGATAAGAAAAAATGTTAAAATGGAAGTTTGCACCTTCTAAAAAAGTTCGATGAAAAATTTTTCTATTTTTTTTGCGATATATTTCATAATTTACGAGAAAATTTCAACAATAACATTTTTAGGAAAAAAATCTCCCGGCCTCAAAAACGGTTTAGCCCGCATGATGCTGATGTTTTCCCCAGAAAAAATATTTTTTTATGTTTTCAAAATTTAAAGAAAAAAAAGATTATCTTAAAAATCCAACATTTCTTATTATCCTAAATATTCTTAACAATTTTTTACTAATAAAATAAAGTAATTTTATCAGCATCATGCAGGCTAAGCCATTTTTGAGGCCGGGATATTTTTTTCCCTGAAAATGTAATTGTTGAATTTTTCTCGTAAACTATGAAATATATCGCAAAAAAACAAGACAAATTTTTCATCGAACATTTTTAGAAGGTACAAACTTTTATTTTTATTATTTTTATCTCTTAATTCCACATACATTTTCAAAGACGTTTTCTTTTCAAAAGTTTACTGTTTCAGCTGCTTATTTCTACAGCATTTAAATAACCCAACTTTCTTTATTGCAAGTTTTATATTTTTAAAAATATAATCAGGCATTTTTTATTCAGGACGAAACATAATTTTTAGAAGAAAACTTTAAAATTTACGAAGAATTCTTATTTTTAAACTAGTTTTTAGAAACGAATTTTTATTTACTGTCACTTCTTATTACTTAGCTTTGTTTTAAATAATGAGATTATGATCAATCATGGCTTATTTTCCCTGGAAAATATTCTCTATAACTCTAATTTTTCCAACGTAGAAAATAAGTAAATATCGCTTAACTATAGTTATTTGTTTAGTAAATGATCTTTTGAAAAAAATGGTGTTAACGATTATAGCTACACAAAGCTTGCTTTTTATTCTTCTTGAAAAACGGCTATTGTCAATTATAACAATTTTTTGTCATCATTTTGAAAAGCAATAAATGATTCTTCATTCAAGTAAAAATTAAAGCCTGAAAACAAATAACATTAGATCAACATATCTGCATATATTTCTGGCTCACCATTTGAAAAAAGATGACAGAAAACACATTTTTAGCGATCAAACGTTATCTCTCTCGATGAATCCGTTATTGATAAAATGATGAGAAACCGTTATTATATTTCGAAATTATACAAAAAATCTTCATGCATTGAAAATAACTTTTATTGTGAAGGTAATTGAAAAATTATTAAAATTGTCCGAAATTTAACACCACAGTTTTTCAACAGATCTTTATGTTTCGAGATACTCTGAATCCGAAAATCGAGTTTTCACGATGCCGTCGGTCTGTCTGTCTCTCCATCCGTCCGCCCGTCCGCCCGGCTGTCCGTCTGTAAAAACGATAACTCTCGAAAAAAATCAGCAGATCGAATCGATGTTTGGCACATTTTTTTAGGTCCTAAAAAAGAAAGAGTTCTTTAACCAGCCATTTTGAATAAAAATACAAAAAGATCTAGCATTTTCAACATTTTTGGGACCATTTTTTGTATATTTAAAAGTTTTGTTTAAGGTCATTCATAGTAATCTAAAAAAAAACATTTGATCTGAATGACTTTTTTGATAAAAAGAAAATTCTCAGAGTTATAGCATTTTCCAAAATTTTAAACATCAATCGAAACTAAAATTTTTAGGTAAGAAAACGCAAGATATAAAGGTAATTTAAGAGAAGGAAAACATTGCTTTTTGAAACCTCTATAAGATTACCATGACAACTTTTTGGATTTTCTTGGAAAATCGATTTGTATTTTCTGGAAAAATGAACAAAGTTGCAAAAAAACGTCAAACAAAAATTGTTTTCCACTAAAAGAGCTACAAATTCGTAATAATTTATTACATTCTCATCATTTCTGATTCAAATTTTACACCAAATGACGCAAAATATTTCAAAAAGTCTTTGAAACTTTTGAAAAATCCTATAAAATGTCTTAATCATTTTCCAATTCCACACGTAATTTTTCTTAATTAGCGTCAGTAATATGATGAAAATCGAAAATTTTAATATTACGTCAAAAGACACAATATACATAAAAAATCTAAAAGAAGACTTGTAGGATATTTTTCACAATCCATACAAAATAATATGAAAAAAATCCTATTCTTAGCATAAAAACGCGAGATAGATAAAAACTTCGGAAGAAAGGATTATAGTTTTTATTTATTTTAAGGTGGTTTAGAAAATATAGATTTACAAATGTTCATCAAACATCGAGCGCGCAGCGCGAGTATCGCGATGAGAATGCGTATGTCAAAGTCTACAGAGCTTTGAAAAACTTAATCTTTAGCTATAATTAATTAAGTAGAAAATTTTGAATATGAAGATGCATATAAATACTGCGATCTCAAAGAGATGTTTTTAATAAAGTGTCATTTAAGAATTCCATATGCAAATAATAAATATCCGAGTGCAAAGCGCGAAGTGAACTTATGCCTGAGCGCGAAGCGCGAGAACCAACAGACGCGCGCTTAAACTTGCGAGCAGCGCACGCCGCGCACGATGACAATGTTCATGCGAATCCGACAAATTTTTTGTCTGGGGGTTTTAATAATTAATAATTAATATAATAAGTGGGATGTTAAAAAAGACATACTTCAAACGTTATGATTTACATGTTGAATGAATCATTTATTCTATTCTGCGAAGTTTCGAAAACTATAAGTTTTCCTTATCAGGATAGAGTGGTATGCATAAAAGTTCCATATCAAATAATAGTTGAGTAATATTATGTGTCCTAATTCTCCTTTATCAAGTTTTCTTTGACAAAATGGTAAAAAATTGATGTAAATAATAATTTTGTTAAATAAATTGCAACAAAATAAAATAAATAAATATTTTTTAAAGAAAAATTGAGAGAAAGAGAAATAGGACCATTACAAAAAACACAAATATCCATGCCGTATCAACAATTTTATATAATAAGGGTTCTAAGATTTCTAAATGAATTTTGTAACTAAAATTCAAAAGAAAGAATTGAAAAATAGCTGCTATAATTAAAAATCTATTTGCTATAGCTCTTAATTTATAACATGAATCGTTTCACAAGTAAAACATTAAATTCATTTTAAAAACTTTTTATTTAAATAATTATCCAATTAAATCCCGTGTAGGAATCCAATCAGGTATCCTATCGGGTCCCGACTGCAGAGCCCCGGTTTAAGCCAGGCGCTGGTCAGGGAGTCCGGCCGGGATCCGGCTAAGAACGTCACGGCTAACTGGTCGAATCCAGGGTTAAATACCGGCCGGGATTCGGTCGGTTAATCCGGCTACAAAGAGGTTAAAAAATGTTGTTACAGGCGAGAAATAGCTAACTTATTTTTTCTTTTAAGGCTCATCGTAAAGATTACGGTGAAATTTGAAAGTCAAATAAAGTGAACCAATTCTGGCAAGAAAATTGGAGTAGAATGACAATACCTAATGAAAGAATCTCGTAGCAATTTTGAAACTACGTAGTGATTAAAGGTCAGGAAGGAAGAAAGGAAAAACTGTATACACAACAGTACATTTTAGTTAAAAATAATAATCATTTTGAACTAAGTAAAGTTTTCAAACTAATTAATAAAATAACGTTTCTGTTGTTGGTAACAGGATCGATAAAAGTTTAATTGAAAAAGTTGAATAAATTCGCAAAAATTTAATCTTTTTTTTTAAGAATTAAAAAAAACTCACTTCTGCTTCACTAATGTAATAAATCTTTAAATTATAATTTTTAAATAATAATTCATCTAACATTCATAATATGTGTTATTTCTGCAAAAACATCAACCGAACCAGTGCCCGGCCGGCTGCCGACCATGGGATATAACCAGGGTAGGCTCGGCCAGTCACCCGCCGGCTCCGGACTACGTGATTAGAGAAAAATGTAGTCCGGCCGGCGCCTGTCCGGTTTCTGTCCATGAAACCCAGTCAGGGTTAGCCCAACTGGGATCCGACCAGAAAGCTACTTGCATTAGGGCCAACCGGGAAAATTTCTACACGGGATGTATTCATACACATATTAATAACTAAATTAAAAATTGAAGATTCTCAACTAATTTAGTATATAAAATTCAAAATCTGAATTGTAAAAAGTGTTATATTGATCAATTTGGTAGATTACTTTCTACAATAATGAAGGAGCATCATGATAATTTTAAACAAAACCCGAAAAAACATAAAAAACCAGGGCAAAACTGGACGCGCCTAATTGATTGGAAAAATGTCTCTTCTCGAGCCAAAGAGTTTTGGCAGGCAGGTCAGCCTCTTCTCTCCGTAGTCCTCGAGTAGAGTGACTTAGTAACTTGGTTTCATGAGTTTCGTTGCGGGGAGAAGAGACGTGATCTCGGTGAATCTCCTATCGGAATGTTTAAGCAACTTGTGGCCAGCTGTGGTGCTCGACTCTGCTTACGCGAAGAGAATGGAAACAGGATGAACTTCGGAGCCTTGCAATGCGTAACGCGAAACTCAAAGGCGCTCTTCTTGGTTGCCGAGAGAACTCGAACGAAACTGGATGCTACTCAAATCCTGTGCATTGAAGAAGCTCGTCGCGAGCTTCGCGAGCCTTACCGAGAACCGTGGCATAGCCAGGGGCGGAGTTTGGGCCCCCGAAACTAAGTTTTTTCATTATTCAATTACCTTTTCCCCACTTTTTGCCTGTACATAAATCCAAAGCCCCCGTCGGAAAAAAATCGAAGCCTCTCCCGAAAAAAATCATGACTATGTCGCTGGCCGAGAAAATTCCACAATATTTTGTTCAAATATTTTATTCCAAGTAACCACTATCTTTGTACTAACATGAAATGATGCAGAACGTCCACCATTGAACAAAATTTAATAATTTTCTATTCAATCCTTTCATTTTTAAATAAAATATCCATCACTTCTAAACAAGAATTTCAACTTTCTACCAAATTAGTTTAATTTTAAACCAAAAATATGAATTACAAACACAAAAGTGAATCAAATTTTAAGAAATTTAAATTAGATTAGAATCCAAAATAAAATTCCTACTTAACGTCCAATAATCAAATTGATGCAAACTCCTGTTAAAAAATTAAAAAACAAGAATCCAAGGACCAAATTTGGACAACAACGAATAAAGAAAAACAAAAAGTCCTATTTTAATCTGAAGAAAAAAAAATTTTCACACAAAAATAAAAAAGAGGTAAGAAAAATGAGAAGGCAGTAAACCACATCCCCTTCCTTCTCTTTTTCTTTCTTTGAATGTTATTTCATTGTAATTTGATGATAATAAAATAAAAAAGAGGAAAGAAAGAAAAAGAGAAGAAAGAGGGTGTGGTTGTCTGCCTTCTCATTTTTCTTTCCTCTGTTTTATTTTTGTCTAAATTTCTTTTTATTGGTTTTTCGCAAATGATTTGTCGTAAATTGATTGTATTCTACTGATTCTTCAAAATTTCAGAGTGCAAATTTTTGGAAAACTAGTTGAACTAAACAAGAAAAATGTTGACCAACAGACGATATTGTTGGAAGACTCTCGAATTTTCAACCAAGAAAGATGAATTTTCTACCACAACTAAAAAATTTTCAATCCAAAAGACTAATTTTTTAGAAAATATTGAAATTTTCTATTAATTATATGAATTTAAAAAAAATTATTTATACTTTCCTTCCTAAAGTTGCATTTGCAGACCAAATATGTAGCACAAATTCTCAATAAAAACTTTAATAGTTCAATTTTCAATAAGAAATGAAATAGTTAAATTGTGGCTTAAAAAATTTATATTTAACTAAAAAAAAGTTTTCAACTAAATATTTAAGCCCCTCAACCAATCAACTGAAATTTTAACCAAGTATTAGCAAAAAGACAAAATATGAAGAGAACAGCTTCAATTTTCAAACAGAAAAATTAATTTTCATTCAATTATATAGTTAAATTTTAAACTGAAATAGAAAAATTTGCAACTAGAAACCTGCAGTTAACTTTTCGTTAGAGAAAATTAATTATCAAGCGAGAAAACGTGTTTTATAGAATGTAGTTAAATTTTTAAACAAAAAATGAATTTCTAAACCAAGATAGTTGAAATTTCCAATGAAGAAACCAAATTTTGCCTTCAATCATGACTCTTTAAAGTGAATACTTAAATGTTCAGTTATAAAATACATTTCTGCCTTAAATATACGGGTTTTCAAGAAAATAGTTACATGTTTTATCAATAATAATATTATTTCTAAGAATTATTTTTAAGAGAATAATTTACTGATTATTGTTCTCTTATCTTTGTTTTCTATAAAAAAATGAATTTTTATCAACAAATTATATTTTAATTTGCAGGGAAAAATGATTTCTAATTGGAAAAAACTAAAAACCCGAGTTTTCAGCAACATAGTTCATCTTCTAACCCAACTTCTGTCAACTAAACTCCAGAATTTTCGATCAGAAACATAAATTTCCAACGTAGTATTTGTATTTTTAATTTAACTGAAAAAGCTGAATTTTGCATTAAAAGCGGAACGTGTAAATGCTCTAGCGTTAAAATGAAACAATTCCCAATGAGAGATGTGTTGAACTTTAATTTTAAACGCTTAAAATTCAAAGCTGTTCCATTGTCAATACGTTTATATAATTTTTTCTTAAAATTATTAAATGTTAATATATAACTAAATTTGTTGAATAGAATTTGAGCAAGATCAGATAAAAAAAAGATTTATCTTTGCTTCAGAATGCCAAAAATATGCGTTTGTTTATACAATTTGTTCGCAAAATTAACAAATGATAATGCATAACTGAATTTGTTAAATATAATTTGAGCAAGATCATAGAAAAAACGATTTATTTTTGCTTGAAAACGCCGAAAATATGTATTTGTTTATATAACTTTCTCTTAATATTAACAAATGTTAGTGCATGACTAAATTTGTTGAATATAATTTGAATAAGATCAGATAAAAAAACGATTCATTTCTGCTTGGAAACGCCAACAATATGCATTTGTTTATATAATTTGTTCTTAAAATTAACAAATGTTAGTGCATGATTAAATTTGTTGAATATGATTTGAACAAGATCAGATAAAAAACATTTATATTTACTTCAAAATGCCGAAAATATGCATTTGTTTATATAATTTAGGATTAAAATTAACAAATGTTGATGCATGACTAAATTGATCGAATATGATTTGAGGAATTTCGGACCTTTTTCATTTTTTTTCTATATTTCTGTTCAGTCTTAAATGAAAAGTAATAACATTTCGCACCGAAGAGATGAAATTTGAACTTGCTAAATTTATAAATCGCTTAAAAATGTAATTTAAAAAAAAAAAAAAAAAAGAGTTGTCAACTAGAGATGAATTTTTGAAGAAAGTATATGAATTTTCACCAAAATATTTAAATAGATTAATTATAGATCATATGTAAAATATAAATTTAGAAGTAAAGTTCAGGTAAAGCCCACAAATTATATGACGTATTTAACTATATAGTGTGTGACGCAGTGCCATATAATGAAATTGTATATTTTGGTTAGTGGCGGATCCAGGGGAGGTTTTTAGAAATCCCCCCACCCCCGAAATATTTTTCTGGGTTCGCCCCTCATTGTGCTATATGAGCGCCCCGAACAAGGGAATTCTTCTGCTCCTCGTTACAATTCAGCCTTTGGATCTGGGGAACGGTTCAGATATCGAATAACGCATCTATGATACGAGAAGACGCTCGCTAGCGATGAATTCGACATGATTTCTGTCTGCAGTCCGGATCGGCGAGCTGCGCCGCGTTCGCGTCTTCACGCAGAAACTCCCATCTGGCAATGTCGAGTTTCCCGGTGGTCTCACGGCTACTCAGGCTCCGTTCTCGTGAAGCTCGCATCGAGCTTGCTCGCTCGTAACGCTGAGAAAATATAAACAGAAGAAGAGCTGGCGAGGAGTGGATTTTACGCTATTCACGCATGTCGCTCTCAGTTCCTGGATTATTGTACAAATATAATTTCAGATCTAAATAATAATAGCCCAACACGTAATACAATTTTCGATTTTTTAATTTGAAAAGTCAATTAAAATTTTATTTTTCCAGAAATCAAAGAAAAAGAATAAAAAAAGAATTCATAAAATTTGAAATAAACTATTTTAACTAAGGCTTCATATGGCTTCCGTTTCCGGTACCGATCGCGAAAGACCTCTTTCTTTTCAAGTTGTGTATTTTTGGCTTTGTCGAAAGGAATAAGGGTGAGTGGATGCAGAAAAGGCAGAAATTGCGGAGATCGAGTGTAAAGGATAAAGGTTGAGTAAAGGCAATGATGTGAAGGATGAAAGTGAGTGGTTTGAAGTGAAAAATTTAAAGCGTGTGAGCGGGAAACGTCACTAAGCTTTAGGTAAGGTAGGATGCCGAAGACGCGAAGTCCACAAACTGGCGCCAGAGGGCAACAGTTACTGGACAATCGTACAGAGCAGAAAACCGTAGTGGCAGCAACAGCTGAAGTTGCTGAAAGCATTGGCAGTGGGGGGATGGGTGACGACGATCGCAGTGACTGCAGCGGTGATGGAAGTGCCGAGAAGTCGACCCAGGTGGGGAGGGTAGCGGACTCAGGTACGGGCAAGCAATGCGGAAGGCCCTCAAATTTACAGCGCCTTAACAAGCTAGGCAACGCGGGTTCAAACAGAAGTCTAGACGAATGGTAAAAAAAGGCAAGCGCGACTAGCAGTGAAGGAGAGGAAAAAAGGAAAAGAGTGGCTGGGGAAGATAAGATAGAAAGGAACTAGGATAACAAGAGAGTTAAAATTAAACGGAAAACACCAGAGAGAGAGAGATAGGGGGGGGGTGAGGGGATGGTTTAAAAATTGAAAGCTCTCATTAAAGGGTTTAGAGAGAAAACAAGAAAGAGATTGGATGACATGAATAGGGATATGAATAGGCAGGGAAACGATGTAAGGGGGAAGTGAAAAAGGTCAGGGAAAAATGGGAAGAATGGGATAAACGCTGGCAGGAGAAGAAAGACAAGGTTTGGGGTAAGCTAGAGAGCATGAAGAATAGACAGAGGTTGACGAACAGAGATCTAGAGAAATAAAACAGTTGGAAGAACGGGTATGCAGTCTATAAGTTAGGAATAAGCATATAGGGCGAAAAACCGAGAATGAGGAAATAGTTGAAGGGAATGAAAAGAAAGTCTGAAGTGAGAATAAAAGATTGAGGAAAAGACTCATTGAGATTGAACAAAGATTAGAAGGGAAGAAAGGGTAAAGAGGGAAAATAACATAGTAGTTAAAGGATTAAAAGTGGAAAGTGGAACAGCAGAAGTGAAAACAAAACATCTTTTGCGAGACATTATGGTGCAGGTAAGGGTAGAAGAAGTCAAGAGAATAAGAGGGACAAAGAAAACCAAAGAAGGAATGTTTCTAGTAAAAGTGGGGAGTTAGAAGGAGAAAAAGAAAATTATGGAGGGAAAAAAATTATTCAGAGAAAGGAGGGAAAGAATTGAAGAAGATCTGACATGGAGGGAGAGGAAAAGAATATGGCAAATAGAGCAGATACCTTAGGTGGAGAGGAAAAAGGGCCATATGGTGCGGATAGGGAGAAATAGGTTATGGACACATAGGAAGGAATGTTACTGGAAAGAGGAATTTGAAGAATTAAGGAAAAAAGGAAAAAGTGTTGGAAAAGGTAGAGGGAAGGGAGACGAAAAAGAGTGTAGAAATAAATTAGAGGGGTTTCCAAACGGCAAATGGGAAACAAAGTGAAGAGAAAAGAAGAGGAAAGGGAAGAGAGAAACGTGAAAATAGCTTTCTGGAATGCGTCAGGTTTGAAGAACAAGAATAATGGATTTTGGGAGTAGTTAGAAAAGTGGGATGCGATTATGATCAGTGAAACTTGGGCAGATAAGGACTGGAAGGGAATAAAAAAGCTGTTACCGAAAGGTTATCTGTGGACAATGCAAGGGGCAAGAAAAGAACACGTTAAAGGGAGAGGGATGGGCGGTATAGTGTGAGGGGTGGAAAAATAATTAGACGTAAAAGGAAGAAAAGATGGGGACATGAAGGAAAAGGATGAAACATTTACAAGAAAAATTATAATTGGAAAAGTAGAAATAGCGGTGGTGTGTGTATACAGAAGAAGAGAGGAAGAAGAAGACTGGAGAGTAATAAGGAGGTGGATGGAGGAAAAGAAGGAAGAATTAGTTTTAATAGGAGGGGACTTAAATGCATAGGCTGGCAAACAAGGGGGCGGGGGTTATGAGATGAAGAAAAGGAGCCATATATAAGGAACTCCATACATAGAGAGATGGACAGGGAGGGGAGGAAATTACTAGACATGATAGGATCAAAACGATGGTTTATATGCAATGGCAATATAAAAAATGATGTCAAAATAGGAGTTTCCTTTTAAAGAATAAAAATTGACCTTGATATAAAATTGAAGGTCAACGCCAAGGTCAGCTTCAAAGTTTCCATTCAGATCCTCGTCCTAAACTCTGAAACTTTTGTTTAAAATATTTCTCTTGGAAACGCATATTTTCGCTGTATATTTCGACCACTGTTTTATAAAAATGCTCAATTTCTGGTTGAATTAATTATAAATATCTTCCCAAAGATATCTGTCTTATTTTCAAAGATGAAAAAAACTGTTATTCAAAAAAGTTGGTTGATCAAATACAAATTTGGATAATTTCTTTATAAATAGGATTAGTTTTTCTTGTGGGCAGTTTGGTATTTTTTAATTAAAATATAAATCATCCAATTTTTTTGGAAAAATATTGATATATAAAATATTGAACATCTGATATTCTGGAAATAAAACATGAGTTGCAGACAATTTTACTCATATAAAGAAATAATTTTCTTGGTTTCAAGTGATAAAATTAGATTAATCATTTTGTAAGTTTCAGCTGGTAGGAAAAATATATTTTTTTAATTAAACACGTTCTCTCTCATATACAGTTTACTTAATTTAAGTCATTTTCGAAACGTAATTATTTAAAATAACTAGCTCACAAAAACGCGTGCTAGGCGCACGATTATTGAGTTTTTTCACTTTTTAGGTAATACGTAAAGGGCTAAATAATTAAAAAACATAAGTTAAAATACTAAAAATAAAAAAGTATATTTATACATCTCCCACATTGAGAAAAAATTGATGAATTTTACAAAATAATTTCTTAATTTTTCAGGAAAAACATTGTTTGAAAGTATATAGTTTCCAATTTTAAACGTGAATTTTGCTATAGCTGAAATTGTCCAGGAAGTGAAAAAATGGTCTAATAACGTCTAATTGTCAGCAGGACGTATTACTTTGTGTATTAAAAACAATTTTTATTTTTAAAAACAGTAAAAAAATCATCATTTTCGTTAAAAACTCTCAACAGAAAGTTTTCATTAATTAGTTTTTTGGGAATAAGACCGACTATTCTGAATAAATTTTACAAACACGTCTTGTTGTCTTATGTAAAATACGACATAACAATCATAGCGCTTTTGAAACCTGCCAATTTCATTACAAAAACGCATTTATTTTTGTTTGAAATTAAACCAAATTTGGGGGCGATGTGCATGAACATTGAATGACCTTGAAAAATTGACCTGTGTCTTAAGGCCATGTCTTCCTTTACATTTCCTCGTTAGATACAAATAACTTTCATAAGGAACATTTTTTTCTCAGAGCCGCAGTTTTCGAGATATTTGATGTTTCTTAAAAGGTCGCTTCACAAAAGATTTTGTGAATCGCTTCACAAAAGATACTTTTCATTCCACAAACAAATAGGCCATTTGTTCTTGACCAGTCATTGTTCAAAAGTTTAATATATCAGTGCGAAAGAACCTTATAAATGTGAAATTTTTCCTTCCAAAATTAGGTGCAGATGGATTTAATCCAGCTATGGGTAAACTGTCGATTTGGTTAGTATTAGGTCCAGGTCATCGTATGGTTGCAAGGATCAAGAAAAAGTTCCTCCTGGATATGACAAAATCCCCGTTGATGATAGCAAACGAGACGAGAAACACACATACCTATTCTGCTTATGCAGAAACGAAGTATGGTCGTTTTATTTCTGAAGCTTTCAGAATAGCGAGGAAAGGCAGTAATGCTGTCGAATCTAAACCAATGGAAGCTACAATACGCTTCGCAGGAAATAAAGCTTTATTTGGTGCTGAATTCACGGCGTACGATACCGGATATCGCGGCAGACTCTGCCATCCTTACGGTCACGTTTTTATATCATATCCAACTGGCCATGTCTGAGTTTCGCGTTTAAAACTCTCTGAGCCACCACCTGTTAACAGACAACCATCTCCCCCGAAACAGCGCCGGAAAGCTTCAGTTATTCCTTCAGTTAGTAATCTCAGCAATTAGATATTTAATTAAATCAATTATTTTGTATATTTGTGAACATTAGTTTAAATGTCAAGACAATTAAGAATAATGATAGTAATATTATCACGGATTAGAACAGGAAAGGTACTTACCCAGGCAGATATATTAATTTTCTATTGAATCATCCCATTCAGCATAAAATAGCTATTATAAAAATCTAGTAGACACATATTTCAAATTATTGCATGAATCTTTTCACAAGTCAAATATCAATTTTATCAAAAATATTCTGTCACTCAATAATTATATAAAAGAATTCGTTCCAATACACATTAATGATCAAATTAAAACACTTACAAATTCTTTACCAAGACAACCCAATTCAATTCCAGATCTTAATGTAGATTTTACACTTATTGTTTCCGTTCCGTTCCATGGGAGTCTGTCTTTTAAGGTTAAAAGAATTTTGAATTATTTTAATATTAAAACAACATTTAGGATTGATTCTAAACTGGATAAGTTTATAAAATTAGGAAAATATTCTCTTAAAGTCTTTCAACTTACCGATGTAGTTTATAAAATACGTTGTTAAAATTGTGACAAACTTTATGTAGCCCAGACTGGTAGGTTACTTTCTACTAGATCAAAAGAACCTCAAGTTATTGCAAAACATCAGGCAATAACTGGTCACCAGTTTGATTGGGAATATATTTTGGTTTTATACCATGAGTCTAATGAACTTAACAGACTTGTGGCTAAAACGTTCTTTATTTAGAGAGGTGATAATTTCTTAAATGTATAAAGTGATCTTAATAATCTTAGTCCTGTATAAAACAATATATTGGATTTATTAATTTAAGTTCTAATGTTTTTTTGACTCTTATTGAAGATTATGTATCACTATTTATATAATTTTTGCACATAGCAATTTATAAAAAAAATTTATATTACTAATAATTGTTACCTCGACCCTATACAGTCTGTATCATTAAAGTTTAAGGAATCTTAAATCTTTGACTGTTACGAGGGTAGTTCAATAAGTCCTTAGAATGAAGTATAAAAACAATTTTTTTTGGGTAAATTTTTTTTAATTTTTCAACATAATCTCCTTGGAGCTCTA
>NC_046657.1:164510799-164525043 GCF_010883055.1 Belonocnema kinseyi
GGCAGATGTGCCATGAACTGAGTCCAATTCATTTTTTGTCTCATATGGAGTTAAACCCTTTAAATGAAAATGTTTGATTACCGCTCTGAACTCGTTTTTTTTTATTTTTCTTAACGAACAATTTTTCTTTTTCAATTGGTTATAAAAACACGTAAACTCTGTTCTGATAATAATGTTCTGAAAATTTTTTCTGAATGTAATAGGTTTTTCGAAGAATCTAATTACGCTACATTTAAAGTACGTGAATGGATAATATTGAACGCAATATATTGAATAAATGAATCTTACAGGAAATCAAAAATGATAGTGTATAACGTTAAAAACATGAGTAAATTTACGATAAGAGATTACAATAATTGCTACGCTATTTAAAAAGGTTCCAAGGTTTCAACGATGCGTTAATGGTTGGTCCGGCAATTCAAGAAGGGATCTTCAAGTTGATCATACGATTTCGACTGTATGGAGTGCTGACATGGAAAAAACGTATAGGTAAGTTCTGATTCATCCTGAACACAGAAATGATCAAAAAATACTTTGGCGTTTCAAAAATAAAGAACATGTCAAGACCTATCAACTCAACACCGTAACTTACAGAACTTTTGCAGGATGATTCTTAGAAATATGTTGTTTGAAGCAGCTTTCCGTAGTTGAAAGAGCAACATTTCCCAAAGCAAACAACGCATTAGCTAATAATTTTTATCGATATTCTTTATTAACAGGTAAGAGCACATTCGAAGAAGCTAAGCAGCTTCGAGATGACCTTATTCAGCTGGGCTCTAAGGCAGGAAGCTATGTTAATCTGAAAACTGAAAATAATGTGATTTTTAAGAGAACTGTGGAAGAAGATTAAAATTTTTTTCTTTTAAATTATGGAAGAAGAAACTAGCGTGGGATGATTCTATTCCCACAGACTCGTCCGTATTACACTGATCAAAAAGTACTCTTGAATCAAAAGTGCCGGTGCTTTTTAATTCCGCATTATTAATACAATAGTTTATGTCAATAATCCAATAAATTTAGCTTCGAGTGAAATAATTCGAGTTTTTAAATCAGAAGTACAGTACTAAAGATTAAAATATTGAAGATTATATGAAGCTCAAGCATATAAAGTTAAGAAAATTAAATGGAAATTTATTTCGAAAAAGTTTTTTAGTTAAAGTGTTACGCATATTTTTTAATTTACAAAGTATCTTTTTAACTTCTAGAGAAAATTATTTCCGTGGAAGAAAGATACTTTCGCTTTGATAGTATCTACTGTAGTAACAAATATTGCTGTATAAAACATAAATGCAAATGTTAAAAAAAATTGCGTAACTCTCTGTAAGGCATATTGAAATTGAACCAAAAGTATTGAACCTTTCGAATCTATAAAATCCCAGTGGGTACAAAATTTTGCGACGTCTTTACGACATCTTTTCGACAACTTTACGACATCCTATGTCCATGTCCTTAAGGAGTCTTTACGATATTGTAAATAAGTTGAATGATCTGACGATGTCTTTACGATATCGCAAAGATACCGAAACGACATAGACATAGGATGCGTAAAGATGTCGTAAAGATGTCTTAAGGATGTCATAAAGACGTCGCCAAATTTTGTGCCCACTGGAATATTTTTTATGATTTAAAAGCGTATACAAAAGGGTTAAATTCATATATTTTCGAATCTTCCAAAAAATTTTGAACACGGTCAAATTGAGCTGGAAATATATACAAAAAGCACTGAAACACATTTCTAGACAATCTGATTGGCGTATTATAATGTATTTCAAAGTTTGCGTTTGGCAATTTGTCATCGGACGACCGAAAAATCCCAAAAAATAAAACTGCAAAAATGATAAAATTGCCGAAATATCAAAATCCCAAATTGAAAAATTCTTGAGTAATAAAATTCACTACAGTTTATAATATAATCCTATTTGAAAATTCCAAAAGAACAAGATTATCGACAGAAAATTATCAAATTATAAGATGGCCGCACGAGAAAATTCCAGAATTTAAAGGATAAAAAAAATTGTTTTGTTGCATATTATTTTTTTTAATGTAATAAACAAATACTGTCATCAGAGAAATTTCTTTAATGTCCATAACTGTATAAAACAATTAAAAAATTTTAAATAACATTAATTAAAAGGAATGTATTTCTGAATGAGCAATTTTGTTTAAAATTGCGCAGGGTCTCTACACTAATTTCTTTATACAATTCGTATGAAATTATTGTTGTTTGAAATTCAAGAAACAATCTTCACATAGTTGAAAATTCAATACAAAATTTCTTTGATACACATATTTGCTCATTGTGTTTTTAATAAATAAATAATATTTATTTTAAAGAACAGCAATCTTTAATTTCTATTATTCAGGAATTTTATATTTCGGAAATTTTTAACGGAGATCTTAATATTCGGAATTTTACAGTGTCGGAAATTCTGTTTTTCGGAGTTTTTCAGTCGTATCCTTTGGCAGTATAAATTAAAATATTTAAAATATATACAAACACTGAACATCTAAAGAAAATGTGACAAAATTTTCATTAGCATTGCTAACTAATTGAATTTTATAACAATGTATCTTTAAAGATCGAATTTTTATAAACAAATGGAGTGATAAAACAAAATTAAAAAATAGAGTTTTTCATCAATGAAATATAATAATTATGGTAGTTTTAATTATTCTTATTGAACTGAATATTAACATAAATTATCGGGCAGAAATAAAAAATAATAATATAAAAATGTATTAAAAAAAGAATATTATTTATTTTATACAAGTAATGATTGAATGACTAATCAGCGTGAATATTTGAGTCAAAACTTAAAATAAAAGCGAATAAGATAAATGGGGTATATTGTACTATTCAGCTTGAAACGATGCAAAGTATAAATTTTGCAAATATATTTTTTTTCATGATCTAACATTGTCTATTTTTATTCAGTAATTACTTTTTGTAATTTTTAATTTAATTATAATTCATAATGTAGAATATTGTTATAAAAAAATTAACTGACATTTATTAATTTACTTTTGAGCTCTCATTCTCAGAAAGAATTGTTTATATCGACAAGTCTTGACTATAATTGAATTATTTTTGAAGTGTATATTAAAGTTATTATACCTTCATATACTTATATTTAAAAAAGAGAACACCTTAAAAATTTGAAAATTATTTTTTTTTATATTGTGATCGTTATTTCCCAACAACTTTAATATTTTAGAAGGAAAAAATGGATCGCCCGAGGCATTAAAAATGATTATTTTACACATTTAGAATGCGAAAAATAGAAAAAAAAAAGTTGTCAAATAAAAGATTTGAACTAGCGACAACCTGGTCATTAGACAGTCCCTTTACCACTGGGTCAGTGGCGCAGGATAAAACGAGCAGCGTGTTATTCGGTAGACGTTTGGCAACCTCGGCTACCGTAATTTTCATACGCTCATAATTTTTAAACAAAAGTCCACTTAAAAAGAAGCCAGGACACGCGTTTTATTAATAAAAAGAGATATTTCGGGTTCAAATCGTGTACAAAACGTAGTTTTATACCCGATTAGAACCCGAAACATCTCTTTTTATCAAAATGAATCATTGTGAAAGCATAAAATCTATTACTTATCTAATTAATTTTATCATACTATCGATTGATAATAGTTTAATCAAAGGTCAATATTGAAGAGGGGGCATTTTCCTTGTAAGTTTAAAAGTGTGGCATGAATACCATCAGTATTTCTGATATCGTCCCCAGGGTGGTGTCGTAGCTTTAGGGATAAGGCGTGAGATTTTAAGCAAGCGTTGCTTGCAATTAAATCTGATCAGAACGGTTGTGGCGCGTGCATTTATCTATGGCCTTTAAATGGAGAAGGATATTTCTCTTTTCTATTGTGCTCAATGTTAAGAGTAACTCTAGTCAAAAATACCTCCATTTCGATATTGGAACTTTGTGCAGCATTATTATTATTTATTTATTTATTTAACAACAGCATATTATACACGATATGGCTTCGGTTCGTGACCTGTGCAAAGAGGTTGAAATTAAAATAAACCAACTAACTTTATTGACTAACTAGACCCTACGGAGACATGATAAAGGCTCTGACTGTCAATATGCCAGGCAGGTGACCCAAAGCAATCCGATCTTATATCTCTACACCTTTAGCATTCTGCTAAATGGTGAAATAAGTCCTCTTCCACGCCCTGGTTGCAGATTAAGCAAAGCTGCCTCGCCACAAATCCAAAACTAATATCTTCTATGGAAAATCTATTTCGAAGTAAGCCTATGAGACAATCCTGAGCAAGAAGTCTTAAAGATTTAAAGGGAATCCCACCGCTATATATATAGATCATTGGATCTATTCAGAGATAAGGTAGAACTTGGCGCGAAGAAGTTTGCGCAAGCCTGTTCAGGTCTAGATCTCTTAAGAGAAACCTTAAATTTAGTAAAATTATCTCTTTTTTGGACTGTCAACTTTCCACGTCCAAACCAGACCATAAACTTTCCGTCCCACGCAACGAGAGCATATGTTTAGCCTGCAGCACCCAATTGAACTTGTCAGTTGCCGCACCAAAGTCTGCCATAGCCTGAAGACGTTTCAAGCATAATCTAGCAGCATCTCTTATAAAAAGTTGAGAGCAAACTTTAAGATGTTATCTGCCATTGAGACACGAACGAGCTCCAATCTAAGTGCATACGCAGGAGTATGTATCTTCACATTATCTTGACCCTAAATTCCTATGGCATAGAAGAAAACCTTTAAGACAAGGCTCTGGTACAAGATTTGTTTGGTGTGCTAAGATTCCGGCCTAGATGCTCAGAGAACCTGCAACGTCAAACCTACCGCAATCTTTGCTGCAGACACCCTTTTGGTATAGACCAGAGCGAAGGTGCCTGAGCTCCCGAATAGCCTACCTAGGTAACTGTATTCCCTAACCATCTCCAGCTGGTATTAGATATATTGACCTCCAGGTGGTTGATTTTACAGAATTTAGCAATGGTATTTATTTTCCTCTGGAGGTCAATAGGAGAGTCAGCAAGCAGCACGATATTATTAGCATAGGCCAGTAGAAGAACCTTATTCAAATAATCAATTGAGATTCCCATCAGGCCGGGATTCAACAAGAAGTCTTCCAGTTCCCTATTTGTCAAAATAACAAAGACCGGGCTAAGCAACTCACCCTGCAACACACCATAATTAACGTTAACCGGGTGTGCAAGACCCTTTACCATACGAATGGAAATCCTAGCCGCGTCGTACAGACTCTTTACAAATTTTAATGAATTTGCTTCTGAAACCCAAACTCAGTAATTTGGTCCAGAGTAAACTGTGATTTACTAATGGAAAGCCTCTATTAAAATCTACAAAGCATGCAATGACTTTGCTCCCAGGAGTAGAGAGATGTATCTGGATTAAAGAACTTATAACAAAGATGTGATCCATACAGCCTCTGGCAGTTCAAAATCCTGTCTGAAATTTTGGCACACACTGTGACTCATTCATCCACTCCACTAATCTATCTAGGAGGATCCGTGTAAATATGATGGCTATAATATTTACAAGCGCGGTAAAATAATTACATTCCAGGTAATCTGTAACTAACTCCAGTAGAAATTTGTAAAATTCCGCCGAAACCCCGTCCTGCCCGGGAGCTTTCCCTGGTTTACATTCACAGATAGCCGTTTCGATTTCACGTTTACTAATCGTAAAATCTAACAGAGGGTGTGTATTCACCGTTCAGGGAGGGTGAAGAGTAGTTTCAGGCAGATACAAACCATTCGCAAATTCCTGCCATGATTGCAACTTAATGTTATTGCAACCGCCGACCTAGGCTAAAAAAATTAACAGCCTTCCAGAAATTCTCCAGCGGCTTCAAGAGTATTCCGGAAATCCTTCGCGTAGGCCACCTTCTTTGAACTTAAAAGAGCATTATAGGCCGCTTTTTCTGCATTAAATCTAAGGATGTTTTCTTGCACGAACTCTGACCTCTTACCCAACTTCAGACTTTTTACCACTCTCGCCTTCCTATTGAAGCACGCCCAGTCATACCACGGTTTCTTGCCATTAAAGCTCACATACGGTATCTTGGAATCTTTAATTACTCCTATTGAAAGGAGGCGGAAAGACCAAGACAAGGCCTAAAATAAATAAGGCCCACTGCAAATTGTAAGATGGAAGTCTTGCATTTTATACAAATAAAGTCATGGGATATATCTATTGCTTCGGAAATATATCGTTTCCAATTTACAAACACTACTGAACCACCGTTAGCCCTGCCAAATTTACTTGCTCTTGTTGCGCTGGTCCTGAAAAATCCATGGTCGGAAATCCAGGAGGGCAGGGGGGCTCAGGAGGCTCCAACAGCAATTCTCGCTCACAGACAGGATATCCGAGTCCAACTGGAACATCGAAATGTCACTTACATTTGAAAAACCGTGCGCATTCTAAAAGACGATCCGAGGCCTGACCTTTTCCACTTCCAGGGTAGGATTATTGACTCTCGTTACATGAGGTTCTTACACCTCTTCAGAGAGTTGATTTTTCTGGAGTAACTTTATTATCTTTCACCGGCAGAAAGTCTGTAATTGATCCATCTCTGGAACTATTGCATCCCTCAAATGAGAGTGTTGATGGTTATTTAAACTCGAACCTCTTCGGCCTACCTGTTTGCTTGTTGGTGGTGTTCTTCAGCTCAAGAAATGTATCCGCCAAGTTTTTGGGAGTTTTTCACATCATGGATCGGAAATCTTCCTTATGTTAGATAAAGTTTCTTGATCAGATAATAAGTGCCTTCCCCTAATTGAGACCTCTAAGCCATGGTCCTGTAGACTTTTCCTCATCTCCATGAGAACCTTTCTTCTTATCTTCTCCAGCTTCGAACTGTCACTCGTGACTGAAAGACCCATTTTACTGAAAACCTTACATTTGTCAGATATACTTGATCTCTGAGATCGCGGGCCCAACCTGACCAAAATTGGCCTAGAACCTGCGTTCTTTTCCAAGCGGGTGGCTGATTCCACCACCACTAAATCCACTTTAGCCCTGGAGAACTCTTCCTAAACCGACGCAGCAAGATCACTGATTAGGAGATCCGAGACCTTTGGTTTATGAACGATTACGTTCTTAGCAAAGGTATGCCTCCTTAGCTGGAACATCTCTTTCAGAAAGCTTTGGTTGAAGACGTGTCTTCTTTAATAAAAGACAAGAAAGCTTCAAAACGAGCCTTCTACTATTTTTTGTATATAATTAAAATCCTTTTTGATTGAAATAACAAGTTTCACGGTATTTGTTGAAAATTCACCATTTTCCGATAAATATTTAAGTACTTAGTTGGCAGAGGAACTACTTTGTTAAAAATTCATTTATTTGGTTAGCTGTTAATCATTTGAGTTGATAACCCTTTTCTCAGTGCAAATTTCAATTATGTTATTAAAATATTATTGTTTTTATTGAAAATTTACCTCAAACATTTTTGGTTCGAAATTTATTTTCTTTAGTTGAAAATTCCTCGAAAAATTGAAATATTAGCTTGAGAATTCATGTTTTGAAAATGTATCTTTTTTGATAAAATTTAATCTTCCTGGTAGAGAATTATACTATTTTGTTAAAAATTTACTTTAATTGAAATTAAGTTATCTTTTTGAAGAAAGTGGGTTTTACATTTTCAATGGAAGATCTAAAGGTGACAGTCCGACTTGATACACTTTCGTAAATAAAGGAAGCTCATTTATCATAGATTTAGCTTCGTCTAATTCTCAGCCGGATTCACGTTAGATGAGCTTTTAAACAATTCGATGTTATCTATAAAACAGACCGCCAAAAAGTTATACCTGATCATAACTTCGACTAAAAAGCTAGGTTATTCAAACCCATAGTACAGATGGAACTGCATATGAATTATTCAAGAATCTGGCAAGTAATCTGATTTTATATTTATATTCTGTATTTATTAACAGTCTTGAGGAAGATAAGGTTCCGAAATCGTGGTCATAAACTTTTGTCAAGATTCTTCAAAAAAAGAGGAAGTATTTGATCTTTCAAATTTCAGACCTTTTTCATTAATTAACTATACTACAAAAATATGGACGCAAATACTTTCCTAGAGACTGATTGACTGGACCGAAAATATGAATCTTCTTCCAGAATGGCAGGCGGGCTTTAGAAAAGAGAGAGATTGTATGCACCATGTTTTTACTCTTATCACAATAATTCAAAATAAACTTGCTTCATTGAAAGGAAAATTATTTGTACTTTTCATAGAAATTAAAGAAGCTTTTCCCTCTCTAAATCACACAATATTATTGCTTCCTGACATTTAACCATGCTCCCTACGCCACGAAACGATAGTCAAATAATCCTCTCCTCCTTCGCCTCTTGAGCGATCCACAGGCAGATCGTATCAATTGGCACCCAAACGTGGGGCTCCCTTGTTCCAGCTGCAGCTAGAACACAACCCACTAAAATCTGTCTCCGCATTACGCTGTTCGAGCTAGCCAGCGTCAATCCAAAGCGCAATCCTCCGCTGAATCCCGCGTATCCGGCAGCTTCACAGTACGACGCAGTCGCATTCCAGTACAAGCCACCATCGCCGCATCTGCAGTTCCCACACAAAAGCGTAGTAGGCCTTCAGCTCGCACATCGTTAGCATCCTCACGCACGAGTTCCAGTGGCGTCGAACTTCCATCTCCAGGACTTTAAGGCACACATTCTCGACCGGCCGGGAATACACTGCTTTCTCACGATGGAGTACCACTATCCGTAAAACAGGGCAGCCCGCCTCCACCGCCATGAATACCGACTTCCCTGCAACGAGCATGACTACCGGCTTTCTATTTCCCCTACCAGTAACGACAGCTCAGTTGACTCCCATGATGTCAGGGCCAGATTTGTTATGCCTCATCCGCGCTTTTCGCTCACCCATACCACCAGCACCGGTGTCTGCAGGTAAAGATCATGAGAATCGGAAGAAGTTCCTGTCTGACTGCGATTTTGATGGACTCAGATGATCGACAAGATCCTCAAGGGAGAGGTACAAACATGGTGGGCTACCTCTAAAGGACTAACCTTTTCATAAGCCAAGTTCGCCGAACAATTCCTCAGCAAGTTCGACAGCCTCTCCAAGATGATAAGCTTACACACCACCCTTTATTCATGAAAGTAGGCAGTCCAAGGACAGACAGCGCATCTACCTGGCACCCCTACCTAGTCTCCCGGAAATCTTGACAGCTACCTCTGAGGTCTCCCTTTCACTAACAATACCAGCGGGTCACGCGGAGCGCATACAAACGGTACTTAAGCTTTACACTTACGTTTTTCACCAAGGAGGACTGCTCTACCAGACGTTAACCGTTCAGCATGACATCCAGCTGTCCGATCATTTTCCATTCCGCGAGGTACCTCGTCGTTACTCCGAGCTAAAGAAGAAGTTCATTGACGAACAACTCCGGGAGATGTTAGCCGACAGAATAATCGATCCCAACACTTCGCCATGGATCATCCATGGATCATCCACAGTGCATCCATTGAATACACGAGATCCTTAAGCGCTTAGGGAAGGTGAGAATATTTTCCACTTTGGATTTGAAGAGCAGTTACTGGCAGATCTAGATGACACCAGAAGCCAGAAAGTATACGGCCTTTTCAACCCCTGACGGAGGGCAATACCAGTTCCAGGTAATGCCATTTGGGTTAAAAAACGCCCCCGGAACTTTCCAAAATTTAATGTGGCATGTTCTGGCCGGATATTGGGGAAATTTTTGCATCGCGTAGCTTGATGACATAATAGTTTACTCCGATACCTGAGAGGAACGTGCACGCCACGTTGCCCACTTCCCCGAACGCCTGCACCCTTACGGCTTCACCTGTTCTCCACATAACTGCAATTTCGGTCAACGAAGTCTGCGATATCTTGGAAACGTGGTTACCTCCGATGAAAACCATCCGCAACCTCGCCACGTGGACGCAATACTTAACGCCTCACTGCCGGGAATACGCAAATAATTAGCATCATTCCTGGGTACGTGAAATTGGATGTTGAAATATATTTCACGTCACTCTGTTTTCACTGCGCCACTGACAGACCTCTTGTCCCAAAAGAGATCTTACCAATGCACTTCGGAATTTCAAAAGGCCTTCGGGACCCTGAAGAAAGCCTTCCGCCATTGGCATTGGTGCCGTTCTGATGCAGGAGGATGCCAACCAGAAGCGCCGCATAATCTTGTGCGCCAGCGCTAAATTCTAGCCTACGGAGTGAAGATACCATTTTAACCAGCAGGAGTGCCTCGCCATTATCTGGGCTTTAAAAAGATGTCACCCCTATCTAGAGGACAGGCCTTTTATCTTGAGAACGTACAGCAAGACCCTGAGGTGGCTGGACTGAATTAGAGACACCAGGGATAAACTCGGACGATGGGACACTTACATCAAGGAACTCACGTTTAAAGTAGACCACTGCCCTGGGAAGGAAAAACAGCTGTCTGACGCACTATCCCGATATACAGACCCATACGATTCCTCTCCCGGAAAACCAGATCTTGACTTTATGGTACCACCAACACGGTAGCCAAAAAGCACTTTCGAAGCGTATGTCAAACCCCTTCTTAAAAGGATCGAAATGACAACCCTTTTCGACGAGATAAGCAGTGTGCAACAGGAGGAAATTAGAAGAAATTAGAAAGAAGAGGATTTTCTTTAAAATAATTTAGTAGACGAACGACGTATCTGGAAACGCTGTCCCTACGGGGATCACTGGCAGCTTCGTTTCCCAGCTACCCTCCGACGAAAGGTCATCCAGAAATATTACGATGCACCACTGGCGCGCTACCCCGGAACCGAGGAGACCACTCTCTCGATTCAAGGTTTCTTCTTTTGGCCAGGATAAAGCCGAGATGTCCGACATTACGGCACCAGCTGCCATCTTTGCTTCTGTACCGAACCTGTGCACATGAGCCAACAACAGGGACAACATCCCCGCATGCCGCATGCCGCCTGGGAAAACGTCGCCGTGGATTTGATAAGACCTTATCCCCTTACGACCCGGGGAAGCCGTTTCATCCGTGTCATCACAGACTTATTCACACGGTGGGTTAAAGCTTTTTTACTGCGAAATTCCAAGACGCCAACTCTCATCAGGATCCTTGAGGAAGAAGTTTTTTTTTCCGTTACGGCTACCCACGCTGTATTCTTAGCGAACATGGGAAACAGTTAACTAGCCACGCATGAGCCTAAGTTAGCCATAAGTGGAACTGCGAGCTCTGGACGAATCCGGAATACCATCCTCAGGCCAAACCTACGGAACATCGAAACTAGGAAATCAAGAAGGAGCTCAGATTACGACTTCACGCCGACAATAAACAAACCTGGGACCAACACCTGCCCCAGTTGCTGTTTCGTTTACGGAGAAGAAGAAATGCGGCTAACGAATACACCCCAGGCTACCTCATGATGGGACGGAAAATTCCATGGCCTGGGGAATGTTATCTGCACCCCGTGAATGAACCAAATTTTAAAGTCAGTTTTTACAAGGAACACGACAAAAAGGCCCGAGAAAGGCCGGAATTATATAGCAAGAGCTATGCCAGGAGCTATAACAGGCAAATAAGGATAGAGGAGATATGGATCATGTGAGGAGGAGTAGCCACACAGGCTCATTCAAGGGCCAGAAAACTCCACTCGTGCCCCCGGGCGGCGCGCTGAACCAATGAGGCCGAACAGGCTCACCAAACAAGCTGGGCGGCAATATTACACGTTCACCACTACAGATCTCAGGCCAGATCTCAGGCCAGATCTCACAACGCAGACATAACGCGGACGAGTGTTACTGACTGCGCAGACAGCGGCCGGCCAACTACAGAGATGCTCGGCCTTACGCAAGAAAGGCGAAGAACCTATTGTAAATTTACTAGGCAGTCTGATAAGTACCTGAAAATTCTAAGAGATGACATTAGTATTCACTAATGTGAACCATTTTCTTCGAGCTTGATCCTTCAAATGACGCCTGTCAAAACTTCAGCCATTTATGTTTACGCATTTACAAGTTACAGCACTGAGAAGCGACTAACCTCCGAGTTTTTTTTAATATGGAAAAAACTGAGTTTCGAGTTTTGATCAAACACTACTATCTTCGCAAGAAAACGATATCCGATACCAAGGCCAAGCTGGATACGTATTACCCGGACTCTGCACCGTCGATTGGAACGATTCATAAGTGATTTACCGAGTTTCGTTGTGGCCGTACGAGCACAGTTGATGCTGAACGATCAGGGCGCCCAAAAAAAGTCACTACACCAGAACATGTCGAAAAAATCCATGATATGATGTTGAATGATCCCAAAGTGAAATTAAGAGAGGTAGCTAATGCTGTAGGCATATCATTGGAACGTGTGGGCAATATCGTACATTCAGTTTTGGGCATGAACAAGCTCTGCGCGCGATGGCTGCCGCGTTAGCTCACAGTGGACGAAACACGAATTCGTGTGACAACTTCCCAGCAGAATTTGGCATTATTTTCGCGTATGGCGACCGAGTTTTTGCGCCGATTCATAACCATGGATGAAACCTGGATCCACTACTACACTCCTGAGTCAACGCAACAGGCAAAACAGTGGGTTCCACCGGGCCAAAGTGCTCCGAAGCGTCCAAAAACGCAACAATGGGTCGGAAAGGTTATGGCCTCCGTATTTTGGGATGCACATGGCATAATATTCGTGGACTATCTTGAAAAAGGTAAAACCATAACCGGAGCATACTATTCATCATTATTGGACCGATTGAAAATCGAAATCGCCGAAAAACGACCGCATTTGAAGAAGAAAAAACCGCTTTATCATCACGACAATACGCCTGTTCATTCATGCTTAGTTGCACAAGCAAAATTGCATAAAATCGACTTATAATTGGTTCCTAAGCCACCGTATTCACCAGACCTGGCCCCCAGCGACTATTACTTGTTTCCTAACCTGAAGAGATGGCTCACCGGTAAGCGTTTTTACTCAAATGAGGAGCTCATAGCTGAAACTGAGAAGTATTTTGGAGACCTTCCGATCGAGTACTTTTCGGACGGTATCAAAAAGTTAGAAAATCGTTGGACTCGCTGTATCGACCTAAAAGGAGAGTATGTTGAAAAATAAAACCGACTTTGGCCAAAAAAACGTCTCCGTGTTTGATTTTTCAGGGACTTATAAGACTGCCTAGTATCTATAGAACTTTCACTAGATTTAGGATTTCATAAATTTATGTGGCTAAGCGAAGGTCTATTCATTTCGTGGAAGGCAAGATATATGCCGTTGGCTATAACGGGCGACAGGCGCAAGGAACCCTTAATGTTTCACCCCTGAAACTTTCACTTTTATGTTTTTCATGCTAAGTTTACCATCATTTATAGATTCTCAGGATTTTACGTTTGTTCACAAATTATTGATTATTATTATATTATGCTGTTCCTACGCTATGTTTATTTTTAGAAAATTAATAATTCTCATGCCTTCACATTTATTATTATTGGATTCTAATACTGTAATTGTTCTTTTTCATTTCTCATATCTTTACACTTGTTAATTATATTCTAACACAGGATTATTTTCGTTTCCAGTCTTATGTTTATTGTATTGATTTTATAGAAATATAGATTTTCATACTACTGTATACTTTAGATTAAGATTTGTGTAACGCTGAGAGAGCAGAGATCAGGCATGTTAGGCGGCCGCCATGACGACGCTGGCGGAAATGATTTGATTAGGCCGCTCTTCCAAAATTCGGCAGAGTAGGAAGAAATTCCGGACCGAGTCTTCCACTTCCGCTTGCCGGGTCTACAGAGTGGGAGCGATCTCGCGCGCCAACGCCCTCAGTCCTTAAAGGAACGCGCCTGTTCCGCCGTCGTCACTTGGCTTCGAACCTTCCTATTAGCCGGACATATTCCGCGCTAGTTTTCTTTTGCCTGAGCTTGGTTTTCCAGCCTAGGAAATTTCTCAAATAAGGGAAAACATCAAACATAGGAATTTCTTCAAATGTCTATTAATTTGATTCAAAAACTGCTCTTTGTAGAGGAATATTTTAAACGTAGAAGTCTTATTTTCGGAGGAGAAACCTCCCTGGTACCCTTTCGTTCGTCGATCCACCCTACTCCTGCTAGCTGCCGGCGATCCGGCAGACAGCCAGTTATCAGCCAAGGAGGTTAATCACGCACTCGGGATCCATAGGAATGGGCGGGCCTCAGGCTTGGAAGGCCTTCATGAGCGGCAAAATCAGGCGTTTCCGGCT
>NC_046657.1:164525143-164530755 GCF_010883055.1 Belonocnema kinseyi
GCGCATACTTTGAATAAAATATTTGTTATCATTCTCTTGAAATAAATGTGTTTTTTTCTTGAAAAAATACCGGTTTCATATGTATACACCTGGTAAAGATTAGACAGCGTTAAGACGACGCTCGTATTTGACTGAAACTGAACTCAGATGCGATCAAAAATATACCTACGTGGCACCGTTCGACGTGGAATTTTAAAGCTTTCCGCTTTCTTGGGAATCCTACTGCGCCGGATGTAAGTTACGACTTAATGCAGACATTTCCTACTGGCAGCATAAGGTATTTTAAATGATTACGGAAATTTTTTGCAAAAATTTTTTAACTGGACAAACTATTTTCTTAACATTTATCGTATCTGTTGTTTTATGCAAGCAATATACGAAAATTTGATTTTCTGAAAAAAATTCTTCAGGCCACAAAATTTATTTATCCAGCATAAAACTCTCCAGATATTTTTCTTATGGTAGTACAATTACAACTAAAAATTAATAAAAAATATAGGTGTGAGTTTTTTGAGAAAATTAACCTGAAATAGTTTCAGAAAACCCACCGCTATTTTGTTAATTTGCAACCTCATTTAAATTTTCTCATAGATATTGAAAAAGGTAATATATAACTATTTATAAGCTTGAAAAAGCAATTGAGGTTTTTTCGAAACACGAAGCAAAAAATTCAAACACAATGCAATTTTGTCCAATTTTTTCCCATTGTCTTTCTACTTTTCAATTTATTGTATTGTACCAATAAATTTCAGCTTACAAAAATAATTGATTAAAAAGTTTATTATTATTATTATTAATGATATTTTCTTCGAATTATGCTAGAAAGTTTCGGTTTTTTCTTAAACTACTTATCAAGTTTTCACTCAAATCGAGGTAATAATTAATGCAAATGCAGACACATCATTCTTTCAACAACATATCATTGTTTATAACTATCTTCTCCCTAATTGATTCTACGTAGTTGCGGGTTCTTCTAAACAAATTTACTTTACTTCGTATTTTTTCCATAAAGAACAAATAAGAGAATCATTTACTGAAAAATATCTCCATTTTTCCTAAATGTATATATTTCTGGAATAATGCAGATATTTGAAATAGTCGTGAAATTTTCTTTATGGATATAAAACGAACTTACGGGATAAGGGATATTTGTTCTAGAGAATGCGAGGTAATGCAATAATCAATGCTGATGTACAACAAACAGTTTATTAATTCGAAAATTCATGATCAGTCCAAACTATCTGTGATCCGAAGCCTTGCTTGCTCGCAACTGAACTAACTACGGCACATTTCTCGTTCGCAAATATGATACACTGACGTATAAAAAATAAAGGGGGGCTTTTAAGTATCAAAATATCGAACATTCTCCCCAGCTGAAAGTAAAGTATTAACTTTCTGAAACTTATTCAAATTCAATTGAAAAATAATAAATTCTAGAAGGTATATCAATATTGCATTGAAAACTAAATTGAATTAGCAAGTATCGTATAAAAAATCAAACTTGAGATTGAAGTATGACGACACGAACTACACCGTCTTCTCCGGGATGAATCTCTGCTATCCGACCCATGTGCCATTGGAGGGGAGGCACATTATCTTGCTTCAAAAGCACCAATGTGCCTTATTTGATGTTTGTTTCACCAGTGACCCATTTGCCTCTAGTTTGCAATTGATGCAAGTACTCCCGACTCCATCGGTTTCAAAAATGCTGTTTGACATTGGATAAATGCTGCCAGTGTGATAGCCGATTAGCGGGTGTATCAATCAGTGAAGTTTGAACAGGTTCTACTAGTGAGTCTCCTATGAGGAAATGGGATGGGGTTAAAGCAATAAGATCGTGAGGATCAGAAGGGTTAGGACATAAAGGTCGTGGTCGTGAGTTTAGAACAGCTTCGATTTGAATAAGCAATGTATAACATTCCTCAAAAGTTAAGGTCAAGCCCTTGTTAACTGTGTAAAAGTGTTTTTTCATCAGTTTGACTGCCTCCCATAATCCACCAAAATGTGGTGCTCGTGGTGGAATGAATTTCCATTGGATCCTCTTCGCTGCTAAATTTTCATGTATTTCTTTCTCGTTGACTTTCACAAACTCGTAATCTCTCGAAGTTCTCGTGCTGCGCCCACAAAATTTGTTCCATTATTTGAATGTAATTCACTGCAGATACACCTTCTGGAAATGAAACGTGTTAAAGCTGCCAAGAAAGCTTCAGTCGTCAAGTCAGTTATTAGTTCAAGATGAACAGCTTTTACATTGAGACAGACGAAAACCGAAACATATGCTTTCGATATGTGAACTCTGCCTCGTCGTATACTCTCCTTGATCAGAATGGGCCCTGCATAGTCGTCTCCGGTTTTTGTAAATGGTCGAAGATTTCCCGAGAGCCTACTTTTCGGAAGATCTCCCATTAAACCGTCCAGAGTTTGAGGCTTCATTTTGAAACAATGAATACATTTCTGAGTTATTTTTCTTGCTTCTCTTCGTCCAGATAAAGGCCAGTATCTATGCCTGACAGAACTCAGAAGTTGCTCGGGTCCACAATGTAGAACCCGAATGTTTTTAATTCAGAAGGGAAGCATTCCCTTTGATTCATTCGTATAATTGAACAGTCTGCTCTTTCAAGCTCTTCTGTAGTTAGAGGTCCACTTTTGAATTTCTTGCTTATATAATTGTCTATAAACCTAATGCAATATCCAATAACGCGTTGTAGTTTTCCATAGCGTTGGAAGCGTGAAAGAACAGCTGGTGCGATATATGCTACCATGGTGACTACATTCCTTTTGGATCCTGGAATCTCTTTTTCCCATTGAACTGGTGATTCAGGCCATTCTGATGGAATGGAAAGCCATGCAGGACCTTTCCACCACAATTCGCTGTTTATAACTTTTTCTGGAGTTGAACCTCTTGATAAGACATCTGCCGGATTGTCCAAAGTCGGTACATGATGCCAAGTCACATTTTTTGACAAATCTTGAATCTTCTTCACTCTGTTAGATTCATACGTATTAAGTTTTTTGTATGGATTTGCTATCCAATACAATACAATCATTAAATCACTCCAAAGATGTATTTCTTGAACCTTAGATCCATAAGCTTCTTCAACAATTTTTGTAAGTTATGCCAATAATAGAGCTGCATTAAGCTCAAGCCTTGGCATTGTCATCCTCTCAAACTCTTGTGGTGGAGTTTCTAATGCTTTTAAGGGTGTAACTCTTGATTTCGAACAGATCAAGGTTGAAACTATCTCGCCAGTTTCATTTGTACTGACTGCGTAGAGGCAGCCCCCGTACACTTTCTTTTACGCATCAATGAAACCATGAAGGATGATCTCATGTGACGTATTCCATGGAGCGATAGTTCTGGGAATAGATAAATTATTAATTTTAATTAATGAATCATAATAGGACTTCCAAAGCTTTTGTATTGAGTCGGGGACGAGATCATCCCACTGCATTTTCAATGTCCATAGCTCTTGCATGATCAATTTACCATTAGTTGTAACTGGTCCAATGAGTCCCAGTGGGTCGAAAATGGAAAGAATCTTGCGTTTAGTCATTTTGCTTTCTTCACTCAACGTTACCAGGTATTGCAGAGTGTCTGTCTTAAAATTCCATAATAACCCTAAGGTCTTCATCGGCTCGTCTTTGTCAAGTATAAGAAGCTCATCTGATAAAATTTCCTGTGATAGATGCGATAAGACTCGCAAATCATTTGATCTCCATTTGCGTAATGGAAATTGCCCTTGGAGTAGTAACTGTGATATTTGTTTACATAGTTCAATAGCTTCGCCAATTGAATCTGATCCTGTGAGTAAATCATCCATAAAAAAGTCATTCAGTACTGCTTTCCTTGCCAGCGGAAAGTCCTTTCCACCCTCTTCACCTAATCTTCTTACACATCGCATTGCTAATAACGGTGCTGGTGACGTCTCATAAGTGAGTGTGTTCAAGCTGAAAGTCTTCTCTGGCTCCTCAAGACTCTCCCGCCAAAGAATGAGTTGTAATACTCTGTCCGATTCTGCTACAAGTATCTGACGGTACATCTTAGTTATTTCTGCAGTCATAACATACTGATAGCCCCTGAAACGTAAAATCATAGCAAGCAAATCCTGTTGTAAGTTGGAACCAATCACGAGCTTGTCATTTAATGAAATTGCATTACTAGATTTAGCTGAGGCATTGAATACTACTCTTAGCTTCGTAGTCAAGCTGGATGTTCTAATCACTGGTTGATGAGGTATGTAGTATGTGTCTTGATCCTTTGGTATACTGTCTGGATCCAGCATGGTCATGTGTCCAAGGTTCTGATATTCTTTGAGAAAGTCATGATACTCTGCTTTCACTGTAGGTTTTCTTTCTAGTCGTTGTTCCATTGCGTGCAATCTCCTTAAAGCTCCAGTTTTGGAATCTCCGAATGAAATACTTTGTTTCTGCGGTAGTCGTACAATAAATCTACCATCGCCATTCCGCTCAACTGTCTTCAAAAAATACTCTTCGCAGTAATCATTATCATCGTAACTGACGTGCGGTTTGACGATCTCTTCGAGGTTCCAAAATTTTTCTAATTGTCTATTGAGTGTTAACAGATTGCATGTCGTTGGTGTCTTCAAATGTTTTTCTCCAGTCCATTCTTCACCAACAATCCAGCCGAACTTAGTTTTTTGTAAAACAGGCTTATTTTTCCCTAGATTGATTTGACATCCATCGATAACCTTCCAAAATACCCCTGCTCCTATAAGTAAATCGATGTCACTAGTCCTTTCGAAGCAAGGATCAGCGAGCCTTATATTTTCAGGAATATTGACTTGTTTTCTATCCAAAGGAACTTGAGGAAGCTTTACTGTGATTTGAGGTGACTAAACATTGTAGATTTGCTTTGAAATTACCCAACTTTGATTTAATCCTAACATCAGTTGCTTTATTGACTCCGGCTTCCATTGCTGCTACTGCAATGACAGAAACATCTACCTCAACACTTGGTATTTTGAGACGAGTGAGTAGCTTCGTCGTAATCATGTTAGGTTGAGACCCTGTATCTAAAAGTGCTCTACAAGTGTGAATGTTGCCATCCCTGTCATAAATGTCAATTAAGGCTGTCGACAAAACTGTAACATATGAAGCCTTCTGTTGTTGAGAGCTATGATTAACAGCTGATGCTGTTATGTCCGTCCTTTTATCTTTGTTTGAAATCTGGGGTGAGTCATTCGCTTGACTAAATGACTATTGTTGTGCACAAATCGTTGGTACTGGTTGAGATTCCTGAGAATTTGTAGGCATGGTTTTGTCCGGAAATGCCTGTCGCTCTAAATTAAGTAGAGTGTGGTGACGCCTCCTACATATTTTGCATTAAGACCCTCTACAATCTTTATTGAAATGTCCTTTACCTAGACAATTCAAACATAATTGCTTCTGCTTAACTTCAGAAATCCGAGATGGAATAGGAAGCTTCCTAAATTCCTCACAGTGGAAGATAAAATGAGAGCCACAACGAATTACGCATGGTGATTGAGATGTTGAAGCAAGCGCAACCTTTTTATCTTTTTTTGAGATGGAACCTTTGTTCGAATCGTGAAAGTTAGATCTCTCTTTGTCAACTAGTTCTAAAGTTTGACATT
>NC_046657.1:164530855-164545584 GCF_010883055.1 Belonocnema kinseyi
TGAAAGTGTCCTTGAATAGGAGCCACTTGTCGTAATTCCCATTAAACTTTGGTAAATTTAACAGAGGGAAATTATAATTAATAGGCCTAGCAACACCCGGCACGATCTGTGGCTCAAAATTTTGTTGATTGTTGTCAGCTCGAGCCACTTGATTATCTCGTATGATCGCGGCTAACCTGTCATTTGCTAACCCTACCGCTGTATGATATTTATCCTCGAATTCACCACGCTCCTGTTCCCATATTCCTATTCTTTCCGTCTGTTGTTCAGATTTTACATCTTTCAACTCTAGTTCTTCAATTCTATCCTGAACTGTTTCAAAAGTTTCCCATAAGGGTGTTAGAGTGCTTAATTTGCTTTCAATGTTACCTTTGCTTAGTTCACCACTTATGGAATCAATAAATCTGTCCACTTGATTTATTATTTGACCCTTACGCCTTTTCAATTTGTTTATTTCTGAACTCATCTTGATAGGAAGGGATAAATGAATGACAGAATAAATTCAATCTTTATTTGTGTTCAGGATTAGGATAATAGGGAAAAGAGATCCACTTACCTCGATTTTTCGTTCAGTCTTCAATTCTAATCCTCATATCCAATAATATCCATTACATTAGATTTGCCTCCGACGAATTGCTTGGCGTCGTACGTTCATAGACGTGAGACAGAAAGTGTCCACTTGTTTCTGAATGTATAGTTTCGATAAATTCTTCACACCAATCTTTATAATAGATGAGTCTCTGCACAAAATTTGTTCACAAAACGAGTCCTCGTGATGCACTTTGCACCAAAGTCCAAGATTTTGTACATATACAGCTTCAGTTTTATGTACAAGTCCTATTGTTAATCCTTGAAATGCTGGATTTGTCCAATGCGTATCAAGTGGACGAGTCCATTATTTGAGTTGCGAGTTTACATCGTGGATCTCGGAGCACACACAAGTCAATTGAAAATGCACTGCACTATCAAATCTGCTGCACCATCCAGTTCGAAGGACCATAAATATGTTCTAGAGAATGCGAGTTAATGCAATAATCAATGCTGATGTACAACAAACAGTTTATTAATTCGAAAATTCATGATCAGTACATACGATCTGTGATCCGAAGCCTTGCTTGCTCGCAACTGAACTTACTACGGCACATTTCTCGTGCGCAAATATGATACACTGACGTATCAAAAATAAAGGGGGCTTTTAAGTATCAAAATATCGAACAATATTAAAAACTTATTATTTATTTATATTTAATATCAAATAGTAAAACAAAATTTTCCATTTCAACTCGATTTACCTAATTTTCACGATTCAAAATAAAATGTAGAAACACGTCATTTTCCTTGTAAATAAATTCATAGGGCTTGCGAAACCTGCAAATATCATTAAAAACGCATTTTTTTAACGGATTTAAGCAAATTTGAGAGCGATCTGCATGAAAATGTTAGAAACTAAACAAATTTGGACCAATGTGATATCCAACATTTGAATGGTCAAGCCATGAGTACTCAAAAATTAACAGTACAAAATAATTTTTTTCACCCAATAAAATAAAATATTATGCTCATATTGCAAAAGATAATTTAGGAGAGACGGTGAAATATATCGCCACCACTCTCAAAAATTAAAGTAGCAGTAGTTGTAAACAAATTAAATGAGAGCAGCAGACTTTACTTTTAAATTTTAAATGTCCCAGATGGAGAAATGTCAAGTCATTTAAAATCCAATCTGGCTTTGAACAACAATGAGAGCGATATTTTCGAAATATTTATTGAGAAAATTTCGTTTAGCAAAAAAAATTGTCACTTTTTTTTTCCCATTGTCTTTCTACTTTTCAATTTATTGTATTGTACCAATAAATTTCAGCTTACAAAAATAATTGATTAAAAAGTTTATTATTATTATTAATGATATTTTCTTCGAATTATGCTAGAAAGTTTCGGTTTTTTCTTAAACTACTTATCAAGTTTTCACTCAAATCGAGGTAATAATTAATGCAAATGCAGACACATCATTCTTTCAACAGCATATCATTGTTTATAACTATCTTCTCCCTAATTGATTCTACGTAGTTGCGGGTTCTTCTAAACAAATTTACTTTACTTCGTATTTTTTCAATAAAGAACAATTATTTTTTATGTATCGAAATTGTATGGAACAATTTTTTCAATATATCAGAATATTTCATGACAAAAAATGTATTGGTTTAACACATTTTTCTATGAAGCTATGAATTATTTATTTATGGTATATTAAACTCCCTTTATCCTTTTTTGCATCTTTATCCTACCATTTTTCCCCTAATCAATATTATTGTTAATGTATCTGCCTTTATAGCACATGCTTCAATGTTTAATGAGTCTGAAGGTTCTGTACCGTTCTATAAATAACCAATTAACTTGGCCAGATTTCGGCTATCCCTACTCAAAATCTTGTGTACAGAATACGGCTTAGTATATATAGTTTCATTTTTTCATCTGCAATTCGAGGAAGGTTAATTTTCAGTTATATAGGATGGAGTCAATTCTGGAAGAATGAAGATTTTTACGGAAATTGTCATCTTCCTCTTCCTTGGTTTTCTCGATTTTATTGAGTGTAAGTTAAATATAATGTATTAATAATTCAGTATTTATAAGTAAATTCTACACACATACTTTCAAGGACGTTTTCTTTTTCTCCTTAAAAGAGATAGGGCTAGATTAACATATATGCATTCATTTTTGACCGTTAGGCTTTTTTTCCTTTTCACAGTAGTAAAAATTTTGAGAAATGCACATTGTCATGATTCACCATTTGGAAAAAAGATTACAAAAAATAGATTTTAAACGATCAAACGTCATTTCTCTCTAGAAATCCGTTTTTGATCAAATCATAAGAACTTCTTATTCGAATTTCGATGTTACACTAAAAATATGCATGCAATGAAAACAACTTTTATTGCGAAAATGTTAATACTTTATTATAATTAATTACTATGGTTAACAAAAAATAATCAATGCATTAACAGAATGGAAATCTTCTTTTTTGAAGCAAAGATATTCCTGCATTATCCGATACCGAGCTTTATTTTTTCCCTACCAAGGTGAAAAAGTTAGATATAGTGGACAAAACAATGATGGTTTGAAGTTGTATTAGACATTTTTATATTTATAACCAAATAAAAAATATCAGTGTTTCGTCCACTATACATTTTTTTTTTATTTCACACTGATATGAAAAATGTCTGAAATATGGATTTTTTTATCTTTCGACTCAAAAAATATGGCTAACTTTAAATTCCATGTTTGATGATTTAAAATTTACTTTTTTATTTATTTGTTTGCAACAACTTTTTAAACGATTAGTAATGTTACAAAATGGGTATCTTAAATCAAATTATTTTGTTGTAATTCTACGTTGTAGCATCTAGAATATTGTCTTAAAATTTAAAAGTAGACAGTGGAATCTTTTGTTAAATAAAAATAATTGTATGTGACTACGAGCACGACTCGCACGCGTTCCCTGACTTGAATCATTATAACTGCGGAAAATCCCCATAAAAGGATACTAAACTGAAAATAAATGGTCCAATCAAGTCCGAATCTGAGCTTCGAATTGTTTAGAGAAATTGTTGCAAAAAAATGACTGAAAAACTAAATTTTTTTATTGTCAAATATGGACTTTAGAGTAAACCATATTTAACCTTTAAAAAAGAACCGCTTCTTTTGGGTCGAGAGATAAAAAAATCGATATATCAGAAATTCTTCATATCAAAGTGAAATAAAGAAACAAGTGTCTTTTATTTTTTCTCCAAGAACAAGGGCAAAACATTGTATAACGAAAAAATTTGTTGTTGTAAATCTTACACCGAATGACCCATATATATTTATCACCTGGTATACATTAGTATTTTTCGAATTTTTTCGTTTTTAACCTTTTTTTAGTCGTAAGTAACGCCATAAATATAGATTTAAAAAATCGGCACATGACTCCTATTAGTCTAAGAGCCGAGGCCGTTTTTGGCGAGTTATTAGGTAACGATTCTGCCACTATTTTCCTAATTGTTGAGAATATACTGATCACCAAATGTGGCTTCTCCAGAGGTAGTCCCGGGGAGAAGATATTTCATTACTCATTCAAAGTTGTAAACAAAAATATTAAAATAAGTCATAGGGTAACGGCTTAATCTTTCTGTGTTGAATGTCAAGACAATTAGACAATGTTCCTTGCAATTGGCAGAACAATAGGCCGGTTCGGAAGAGGGGGGGGGGGTAGAACAATCTAGAGGTGTAAAAGAATATGTCATTTTAAAGTTATTTTCCAAAACCCAAATTTTCTATATAACATTCTACTCATTATTCAAAACATATATTCGAAGAGGCAGAACAAAATCTCGAGGACAACATCTTGGAAGAACATCGGGAATTGCCCGGTTTTGATATTGGTCATTGTGCGTCGGTTGACGGCCCTAATACTGCAAGCAGAGTGGCGTAAACTATGTCTCTAGTTACGCTACTGATCGTCTTCGGAGCACAAGTGACCACTCTGCTCGCAGTGACAGGGCCGTAAACCGACGCACAATGACCAATGTCAAAACCGGGCAGTTCGCGATGTACTGTCAGGATGTTATCCCCGAGATTTTGTCCTGCCTCTTCGAATATATGTTTTGAATAATTAGTAGAATGTTATATAAAAAATTTGGGTATTAGAAAATAGCTTTAAAATGACATATTATTTTACACCTCTGGATCGTTCTGCCCCCCTTCCGCACCGGCCTATTGTTCTGCCAATTGCACGGAACATTGTCTAATTGTCTCCACATTCAACGCAGAAAGATTCAGCCGTTACCTATGACTTATTTTAATAATTTTTTTTACAACTTCGAATGAGTAAATAAACACCTTCTCCCCGGGACAACCCCTGGAGAAGCCACATTTTGTGATCAGCATATTCTCAACAATCAGGAAAATAGTGACAGAATCGTTACCTAATAACTCGCCAAAAACGGCCTCGGCTCTCCGACTATATGTGTCTTTTAATTCTGTATCCAATAACCACATTACTTCTGAACTAAAGGGTCTAGTTTTATTTTCATCATTTTGTTAAACTCACTGGAATTTACTCGATTGGCTAGAATACTTTTCTATATTCAATTTTTGTAAATATTTGAGATTCGCTTGAGTTCACCAGAACTCAATACATTTCTCATATGTTTTGTTGAACTCTTTTGAGTTATCATTAGTTTTTTTTTAAGTCTTCCAAAGTAATTTGAGTTCTCTCTTTCGTTCAAATTCCCTCGATTCAAGTTGATTTTATTACGAAGCTCAAGAATTTCAAGTGTCTTTACTATTATTTTTGGATAACTGTTTGTGTTCTCACAAAAATGGGGTAACCCTTATATTCAGAATATATTAATAATATTCGTTCTTGATAAGTGATTGTTTAAAATTTCTAAAAGTGTAATATATTAGTGTCGAACAAATTTATTCACGTGCATTTTTTTCTTCCAAAATTAGGTGCAAATGGTAGTCCTGCTGATATGGAGGAAAAAGAGGTTATGATATCAATAAATAGAAATTATCATATAACTGTAAAAATCGAAAAGATGAGCGCATCTGATCAGACAATACCCTCGTGGATGAATAACGTGGAGAGAAGAAATACAGCTACCTATTACATTTATACATCAACACCGTGGCAGAATCGTTATGTTTCAGTTAAACCTTCCCCATCACAAACACAACACGAAGTACAACACGAAGTACAACAAGTACACCAAGTGCCGGAGACTGATAGTGTTCATTCCCAAAATAAACCAACGGAAGTTGTCGTACGCTTCAGATGGAATAATTATTATTATGCCAAGAGTTTTGATGAGTACAAGGTCAAAACGCCCATAACTTACTTCGGAAAGTGGGGTCGCATTCTTATATCATATCCAAGTGGCATTGTCTGGACCGCACTTTTAATATCTATTGAGGAGAAAAAAACACCTCTCCTGAAAAAAATTACTGCTTGTTGCTCAAGCTCAAATGGTGGAAGAAAGTGACTGTTTTTGTAACCTAACAAAAGAGAACAATTTTATTTATGCGATTGATTATTTCATCAAATCGACAATTTGGTATATTTATGAAAATATATAGTAAACATAGGTTTATATATATCTTCTAAGCATTATGTATATTTGCTCGTATGAATAGATAAACTGATCGCTTAAAAATATTATGGATTTTTTCTCTCAGAGGATGCTGCAGTGACAGTTAGAGGGTGTTTGCTTTGTGTATAATTTGGGATCTTTTGTATGTGTGTATTATGAGGGTGTAAGTAGACACGATAAGAAATATTTGATTATTTGATTAACATTAAGTTTCAATTTTTTGCGTTTCTAATATTTTGTACTAAATAGTTGATTCTTTTAACTAACAAGCGTTTATTAATAACCAGACTGAAAAAAATTGCATTGAATCAAGTAGGATAATTTACTTGACTGATTTTACTTGAAAGAAGCAAGTATTTTTTTTTTACAAGGGATCGATTTTCTTGAACCAAGAAAATAATAGAATCAGGACAACTATTTGAATCAAGAATATATTTACTTTAAGCAAAAAACTATTGAATTAATTTGTTTCATTATACTTATTTGCGTGAAGTTTAATAAAATATTGAATTAAGAATATTATATTCTCATGATAAGTAACTAAAACTCTAACAAAATTATTGATCAAAGTAAATTCATATACTTGTTTTGACTACTATTTTAATTGAAACAATGTTCTTGAGACGAGAAAATGAATGTATTCAGCGAAGAAATAATTTCTCTTAAAATAATGCTTGAATATTTCCCTTCAAATAATTATTTATTTGAAAAAAATGTCAGAGTTACTTTGAAGATACATATGTCATCAAAATAGAATCACATTAGTCTTTTCAATATAAAAACTGTAGACTTAATACAATAGACATTGCACACATATTATGAAAAATAATATATTAGTCTAAATTAATTTACTTCTTACTGAAAAAGTATCTTATTAAGTTGACGCGATATGAAGTTGGTTCCCTTCGCCGCTAACAATTATGTTGAAATTCAATAATATTTATAAAATTCAAAACATTAGTGCACGTAATTAATTCTATTTATGCAAATGTAGATAGGAATTTGCAACTTCGATAAACTACAAACTTTATGCTGACACACAAATCAAATCACTCATAAGACTATTTAAAAAATTATAAGTTTATTGCTTCGGTAAGTTTTTGTGGACAAGAATTAAAAATTTTGAAATAGATTTTAAAACAGTGTTATTAATTTTGAAATAATTATGCAAGACTCAAAAGTAATTTCATTCCTAAAATTATTAAAAGGTTATAAGTGTACTGCGTCTATAATTTTTGTAGCTTATTATTCGTATGTATTAATCTGCTTAAAATTAAATCATTTCAAATTTTTTTAACCGTGAAACATTTTTGTGAATAATAAAAAATAAATATATGACAGCATAAAACAAAGTTATAAGCTTTAAAAAATGCTTAAAAATACAATTATTACATTTTCTTGATAATTTAAAAAAATGTTTTGCGTTTATAAAGCAAAATTTTTAAGGAAAAAGAATTCAATAACATTTTTAAAAAGTTTATTAAAAATGCATTTTCTTTTATGAAAGAATAATTAAAAAATTGACCATTAGAATTTTTTAAATAAAAGAATTGAGAATGCAAGGAGGAAGCAAATAAATATTTTCCATACGACCAGCGTGAGACCCTATCACTTTTAACCTGCAAGTTCTTGCAAAAAACGTTTCTTTACAGAATTCTTTTTTCTTCTGATTTCGAAGTATCTTATACTTGAAATAAAAATAAAATATTGAGCACTTTTTTAAATGGGTAATATTTAAACTAGAGATCAATTTTTTTTACATATTTAAAATTATTTTTGTTTGGAATTGTTATTTTCAATTAAAAACGGAATTAAAAAGTACTATAAAAGAAATAAATAAATCGAAAACTGTGCGTTTTACAGAGGTTTTTAAAAATAAGAAAATATTTATTTGTCACTAAGGCTATTAAGGCGTTTTTCAACTCAAAAGTTATTAATTTTTTATAAGCTTCAGATCGTTATTAAGCGGATTACATTTTTAAAGAAAAAAGTATTGAGCTCTTTGTAAAATAAATGAAGTTCAATCATTTTTTCCATATTTTAAATTGTTGTTTTAGGAAAGCAATTCCATATTCAAATCTTAGTAAACAATGTATGATCAAAGCATTCGATAAATTAAAAATTTGTGGTTTATGTAAATTTTCGTATAGCAGAACATTATTTGTTGTCATTGATGTTATTAAAGAATTTTTGTACATGCAACTTTTCCTTATTATTCATTAGCTTCGGGTCGTTTTTAAGCGTTTTAAATATTCAGAAACAACAAGTGTTAAGTCCCTTGTTAAATAAGTGAAACTTACTTCGCTTTTTCACATATTTTATATTATTGTTTAAGAAATTTTATTTTTTATTAAAAATTGAGTAAGAGAGTATTACATGCAAGAAAAGAGTTGGGATAAATTACAAAACTGCGCATTTTATAGAGAATTTTCGTTTATTGTTTATTACTTTTAGATATTTTATAACACTCCTAAATATATTAAGAAAACAGAAGTATAGAACCTTTTTTAAAATAAGTAAAATTCAATTCTAAAATCTTTATAAATAAAAATGGTACATTAAAGTCTCTCGAAAATTTTCAAGTATCATCAGAAAGATGTTTTCTTAAAAGAAACATTGAGTTCCACAGCGTTTAGTTTAAAGATGGTTGAGGCTCACCATACGACTTCGTACGAGACTGCCTTGAAATTCTTACTCGAGATTTTTTCACCGAGATCCAAGTGCTTCGATAGCGAAGTCGGTAGAGCGCGCGATTAGGACACTAGTTTAGGTAGTTTAGGTAGTTTAGGTAGTTTAGGTTGGGTTCGAATCCTTGTGGAGTGCGATTTTTTAAAGATATTACGCGTGCTATTATATTTGTAAGTAACAGTGTGCGAGAATTACGTGTTTTAATAATTTAAAAAATGTAAAATTATATAACAATAATTTCGAAAATAATTTTTTTTATTGTGAAATAATGTTCAGTTGAGGCTCATTCTATTGCTCCGATCCTTCATATTCTTACATTAAGAAAATATATTCTTGAAGTGTATCAGAAATGATTTCTTGGAAGTGAACTATGTTCTGCATTTGAATTCATCTCTATATGAAGTAACACAATAAAGTTTTAGAATAATAAAATGCGATATTCTATTTAAGAATACATTTTCTCAGATTAAGAAAATGTACGCTTGTTCGAAGAATACGGTAGCAAGTATTTATTTATTTAGAACAAACTGATATTCTATCGTCCACATTCGTACCTGCGATTGACTTTAACTAAGCAACATTTAGTTGATTCAAGAACAATTTTTTTCAGTGCAGAACTATAGTAATTAAGTATTTACTCAAAAGAGTTAATATTCAATATAAAAAGGAAGAATTTTCCACATTGCAGTTTTAAGGTGTACCAAAAACTTTAAATGTTTGCTGAATTGAAGAATTTTTAAGCTACAAATATTAATTTTAAATGAAAAAGTTAGTTTCAAACCAACAGTTTGAATTTTCAATCCATAAGATTAATTTTTAACGCAAAATGAACGAAGTTTTAACTAAGCTTATGAATTATAAAAAAAATAACATTCGACAAAATATTTAAACTCTACTACTCCTTTCGGACCTGATCACGGCGAGAAGGCCTAATAATTTTCTTACGAGCTGGGTTGTATATTTTTTTGTCATATATTGTAATTGGAATATTCGCCGAGAGATTAAAAGGGCATACAGTTTTTGAAACAAATATTTCTTTTTCTTTTGTCTAACAAAGATGATGAAATTTAATTTCAATAATCTCCATAATATCGAAAAAAGTTAAGTTCCACTTGAAGTTCATGAAATTAAACTTTTTTTCGTGATCATTGCGTCCTAATACTTTATAGTTACATCGAAAAAGTTTTTTTTCATAGAAATCAGTCTTTTCAATTTTTGATAGGTATATTTTATGGTGGTCATTTAAATGTTGTCATTGAATTTTTGGTTTTGTTTTCAGGAATTCGACATGTTAATTTGATTATTGGACATCAAATAGGATTACGAGTTTGATTTTAATCTCACTTAAATTTCTTTAATTTTAATTTATTTGCTTAACCTACTTTGTTTGCTAAAACTAAAAAAATGTTTTTGATCAACAAAGTACCAAATACTGTTAATCTTTATTATCAAAATAATTTATTTCCTGAACATTACAAACCTCTTACCAGGTTTTAATTTGCATTGTTAAAAAAGATTAAGTCTATGTAAAGAATTCAGTGATTGAAGTTTATCCACACTGTGCAAATTCTTGTACCGTTATTATCATTAATGAGAGAATGCGTTTTATTCTCGCCATACGGTCCAATATAATTAAAAATGGATTTAGATGTCAATGAATCTTTATTCGTCAGTTTTAATTGATATAACCGACGTACGTTTCAACCAAGTTGCAGGTATTCTTCAAGGTAAAACATCACCCAATTAAAAAATTTTTTTAAATATGTAATACACTGGAAAGAATTAACAAATTTTATTTAAAAAATTGCATTGTTACAATTTTTATTGTTTCATTGTTTAATACCGTTTTTAAAATATTGTGAAAGACCTTTCAATTTTGACTTTTTTCAACCCACAAAATTGGAGTCTTCATAAATCAAAAAATGGAAAAAGAAATAAATGTACACTAAAGTTTGGCTGATTAGAAAAAAAAGAAATTTGGAATCTAATACGACTTTGGCTTAAGGTAATAAACATGGTATTCCTTTCAATGTTAATAAAATTCCGACAATTTACATCATTGCTAATGTGGAAAATTGTATCAAAAATGTAAAAGATGAAGAACGGAAATTTAATATTAGAAAAACAACAACTCAAATAATCTCAAATCACAATTTTTTAAATAAATTCAATAATATAAATAAAATTGATGAACCTTCAGAAAATTTTCAAAGTGAACATAAGGATTTAATAGTACTAAATGCTGATAAGGGAAACAATACTGTAGCTGCAAATCGAAATGATTACATAACAACGGTTGAAAATCTATTAAAAAATGACATCTTATACAAAAATATAAAAACTAGTCTTGTTCCAACTTTGGAGCAAAAATGTAATGATATTGAAATCAGGTGGGAAAAGGAAAGGTTTATAAATGATTACATGGCTCACAAATTAAAAACAAATAACAGTGTTGTTTCTAAAGCATCCCTATAGGCACAAAATTTGGCGACGTCTTTTGCGACTTGATGTCAGGGTTTTGCCCCTTTGTTAATTATTTTATTAGTTATTTATGTTTTTGTTTTTAATATTAATTTTTCTACGTAGGGTTTTTTTAGTTGTCTCTGTGACTTTTTTAATCTGACTTTTTACTACGATTTTTAACTTATACCAGGTATGTTTGTTTGTATTCACGTTGACCTTCTGTCTTTTCACTAACATTACTTTTATTTTTCATAAAATTTATTTAAAATACAGGGCCTCATTCTATGAGACAACCCTCTTTTATTACATTATTAATAAATTTATTAATTTTTGCTTAAATTGTTTTTCATTATTTGTATGTTTTTCGCAGCCTTAATAATTGTTCAATTCGTTGACTGGTGAGGGTCTAAACGGTGAACGAAACGTATCAAAATATTTATTGTGCTTCTTCTTTTTTGACCTTCATTTCCAAGACTTGCTTCGCTACTTAAGACAAAGTAGATTATGTTTTACGGCAATTTAATTCTTACCACACCAGGCTTAAATTTACATATAAGATAAAAAATAACAATTAAATTTCTTTCCAATAAGTGAAGACAAATAAAAATGATGATGGCATTATTATCACGGATTAGTACAGAAAACGTACTTATTCAGGACGATATATTAATTTTCTCTCGAATCAGCCCATTCTCATCTAGATAATAATGTAGATTGTAAGCCTATTGTTTCTGTTCCATTCCATGGTAGTCTGTCTTTTGAGGTTAACAAAATTTTGAATGATTTTGATATTAAAACAACCTATATGATTGATTCTAAACTGGGTAAGTTTATAAAATTAGGAAAAGATCCTCTTGACATTTTTCAACTTACTCACGTAGTTTATAAAATTCGTTGTTAAATTCGTGAAAAATGTTATGTATACCAGGAGGGTAGGTTACTTTCTACTAGAATAATATAACATCATGATAATTTTAGATAATTTTTTTAAGTGTTTGCGAACATCAGGTAATAACTAGTCTTCAGCTTGATTGGAAACATATTTTGATTTTACAACATGAGCCTAATGAGTTTAACATACTTTTAGCTGAAATGTTCTTTATTAAGAGAGAAGGTTATAATTGCTTTAATGTATAAAGTGACCTTAATAATTTTAATCCTGTATACAACATTATTTTAGATTTATTGATTTAAGATCTAGTGTATTTAAACTCCTTTTTTTATTAATAATTCATCACTGTTTGTACATCGTATTTTTTTACACATTTTAGTAAATCTCAATTTATAAAAAAATTTTATATTACTAATAATTATTACATCGACCCTATACAATCTGTATCATTTTGATTTAAGGGGATCCACCTATGAAACGGCTTCAAAAAATCGATTTTTTTGCTTAAATGGAAGCTAGTCGTCCCAAAAAATTGCTGTGAAACTTTCAGAGCCGTAACTGCATTTTTTAACCCCTAAAAGGCGCCCCGCGCGCCTGGCGCTAGCATCCCAATGCTGCCTTTTTTCAAAATGTAGATCTTTAAACGCGTTTTTCTCGGTTTCATATTTTTCAAAACTGCTCACAAGATGACTCAAAATGTATTTGACCGATTGAGTTGTTCTTGCATACACTTATAGTTGAAATGATTGTCTTCTGTGTAAAACCTTTCTGAATTAAAAAAAAATGTTTTTTAAACAATTATTTTTTAAACAATTTCATGCAAATTTTTGGGTAAAAATCAAACTTTTTTTTAAACGGACGCCATTTTGTCAAAAATTATGATTTTTTAATTTTTTTAGGTTCACATAGAAGCTGTGAGTATAAAATTCAAGAAACTTTTATATTTTTTCGTTTCAGACGAATCTGTGAGAAGCTAGAGTTCGGGCAGTCTTGCATCCCCCGGCTGAACATGTTTGACATATGCCCTTAGAATAAAAAATTTAATGCTCATTTATGGCTAAAAGAATTGATTTGTTAGTTCAAAAGTGCCGCAATATACCATAACATGTTTGGAAAGATTCGTTATATTCTTCATCTTCAAAAAATTCCGAAAAATACGCTTATTTTTGAGGTGTTACATAGGTCGCACCCCTTAAGGAACCTTATATCTTTCACTGTTACTACGGCACTGTTATTTTAAGTTGCAGTTAATTCATGTTCTTACCTCTCTCACTCAAAGTTAGCCGTAAATATGAAGCAGGAAGTGCGTTCTGTTTTCTTTTTCAAATTGAAATTAAAATCTGTAATTACCAATTTTTAAATTTGATTCAATTTATTGATGATCACTTTTATTTTAAATGTGATCAAAATTTCAATATCAGCAACATAGGTAAAATGTTTTAACCATTTGAACGGTTTAATTTTAAAAAATTCCCGATTTACTTCTTCTTTTCGTATATGATTCGTTTTGTATAACTTATATTTTAAACTTTTATCTAATTTTACAGTGTTTATATTTTTTAGAGAATTTTAAAAGATTTTAGAAGAATTCCAAAAAGTGAAAGAATTTTTAAGCGATTTTAAAGACTTTAAAATACTTTTTATGAGTTCAAGACATTTTTAGACATTTTGAGGGATTCTCTGGTATTTCAATCGATTTAATATAGTTTCAAATTGTTTATAATTTTTCCAAAATTCAAAAGAGTTTAAGGATCTTCATGTAATTTAAAAATATTTTTATGTCGTAGGGTAATGAAAATAACAGAAACAAAGATTTGGGAAGTCCAAAGTGGGTTTATGCCAGGAAGGTCATGTACGGATCAAATATTTAGCTTACGGAAAATAACAGAAAAAAGTTTGAGAGTAGGAAAAAAAGTTTTCTGTGTATTTGTTGACCTAGAAAAAGCTTTTGGCAAGGTAGATAGAAGTAAACTTTGAGAAATTCTGAAAGAGTATGGAGTCAATGGATGGATCCTACAAGCTATAAAAACAACATACACAGGTAGTAAAGCGAGTGTAAGAGTGAATGGGAAACTGAGTGAATGTTTCGATATTATTCAAGGAGTTAGACAAGGATGCGTTATGTCTTCATGGTTATTTATATTGTTTATGGACAAGTGTTTAAGAATGGCTCTCTTCGACGAAGAGGGTGTGGATCTCGAAACAGTAAGGGTACGAGGGTTAGCGTTCGCAGATGATAAGGTTGTTACGGCAGAGTCTATCGAAGACCTACAAAGAATGTTGAATAAACTAAATGCAAGCATGAAGAGCATGGGCTTAAAAATTAACGCAAATAAAACAAAAACTATGATGTTCGCAGGAAATAGTGAGAAAACGCTATGCAATATTTTATTAAATGGTGAGAGAATTGAACAAGTTGATAAGTTCGTATACCTTGGTAGCTTATTTACTAAGGACGGGAAGATAAATTAGGAATTAGATAGACGAATAAATGAAGGTAAGAAGGTTATTGGTAGAGCAGGTCCCCTTATCAGAAGTAAAAATATATCAAATAA
>NC_046657.1:164545684-164560784 GCF_010883055.1 Belonocnema kinseyi
CTGGATCAATCTGAAAAATCTCTATCCCATCCACACACTACTCCTTTCCCCTGCCGAGTGAGTCACGCCTACCCCGAAAGGGAAATGGCTTAATGGTATAATTAATTTATGTATTTAAATAGATTTTCAGGATTTTCAAGGGATTTAACGGGAGTTATTTGATTTGAAAATTTGTTAAGTTTATAATCAAATTTCAAAGTTTTCGAATTACTTAAAATAGTTCAAAATATTTTTAATGAATTTCAGGGATTTTAAGTAATTTTAAAGAATCTTTAAGGAATTACGGTAGAACTTAAATACGTTTTAAGATTTTAAGGTAATTCTAAAATATGAATAATGTTCTTGAATTCTTTAAAGTCTGTTAAATCTTTTTAAACTTTCGGAAATTTGTGAAAAACCTTTAAAATCTATTCTATTTCTGAAAATATATATTGAATTTTTTTTAATTTTTTAAAATATCTTGAAATGTTTTTGGATTAAGTTTAAATCTTGATTAAACACATAAAATATGTAATAATAATTTCTAATATTTCTAAAATCTAAAATCTTAATACACATCTCGTTTCCTTGAAAAATGTATGCCATTGTTATAAACAATTCTTATGGCAAAACATTTAAATTTCAGATTTTTTCAAATTATAATTTTCTTGAATCTCCAGAACGACTTCAGGTATTTCTTAAAATAATAAATATTTAATAATATTTGATAAAATATAACAATTCAATTTTTTATAAACAAATTAGATAAACAAATTCAAAGTTTTGGCCCTTTCACATAGAAATTTTTTGTTTTCGCACTGGAAATGTTTTAAGCTATTGGATGAATAACTACTACTCACAAAAATATTAGAAAAGTTAACAATAAAAATTTTTATAAATAATTCTCGTGATAAAATATTCAAATTTAAGGATTTATAAAATTTTAATTTTCTTTAATCGCTAGAATGGCATTCATTCATCCAATAACTTTAAACATTTCCAGTGCAAAAACAAAAAAGTGTCATTGCGAAAGGGCCAAAATTTTGAATTTGTTCATCTAATTTGTTTATAAAAATTTAAATTGTTACATTTTATCAAATATTATTAAATATTTATTATTTTAAGAAATATCTGAAGTCGTTCTGGCGATTGAAGGAAATTATAATTTGAATAATTTTGAAATTCTAATATTTTACCATAAGAATTGCTTATAACAATGGTTACTATACACTTTTTAATTATTCTTATAATTATATATGACTCATACATTAATATGAAGCGCTTTTAGTAAACAGAAATTTTTTTTAACCATAAAAAGAATATTTGCTAATTTATTTATAAAATTTGTTTGTAACAAATAAATGGACTAATGAGCAAATTATTTGTATTCCAAAAGTCTCTAAACATTCACTTAAGACAGTATAAAGTTTATCTAATCAGTTATTAAAGCGTAAAAAATTTGTATGTAAAAAATTTCAGTTTTTCCATACTTTGAGTGCAAAAATTATTAATAAACAAGTAGAAGAGACAAAAGTGCAGAGCGTCAAGCTCTTCAGAATTTAATGAACTTTAATTTAAAAAAAAATTAAAAATCGGACCAAAATTGAAGACTCTGGACATTTTTGAACGAAAAAAGTACATTTCCTTCCACTGTCTGGCAGTAGTGTTTACGTTGCACCAACAAAATTATGAATATTATTGGTACAGAAATTACAGTATCTGTTACACCTGACCTAAATAACTTTAAATTTGTCAAAAGTGTCAGGAATGATTGTTACTAAGCCTTTTTTTTTTGCCTTGATAATTATTAATCTTATAATCTGGGATCAATCAAGGGAATAGTTTTGAAGATATGAGTATGGCGATTGGGGTGGTCCAAATATATACCGGTAAAAATCTAACTTTTTGTGATCAACCCCCACCCCCTTCTTTTGTTCGTTTTCCAGAAGAAAAAAAATCCGTATTTTTTATTTTTTTTTAGTTAACACGTTCCCTCGGGGCTTTTGAAATTAACATGAATTTTCAATGGGGAAAGCTCGGTTTTCGAAAAAATGAAAGAAACGAGTACTCCTTACTAAATTTTGGTGAAATGAAGTAGTCACCTATTAAGGAATGTTCAGGAAATAATGTCCTTCTGATACATTCAAGTTTCGCTCTTCCAACATCCTTGTATTGCATTCAGAATATGCCCCAAAAATCACAAAATCGCAGTTCTCTATCAAATTAATGCTAAATATTGGTAATTTTCTGGATGTTTTAAAATGTATAAGTTTCAATTAATAAGTGGCGAGTTTCTAAATATTTTGTGTGTAATTCTGAATCGATTCAGAATTACTATTTGCTGAAAAATTTTTTTGCTCCTGTATGTTGTGAATAATTTTTATCTTTCGTATTGTCCCTTTTTTAAAGATAAATTGCATATAGATCTTTTCTAAAGCAAATAAAACAGAAGAGAGGGTATTGTTTCCCCAACATTCCTTAAGAGGCCACCACACTTTCATTCACAAAAAGTTTATAATAAGTACTTCTCTTTTCGCTATTGTAAACAAATATACATTTCCACTTTTTCCTACTATATAGACGTAACTATTTTAGCCGAATAAAATAGAAATGTCTTACCAAATACAGCGGTCATATTTTTTAGATTGCAAAGAACTGTTTATTATTTAAATAACTTCTATGAATAAATGCCATTCTTTTCCATTTTCAAGTAGTAATTTGTATCAATATGCTATGAGGCTAAAGGTGACTTAGTACACCCTGAAGTTCGACTATATGGATTTCTTACTGTTTCAATATACCTCGAAATGCTTCACAATCACTATCTCTAATAAAAAAATTAAAAAGTATAAAAAACACAAAATCTCAATTGTCAATTAAAAAGTGAATCATAAAATATTTGTAAGTACAACATTGCAAATTTTACCACATCAGCTAAAGGAACTTATTAATGATATTCTGTAATTTTTTAGACGCACACTACTGTTTCCAAACAGATATTATTGAATTTATAATATTTGAGTGAAAATAAAAAATAAAAGACATAAAAGTGAAAGGTTCCAAACATATGCTCTTATGTAACGAAATGATCTTCTATGTTTAGAGTAATCAAATTATCATTTCAAATAAAAAAGAAGTTTCGTAATGTAAAAATTGTTAAACAAGTAAACAGAAATATTTTTAAAATATTTTTCTCTAGCTTAATTGTTTCTTAATATAGCTGTTTAAAAATGTTTGAAAAATTGCTACATTTTATTAAATGATGACATAATTTATCAGGAAAACATCTGCAATTCGTTAATTTCGATTTCGAAACTTAATTTTACTGTGTTTGAAATTGTCCCAATATTTTAAAAAAATCTTTAATCAAGTAATTATAATTGAAGTTTGTTTATTTACTTTATTAAACTTTATTTTTTGGATATCATTACATCTTGATATTTTATAGTTTAATCGAAAAACCTTTTATTAATAACAATCAGTTTTACAATTTACGTAACAGTATCTCCGTACAATACTGTAAATATTTTATCATCCTAGGGCGAAAAATTACAACTTTTTATATGCGCAAGTGAAAAATTCTTGTATACTTTCTTGTAAATTATTAAAACTACTGTTACATACAATAAAATATATTGATATTCAAAAAGTAGAAAATTGGCGAAATAATAGACATAATTTCTATTTTTCTATAATTGTTGTATTTGTAAAATATTTTCCACCATTGTCGCAAAACAAAAGAATTTTTTTTCATAAAATTTATCTTCAAAAGCACGAATAATTTCGATTTATTTAAAGAAAAACTTTGTTTTCCTGGTTTCCAGGCTTATTTGCCTTTTTACCTAATTCTACTTGGAGAAAAATTATTTATGCGTTCAAAAATCTAAAATTGTATTATTCTATAAATTATAATTTCATTTAAAAATATGCGAGATGTCAGTAGGTTAAGAAAAAATGGAGAAAATGCGGAAATAATACTTATTCTTCCTCATTTTATATCAATAACTTCTAATCAAGTGATGTTGCTCTATTTCTCATGTTTCCAAATCCTATTATTCGTTTGAGCAAAACTAACTTAAAAAAAAACTTTTAATGCTGAAGAGAAAGGTTTATTAAAATAAGAAACCATTTCTTTGAACCAAAGTACTTTCTTATAATCAAATACACTTTTTTCTAAGTGAAACAGTAGTATTCGACAATTGAATCAGTAAATATCTGGACTTTCAAAAAATTTTAAAATTATTCAAAGGCTTTTTAAGAAATTTCAATAGATTTCATAGCACTTTGCGAGATTTTAAAATATTTCTGTCATTTTAAATATTTCTAGAGGTTTTTAGCCAATTATATTAATGCATCTCAAGCGACTTTGTCATATTTTAACTAATTTTTCAAGAAGGGTTGTTCTTAGATCCAGTCATATGCGCACGTTTTGATAAAAATTTTATATGTCGTCCCTGAAATTTCTTCAGCTCAAGCCAAAAAGAAATGTTATCATTTTGCTATTTTGAAAGAAAATCGAGCTTGACGGATTTTGGTATTTTGATTTTACTCTAAGACAGGGAAATACTAAATGATAATCAAGATAGTGTGAAAGATTCAAAAACCAAAACGACTCTTTTCTTACTTCCATATAAAGAGAGGCAAGAAAGTGATTATCAATTCTTTAAATACTTGCTGAATATCTTTCAAAAAACTCTGAAAATTCGTTAATCGTGTCGTTAATTACAGTATAACGATGTGTTATGCCTCAGGATGCTTTAGCCTAGCGAGGGTTCGTTTTAGAGATAACTGATGTATATCGGTTTTATGCAAAAAATAGCATTAGTGCATTTATTGCCCTATAAATTACCAATCTGAATTACTTCTAAATGTGGATGTAACGTTGAGTATGTCTGATACGTATGTGTGTGTGCATTCTGTTGACAGGTTTGGGCGTAGATGTGGTCTGTCCGCGGCTGACAAAATCTTGAGTGTAAACGTGAAGTACGCGGTGAATGTGAAAAAAATAGTGAAAAGCCAGTTTCGCAGTAAGCGAGAGAGAAAGCGGATGTTCGAAAGAAAGCGTTTCTTTGACGGACGATGCGGGTATCGCCTCCGGACCTGTCTCTCTCGAAAAACGGTGGCCTTACGGTGCAGAGTGAGAGAGGGAGGGGGGATGGAGGCTTTTTGGGTCGCTGCTAGATGTGCTTGAGGAAGAGGAGCTCGATAGGCGACCGTAGTTCCTCCAGATAGTCGCATAAGAAGTGGCCTCTCAAATCGGGAGCAGGGACTCCGTTTAATCCAGGTTAGGTCGGTTATTAGTCAGCGAACCTAGTAGGAAATGTCTAGGTGGTGAGGAGGGACCTGCACGAGAAGGGAGACATCAGACAGGTTACCCTAGTTGATGTCGCCCCTGGCCTGGCGAACCGTTACCGTAGGTGCTCCAGGCGGACACGGTTCACCTCAGTCTGTAGGTACAGTACGAATCCCGCAGTAGTTCGTCAGTGGTAAAGTGACCAGTCAGTTACTCGAGTGCAGACACAACCACGAGTATATATAATTGAAAGTTTGTCAAAAGAACAACCGCAGGATTTCGCCGGGAATGGCTTCTAATCTGAAAAACTGCACCAGATCCCGGCGAAATCGCAGTAAAATTTCAGCCATAACCAAGGCTTATGACCGTCAAATAGATGGTTACAGTCTGTAAAGGAATCAATACGACAATCCGGCAAAAGTCTCGTACACCCTGGGGACACGGAGCGAACCAAGGACAACCACATTCTGCATTTTTCCCGCAAGTTTTTTAAAATAAAGTTCACACGCAGGGATGCTTTTCAGACTACTAACCAGTGAAAGCTTGACACCTGCAAAGGCGCCGATGATAAGGAGGATTAGTTTAACAGAATATTCCGAGTACAATTCTCGAATCTCCCTTATAAGGTCTCTATACCTCTCCTTCTTCTAAATCTCCTTGCCTATGTTGTTTTTGTCCGATGGTGCCGAAAATTCGATAACGAACCCTGGATGTAGGTTGTTCCCGCATGAGTTAGACAACTAGATAGTATGTGTGCTAAATGCTCTCGTGCTTTCTTAATCCGGGTTTTCAGGAGTGTGTACTCGAGATAGATAAGATTCAATGCATTTTTCTCACCCCTAATACTGAAGTTAAATGCAAGCATTTCAGCAGCCTCCTTCGCTGATTTGTATAAAAGTGCTTCTTTGCTCACTTCTTCGTGCTTCCTAACCAATTTAAAAAGAGCGTCTCTTCCATTTTCGACTCTGTGTGCTGTACCCAGAATATTTTTGTTGTGAAGACATTCAAGATTCAATATTCCGCGACCAAGTTGACGGCTTGAAATGCAGAGTCGCGGAACAGAAAACTTCAGATTCATTCTTTTATTCATGTGCATAACTTTTCGGGTCCCCATATCGAGGGATCTGAGCTCGTTCTTCGTCCATGGTACCACTCCAAATAAATAAAGTGCTACCAGGACGGCAAGCATGTTCGTTGCAGATACTTTGTTCCCCGCCAACAGTTCAAATGACCAAATCTGTCGGATGAGACGTTTGTATCTGCTTCGGAGATTATTCTTTATAGATGCCACATACTGAATGCCGCTCTTTGGCACGCCCAGGTATGTATATGTCTCTTCAATGCGAGGGTTTCGTATAGTGCTTATATCGACGATCCCAGGATCTTTATAGATGCCATTTAATTTTCCTCGCTTCAAATAAACTTTGATCTGCAGGTTTGCCGCAAAAGTACCCGTCTGAATGGTAAAATGCTAAAAATAATGGCAATAATGTGAGACACAAAAGGACTCAGCTCACGGTCTTGCCCTAAAAGACACCTCTCTAAAAGGTGACCTTTTTAGTTGTCACGCGATTTTTTCCAGATGAGATAGTAAATCTGTTTTTCCAAAGCGGCATCAACCTCTCTATGCAACTAACGATTTTCTGATGAACCTTTAAGCTTTCCAAAAAACAGATGATATGTCTATGGAAGATCGAATCGAAAGCTTTCCGATAATCAATCCAGACCATAGATAGGTCACGCTGGTAAAATACTGCATTTTTGCAGACACATCTATCGATGAGCAGGTTCTCCCGACATCCCGCTACGCCCTTCTTTGAGCCTATTTGTTCATGCATTTCTTGCCAAAAAGGTTCAATTGCGCGAACAGTCCTATAATATAGTGTGTTCAGACAAGCGATTGGCCTGCAATTCCTCGGGTCAGCTAAGATGCCTATTTTCGGCAGGAATATTGTGCGCCCGGTTTTAATGCCGTCTCCCTTTCTCTGTTGCCGACTTGTTTAGCTGTGGTAGAGTAGTTTTTCCACTTACATAGCCCCTTTTTAGGAGTAGCTCGGCATGGTTTCGCAGACGTTGATGAGAAAAGTGCGATAGCTCCGGGTATTTCTCGCACCACTGAGCATGCAGACGTGCCATGTAACCCCGTTCAGGAGCCACACTTGCATCGTAGCACTCTAGCAAGTTGTAATTCAGTCGCTCCGTTTACCTAAAGGTCTCGATATTTCGCCGATCCATCGCATTGAATCCATGTTCATTGGCTCTCCCAGCTCTATAGTAGTCGGCATTGTTGGCCGACCCATTGTCGAGAGCCCTGCGCGTTCTGTTGTTTTGAACTGCACATACTATAACTATATTTGGTGTTGCCACTATTTTTCCCATGAGAAGCTGGGGAAAGAGTTCGTCTATCCTTGTAGAGCCCCGCATGCAAGGATAAGGCTGCGTTCTCTGAGAGGTCGCCTGGTATCACAGAGCGACCGTTCTAGACACCTCACCCAGGTGCTATTCAGCTGTCGGCACGGTTTTTACACCTCCGTTTGTGGGTTTGTTCCTTCGGGACCACCCCTGGATAATTGTTCGTGACTGCCTATTTATTTTTGTAAACATAATCAGCAGAAACCCTTGGTTCGGCACAACTACCTTTAATGAGTGTTTACCCACTCTTGAAATTTTCTAAAACCTTTCAAAATTTCTAACAATTCTTTAATATCTTCTGAAATCTCATAAAATCTCTAAAAATAATTTCGAATACCTCAGAAAATTTTAGAAACAATTAATCCGCAATAAAAAATTGACAAGTTTTGAAAGCACGTGAAATTCCAAAAATTCCTTAATTTCTTCAATTCCTGGAATTACATGAATTTCTCAAATTCCAAGAACTTCTCCAATTCTATTAGTTATTCGAGTGATTTACGTAATCCACAGAATTCACAGAATTTGATTTAAATTGGATTATCTACCTATTGCATTTTTCTTGCCTGAATAGGTGTACCGTACGAGGACCAAAACATTGATTACAATAGGATTTTTTGTTGTTGTTGTTAATTCGTTGACATCCAAATTTGGTCGGTAGATTTTTCTTTTTTTAAAAGAAGTTTGTATCAATTTGATTATTGGAGGTTAAATAGTATTTTTAATTTGGACTTTGATCTAATTTAAATTTCTTCAATTTTGAATCACAGAATTGACGGACTGCACAAACTAAAGGAATTAATGAAATTCAAAAAATGAACAAAATTCTTGAAATTTAATGTATTTGTGAAATTCACGGAACTCAAGGAATTGACGAAATATACAGGGAATTCATGGTATTATTCGAGTTCGTAAACTTCCGCGAATGCCGTGAATTTCATTAATTTCTTGCATTCTATAAATTCCACGAATTCATTTAATTCCGTCTACTCCTTGAATCCCGTGAATTCCTTTAATGCAGTAAATGACATGAATTTCGTAAATTCCGTGAATTCCGCAAATCCAGTCAATTTCGTGATTTTAGTAAATTCCTTGAATTCCACGAATCTCCTTAATTCCTTTAATTTGCTGATTTTGGAAAATTCCGTGAATTTCATGGATTCCTTGCATTCCGTCAATTCCGCGAATTCCACGAATTTCATTAATTTCACCTGTTCCTTCAATTCCATGAATTCTGTATTTTATGTCAATTTCATGAATTTCTTGTATTCCTTGGATTTTGCGAATTAAGTAAATTCCGTGAATTTTTCTATTTCCATTAATTTTTCGTATTTCATAAATTTCGTGAATTCCTTCAATTCTATGAATGCCGCTAATACCGCGAATTCCGTGAATTCCAATAATTTCGCGAATTGCTTATGCACAAGTATATATATATATATATATATATATATATTTATATATAAGTATTGTAGATTTCCAAGCATTTGAACCGTGGCGGTACTGAGAACGTTTCTGTTTAAAATAATATGAATATTTAATATTTTTTCCTTACTTGAAAGGCACAGAAAAACTAAAAATTTAAGGTAAAGGTGCAACTTTCGGGTATTACTTTAGGAGAAGAAACATATGAATCACACTATAATGTTATAGTAATAATAATTGTTTTTCATTAATTGTGACACAATTTCGACTGAAAATTGGAAAAAAAGTCGAAAATTGAAGAAGGCAGTGCAATTTTCCAACATTTTTCTAAAAGTATATTGTTATAAACAGTAATAAATTATTTAAACTATTATATCGGGGTTACATTAAAAAAATAATCCTCCTTTTTGTTTTATAGATTATTGCAAAAATAAATCTTCAATTTTAATTCGATTCACCCAATGTTGACGATTCTAAATGAAATTTACAAACACATCATTTCCTTCATGGGAAATACGTGATAAACTTCACATGGCTTGCAAAACCTGTAAATGTCATTTAAAAAACGCCTTCATTTTTGTGCGGATTTGAACAAATTTGGGGGCGATCTGCATACAAATTTAAGAAACTAGAAAAATTTGAACCATTTTTACAAGAAAAAAAACTTTAGTTTTAAGTTCCATACATAATAGGTGGAGAAATATCAAGTAATTCAAAAGCAAATATGTCTCTTAACAACAGTGAGTGCGAGATTTTCGAAATATTTCGTGACACCAATTTTTTTAGATGAAAACAAATTTTCACTTCTTTCTTAGGTCAAGGCTTACGATCTATATAAAGGTTACAATAATTCGTGACAAAAAATGTATTGATCCAGCACAGTTTTAAATGAATCCATACATAATTAATTTATAGATTCTTAATTTTCTTTTTTATAATTTCCGTTGCATTTCTCTCCCACTATTTTTCACCTAATCATAATTATTTTAATTCATCTCCTTCTGTAACATATATTTCAATGTTTAATGAGTCTGAAGGTTCTTTATCGTTCTGTAAATAGTAAACCTAGAAAATAAGGAAAGTTTGAGATCTAAGTCATTTGTTTCTTCATCTCCTCTATGCACTATGCACAGAAATAAACTGTTGTTTGGTGTCCATTGGTCCAGCAATCTCAGAAAATAACCAAATAACTTTGCACGTTTTCAGCTGTCCCTGTTAAAAAAATTTGTCTACTGGATACGGCCTAGTATATATAGTCGAATTTTTTCATCCGAAATTCGACAAAGATTAATTTTCAATTATCTACGATTGAGTCTATTCTGAGAGAATGAAGATTGTTACGGAAATTTTCATCTTCCTTTTCGTTGGTGTTCTCGATTTGATTGATCGTAAGTTAATCATAATGCATTAATAATTCAATAATTATAACCAAAATTTACATACATATTTTACAGACGGTTCTATAAGAGCGTGGTCACGATTACTAGCGATCGGTAAATGCGAATGCTGTATTTTTTTCATATAGAGGTCAGTATAGTCATTCATGCTTTGTGAAAGAAGGTCCCAAAATGACCCAAGTGGCTGCTGCGAAATATATGGGCAAGTCGAAACAGTTTGTGAGTAAGTGGGTGAATCGTTTCAAAGTGGTGAAAAATGTCGATGAATTCCCAAAGCGCGGTTCTGTCCAAAGCATGCCTCGCAGATTCCAAGCTATTAATGTATTTGCATGAAAGTTTTCAATCAAATAAAACAATATTTGAAAGAATTTTCGTATTGAGTCTTTTAATTTTCTCATAACAGTGACCGCTCTCTTATTTAAACGAATGTAAATGACGTTTTCTCTTTAAAAAGCGTCCTTTTTCAGATGCTTTAGTATCAAATTCAGTAAATTAGATATAATAATGAAAGTGTTAACCATATAATATTCTCGGATGTAATATTATATAGATAATGTTTATTTGAAAAATATTTATTAGCTAGCAGTCATGGCTCATGCTAGAGAAATTTTGTAATTCAAGTCAAGTGGTTAAATATGAATATTTCAGTTTCACCTCTAGGAGTTTCAAAAAAACTTCCTAGCTATTTCTTATTTTTTCAGGTTTATAGAACTCGCTTGAATTCATATAATCTCAACTAAAAACTTAAATAATGTAAATTCACCAACTTAAAGTTTACAATAATTGTAATAGTGTTTAAACTATCACTAGCTTCATTGAATTTGTATGCGTTCTCGTACCAAAAATGAGGTATTTGGGAAAAAAAGACTTTTAAGATTTTATGAATAATAGTAATATAATCAGTCAGATTTAATAAATGAAGTAACATTAGTTCAATGAAAATACTAATTTTAACAATACTTTTTGCATAAGAATGGTTTCTTACCGCCGCTTCTTAATACTAATGTTTGTTTTAAATAGTTAAATTTTAATATATCATGGTTTATTTTTCAAGGAAAATATTTTTCACAACACTAATATTTCCAATTTTGAAACTAAGTAAATAACCTTTAATTACAGTTAGTTTTGTTTAATTTCTTATAAAAATTATATTTACGATTGTAAACATGCAAACCTTATTTTTTATTGTTCTTAAAATATGTTTATTATCAATCATGACAATCTTTTTATTTATTTTGCACGAAAGTAAATAAATCTAAATTAAAATGAACAATTAAAGCCTTAAAAAAGATAACGTTAGATCCTTTCTATGTCACAGTAGTAAACATGTTGTTGAACGCACAATGTTATTGCTCACCATTTGAAAAAAAGATAACGTGAAGCCAATTTCTAGCGATCAAGCGTTATCTATTTCCAGAAATCCGTTGTTGATAAAATGATAAGAATCCGTTATTCAAATTTCGATATTGCACTAAAAATCTTCTTGCAATTAAAACTTTTATTGTGAAAATGTTAAGACTTTATTGTGATCAGTTACTATGGTCAACAAAAAATAATGAACGTATTCATAGAATGGGAAGGGTTTTTTTCGAAGTAAAAATTATCATGCCCCATGCGAACCTGATATTCATTTTTTCCTATTTTACAAATTTACCCGTATAAAATTAATAAAAAAATATAAGTGTTTTGTCCACTATATATAAGCTGTGAATAACTATTTTTTTCGGGTATGCATTAGGTTATTCGGCTTATTTTGGTCAAAGAATTTTTTTAATCGCAAATAACGCTATAAATATAGATCTTTTCTAAAAGGAGCACATTACTCCTATGTTTCTTTTCATTCGGTATCCAATAAGCACATTATGTTTATAGTAACGCATTTGTTGTTATTTTCATAATTCTGTTGAACTCACTGGAATTTACTCGATTGGCTATAATACTTTGCTATCTTAAATTTTCGAGATTCGCTTGAGTTCACTAGAACTCACTATATTTCTCATATGTTTTGTTTAACTCTTTTAAGTCAACGTTAATTTGTTTGAATGTTTTTGCAATCGTTCGACATAATTTGAGTTCTCTGACCTGTTCAAATTTCATCGATTTATATTTAATTTACTATCGAGCTCAAGATCTTAAAGTGTTTTTACCATTATCTCTGGAGAACCGTTTGCGTTCTCAGAAAAATAGGGTGACCGTTATACTTTGAATTTTAAACCTCATCGAACCATTTCGCTGGCTCCACCACCCATGAATATTTAACATTTTTAGGCCAAATATTGAGTGCAGAATTTGCTTAAATTTTTTTCACAAAATTTGAAATTTGTGCATTACCGGAAGCACCCGATTTTTGAAAAAAAAAATCACTGGCGTAGCCAGCGAAACTTTTTCCTGACCCAGACATTATCCACGAACAATAATATGGGTGCATTATTTTCGTGTTAAATTTGTCAAATTTGGGCAATTAACTTCAATTCCTATAAACTACCCCCTGTGCGAAAAACAGCATGGCGGGGCCATGCTGTACCATACCATATTTTAATTTGTATTTTCGAGAAGGCAAAATTCAGAGACTACATTCAAACTAGAAAATTTTCTACAAGCTTTTTTTTACAAAGTCATATATACCCTACCCCCCCCCCCCCTACATACACACACACAATAATATATGACTTTGTCAAAAAATAATCTTTTTTAAAATATACCAGTGTCAATGGAGTCTCCGATTTTTGAACTCCTCTGAAATACTTACTCCGATTTTTGGCCTCCAGCACTCAACGTTAAAAAACAGTCCCTTGTTAAGAATCAAACATGATTTAGCCAAAAAATAATCTTTTTCGGAATATTACAGTGTTACTAGAGTCTCTATTATTTTTCTAATTTTACAGAGCAATTGGAGTCTCTGATTTAGGACCTCTTTAAAAATGCCAACACCAAGGTTTCAGTTTTTACTAATGGGTTGGTGTGTTTGTACATAGGGGTGCATTCAAAAGCATAAAATAAGCCAAAAATCTGGTGCATTTTGTGTTTTTCAAATTTTATTTTTCGCAAGAGGGTAGTTTTTTTTTAAATTGGGGTAGTTTTTGGATTTTTTTATTTATTCACGAGCCCAAAATAAGCCCAAAATCTCTTTTGTTCTTTGTTTTTTTTTCCGAATTTTCTATCTTTACATAGGTGGTAGTTTTATTTTTAGTAGTGGTGGTTTTTGGAAATGGTTTTTTGATGCGTTCTAAAGCCCAAAAAAGCCTAAAATTTTGAAGTGTTTGATTTTCTTTTTCCCTGAATTTTCAAAGAGTGGAGATGCTGGATTTTTTAAAGTCAGCCCCTCTACTCAAAATTTGAATTTTCATAAAATGAGTGGAGCCCAAAGATCGGCAATGCAACCCAAAAAAGTTCAAAATTTCGATGCAAAGAAATCTGGAAATTTTGTTTGTGGAGATGCTATCAGGTACTTCCGGTGATGCACAAATTCTAATTTTGGTTAAACAAATTTGAACAAATTTTTTCTAAATATTTGGCGTAATAAAAGTTAAATTTGGGTGGTTGGTGGGGCCAGCGAAATGGTAATTATAGGCTGCACTTTATTTAGTTTATAATTTATAGTGAACACTCAGCCAATTTCAGTCCTTTATTTTTGTTGCACAATCCTTTCGTTTCTGGCGAGACCGATGAAGACTTCAAAAATTGTAAGCAAACTCTGGAAAGTATAAAATAACCGAAGTGCAGCCAATGTATTCTTGAAGTGTAGGTGAGCTTAAACGCGAACGTCTGAAATACCACATATTTCAAATAAATATTTTTGTCAGATAAATTTCATCTTTTGTCAGATAAATTTGATCTTCCTTCAGATCAACGTGCTCTAGCGGTTTTATCCAATTTAAAGATAAAATTTATTCCGGGAGCTTACTGTGTAGTGTTTCTTTAAAATTCCTGAAAAGCTAATATATTTGTGTCCAAGAATTTGATGAATGTGAATGTTTTTCTTCCAAAATTAGGTGCAGATAGTAATCCTGCTGGTTTGGAGGATATGGAAGTTGTGTTATCAATGAGTCGAATTTATCGTCTATTTGGAAAAATCAAATCTCATAATTCAAGACCCAAGTGGATAACTGCGAAAGAGATGAGAAATTCACCTTCGTATTACGTTTATACAGAAACGAAGTTAGGTAGTCGTCATATTTCAGTTGAAGCTCTTACGCCACAAGCACAACAACAAGGACAAGTAGCGGAGATTCAGAGTGTTCCTTATGTAAACAAACCAATAGAAGTTGTAATATGCTACAAAAAGAATTATTGTTATTATGCTACTGAATTTATTAACCACGATATCCAAAAGCCCTTAAATGATTTCGGAAAGTATGGTCGCATTCTAATATCATATCCAAGTGGCGTTACCTGGACCGCGCGCTTAAATCCCATTGTGCAGAGAAGACCATCTTTGCTGAAAAAACTGGCAACTTGTTTCACAAGTTCAAGAAGTGGCAGAAGGTAAATTTTTTTATAACGAAAGGAAGAAGACACTTTTATTTAACCAATAAATTATTTCATTAAAGCGACAATTTTGTGTATTTATGAAAATTTAAAGTTAACATGTGTTTAT
>NC_046657.1:164560884-164571320 GCF_010883055.1 Belonocnema kinseyi
TTCGATCGTATAAATAAATAACCTGTTCACTTAAAAATATAAAAGTTTTTTCCCCTCATCCGAAGACGCCGTAGTGACGCTTAAGTAAAATTGACATCTTGTCAAATATTCGTGTCTGTTGTTGTATGTTGTTGTATGTAGGCACGATACAAAATAGTTAATTATTTGATTAACGTTTTGTTTCTATTTTTTTCTTTACTAAATTCTTTTAAATGAATAGTTTATTTTTCAACTAAAAATCGTTTATTTTTAACCAGAACTGAAGTAACTTAGTTTTTATCAAAGAGAATTAATTTTCAATGAAAAAAAAGAATGTAATACGTTACAGTTTAATTGTCGACCAAAAAGTAGAAATCTTTACTAAATTATAAAATTTTCAAGATAAAAAGATAAATTTTAAATTAAAAAAGTTAGTTCGTAATCAATATGCTGAATTTTAGTTTGAAAAATTAAATTTTAACAAGCTTTCAACGGAGGACTTGAGTCTAAAACTCAAGTTTATATTATAACAGAAAATGATTTTTATTTTTATATTAAAAATAGTAAGAATAAATTTAAAAAAATAATTTTTTGACAACATATTTGCATTTTACTACTTCTTTTTGATCTGGCCAAGATGAAGAGGCCTGAGAACTTTTCTACGAGCTGGGTTATACATTTTTGTGCAATTTATTGTAGTTGTAATATTCACCAAGAAATTGCAACATATAAAGTGTTTGGAAGAAAATATTTCTTTTTCCTCTTGTCAAACAAAGTTCAAGAAATTTAGCTGGAATAATCCCCATAATATCAAAAAAAAGTCTAGTTTCACTTGAAGCTCTTGAAATTAAACTTTTTTTAAAGATCATTGTGTCCGAGATTGTGTCTTAATATTTTATACTTGAACCCAAAAAATCTTTTTTTAATAGTAATAAGGTGAATAGTTTAAGCGAAAGTATTTCCCTACAGAACTGTATATAAGTTATAATTTATTTTTTCATTAGTCTGCAGAATACTGAAAATAAAACCAAGGATTTAACCGCCATAAAATGTTACTATTGAAATTTAAAAAAAGATAAAAAAATGTCTAAAAAGGAAAATAAAAAAATTTCTTTGGTGGACAAAAAGAAAAAAGAGGAAAGAAAAATGGTATTTATTTCCTGTTTGTTGTTTTTGCCCAAAAAAGAAATTTTTTTCTCCTATTTTATAGAAATTTTTTTACCGTTTTTTTAATTTCAATATGAATATTTTGTGATAGTTATCAAAATTTTGTCGTTGGATCTTTGGTTTTATTTTCAAGAATTCTACACTTTAATTTCTTTGTTGTGCTTTAAATAGGATTTTAAATTTGATTTTATTCAAAATTAAATTTCTTAAATTTTAATTTGTTATTCAACCTATTTTGTTGGCTAAAACTCGAAAAATTTGTCAACTGAAATAAACCTTTGGTTATATTTAGAAAACACAAACAATGCATTTCGTAAATTCAAATTTATTATTCATTTAAACATGTTTTAAGCAAATAAATGTGTTGAGCGGAATATATAATGTATTAAAAAATGATTTGGCTAAACAAACGAGATAATTTGGTAGAATCAGCCAAATACTTCCACTAACTACATTAAACACACCGAAACATAGTATGTGCCTTAATTCAGATTTACGAAATTAAAATTGATAATAATTATAACAATGATTTATTAATCACTTTTCCTAAAACTAATTTTCTTCGTTTATACGAGATGACTAATTATATTATTTTTATTCTGCGAGCATTAAAAAGGCTTTAGCGAACACTTGTGAAACATTGTATATTTTTTAGAAACATCGCTACGTCCTCGCTCAATACTTTAAATCATCGGCGCGAACTCAGTTTGACAGAGCACAGAGAGAGTTTTAGGATATTGCCTCTGGATGATAAGGACCCGCTATTGAAATTTTGAAATTATACCAATAGTCTATATGCGATAAAAATCAATCTTATGGTGTAGATATCTCAATATTTTATAAGGTGATACACAGTGAATCTCGATATACTTTAACTCCTTGTTTTTTTTTGTGTTTACACTTTCCGGGTATTTAAAGATGCTATTCAAAATATTTTAATGAAAATTATTTAATAGTGGAATTATATCGGATCAAACCCTAAAATTTACCATACAAAAAGCCTATAGATGCTGAATATTCTTTACAAATTTAACCCCTTTAACATTTTCGAATAAGTGGAAAAATATTATTGTTTTAAAAATTTCTTCTTTATTTTGTTTGATAATATAATTCTTTATATAAATAAAAACCAATCAAATGTTCTATCTCTAAATTAAGAAGCTAATTTTACGCGAGTAATTTGTTTTAAAATGTAAAAATTTTTGTTTTTCGTAAAACAGCACAGGTTCTATGTATTACTGGTGAAATTGGCCAGTAAATGAACTGTATAATTTATGAGATTTTGGTCTACATCAATCTATCTACTACATTATTGTTCGCTTTCTGAAATAACTCACTTACTGAGAATGGGATATTAAATTTCTAGAAAAAAATTAATTAAAGTGGATTTAACTTTGAGTAAATCTAACAGAGGAAAGAATAATACGAAACTCACGCTTCGCGCTCAATAATTTGTGCCCAATTAAAACATGTCATCAAGATGATTTGTAAATATTGTTAAAATGTACTTAAAATACAGCTTCAAACTTACGAGTCTCTTAACAATAAAAATAAAGTCTTATGAAGAACCATCCAAGTTTTTGAGATTTGTCTGACTTAAGAAATTTAATCAGAATAGTGTCAAAATAGATACATTTCATATCTAATAGAAATTGGAATCAATATTTCTGAAAATATTTTTTAAAAATTACCTTTCTTTTTAAAAGTTTTTAAAATCTTAAAAAAACATATAACTTTCTTCATTTTTCATTGAAATTAAACATTTAATTTTCATAATTTGCAAGTCTTCTCCCCCTCTCCCGTGTAGAAATTCAAATGGGGAACTAGTCTGGTTCCCAACCAGTTGACCCCATTTAAATTCGGGGCTAGTCGGGTCATCTGAATAGCCCCCGACCAGTAGCGTCACGGTAAATTAGTCGGGGCGCATCAGGTGACCCGACTCATCCTGGTCGGGACCTGATCGGTTACTAGTAGGGGTCATTTGATAATACAATTTTTCCGAATAATTTACACTGTAAAAAATTTCTTGGGAATTTTCTCCATAATTGTGTTGACGCTAATTTCCATACATTTTTGGGAATTTTTCCCAAAGTTTAATAGGGAAAATTCCCCAGACATCCGTATGGAATATTAACCAAACTCCCTAAAATTTGTGGAACATTCCCTAAAAGTTGGTCAGAATACTCATCATCTACGGAAATCTCCATAAACTTTTTTGAAATATATAAAAGTGATAAAATTTACGAAAGATTTAATGGAAAACAATATCTTACGCTTAAAAATGCATGAATTTATATAACTAAAATTCCCCGAAATTTTTGGAATATTAATTTAAAAAAAAAAACTTCAGCTGGAACGCAGCAATGGTAGAGCGTCGCTCTCAAGAAACCGCCATGTTGGTCACGGTAGACTCTGCTCCAGATAATCATGCTTCGTTACATGTGAACTGCTGTTTTAAACTCTCGACGCATTATTTCTGTTGCGCGAAAGGCGGCAAGTAGCGCCCTAGTGGATTTTCTTTAAAGCTGCTTGTGCAGAATCGCAAGACTAAAAGGAAGGTGGTAGCGAAATCGGAACTTTACCATGCTGAATAGTTCACTTCTAGTATACTACTCTTCACTGATTAATCAACAACTTTTCTCTTTCCAATTTCAACTACCTCAAGGATTATACTTTATTTACATATGGCAAATCTTTCAGATCAATTTAAAAATAAGCAGCTATATAAATTTAGAGTCTTATGACTTCCGCCGGGCACTTTTTACCGACATCTATATGTATCTTTTCCAATATGGATTTTCTGAAAATTCCATACAAAGGTATTTATAAATGTTCCCAGAAATTCCCAATTTTCTAAAAAATTCTACAAAAAAATAAGATTACGTCTTTTTTTAAATTTTAATCGATGTTTTGATAAAAAGTTGATTTTCATACAAAATTATTAACTTAATAATTATTTATTAAAACTATTTAAGATGACTTTAACATTAATAAATCTTTTCTATAAAAACTGTGTAAAATTATTCAAAATATTGTGCTAGTTTATTGAATATTTTAGGGGAAAATATCCTCCTGACCATACAGAAACACTCAAGCATTTTTAAAAAATGTAGCTGATCTACGCGCAAATTAAACATTAGTTTTGGAACGATTCCCTAAATTTAGTGGGAATCACTAAATTCCCCAAATTGTAGGGAATATTCGAAAACTTTAGTATAAGTTACTCTAAGTTTAGGTAAATTTACTCAAAAATTGTAGGTATTATCTAATTTCCTAAATTTTTGGGAATTTACCCCAATTTTTAAGTGAGTGATAAGAAATTTTAGGAAAATTCCCCCGAATCTTGGGGAAAGTGATTTTGTTCAACGAAAATGTGGATTTTCCCCACTAAATAGTGGGAAAAATTCCCGAAATTTTTACAGTGTAGTTTTAACGACTATTTCAAAGAATAGAGTGTTTATATCAACTGTGTTCTACTTGGCTACAGTGCCTTATATTTCTGTGTAAGTATATGTGAAGAAACAACACTCTCAAAGTAGAATACAGTCGATACATACTCGGTATTTGGAAATCATCGTGCAGAATATTTTCTTCAGGAGAATCATATTAATTTTTTTTTAAGAATTTATTATATGAGTAATAAATGAGAACTTGTTTGAAAAAAATACATTTTAAATACGTAATTCTTGTTTGAACTTATAAACTTTTTCTCATGGAAACGAAAAAATTGAAGGATCAGGCTATTCTGAAAACTGAAAAATTAAAGAAATTATTGTTAAATATATTCTTAGTGTTTGAGAATTAAAAAAGTCATTACGCTTTTATATATATATTACCTCATTTGATAAGACGTCCCGAAAACTTAAACATAAGAATAACCCGACCAAAGCCCCACTAGCTCCCGACCGGAGCCTAAAGATTACCCGCACGGAAATTAGTGGAAAAAAGGTTCGACCAGCCCTTGACTAACCACCGACCAGGTCCCAAATGAAATTTCCACAACAAAAAGCCCAACTAGTCCCCAAATAGTCCCCGACTTGGTACTTTGTCACAATTAATAGCCCGACTAGCCGCCGATTAATGTCCGACATGTAATAGGGCCAAATTGGGTTATTTCCACACGAGCTATAATAAACTGGGACGATCTGGTTAACGATTAAGCTTTCATTTGGCGACCCTCAAGAAGTGTTTAAAATGCTGACTCGATTAGACAAATCCTTTAAAAATCATGTTAAAAACCAGAGATCGAAAACTTGGACCATCACATTACGCATTTTCCTGAATGGGAATGTTCAAATCTAAAATCAAGTTCTCTGAAGAAGTGCGCAGCTGTTTTTTCTTCAATTTTGGGCATCAAATTGTCGTGAGATAAACAAGAAGTGTAAGCAGAAGAAACTGAGGAGTTTTAAACTCTTTTCGGTCATAGACAGCCGAGACGCACCGCAGACAAACTTGCTTAATGTGTTCTGATAAGCTTTCACTCTGATAAAAAATGCACACAAAAAAAGCACACAAGAACTTTTATTTGGAGATTTTAAAAATGGTACTGTATTATCATTAATTACTATGGTCAAAGAAAATTATCGATGCATTCACACAATGGGAAGGGTCTTTGTCGAAGTAAATATTTTTTTAAATTGCAAATAACGCATAAACATAGATTTCAAAAAATAGGGACATGACTCCAAAGTGTCTTTTCATTCTGTAGGCAATAACCAGCTTACTTTTACAGTAACTCCTTTTTGGTCATTTGCATCATTCTGTTGAACTCAATGGAATTCACTCGATTGGCTAGAATTCTCTGTCTTAAATAGGGTTACCAGACGCACTGATTAGCCAGCACATGTGCTGATTTTTTGCCCTTGCACTGATTTGCTGCTTTTTCATGAAATGTGCTAATTATGGCCCGAAATGACGATTTTTTAATTTTTTAAAATAGATTTTCGTTCTTTTACATGAATTTGACCAAAATTTTTCTACTCACAGGATGTCAAATAAGATTTTTTTCTTCTTTATTTTGATTTCATGAATAAATAGTTCATTCGTTCTTGATCAGTGATTTCTGTAATATTCCTAATATTTTAATATATTAGGGTCCAAAAACTTTATAAACTAGATTTTTTTCTTTCAAGATTAGGTGCAGATGGATTTCCTACTGATATGAAAGAAATTCAGGTTGCTTTAGCAATAAATGAACGGCCTCTTAAGTATACAAAAATCGAAAGGCACGCGGCCTTTCGGACTAAGAAAAAACCTCCGTGGTTAACTAAGAGAGAGTAAAGAAACACAGATATCTATTATTTAATATAGAAATGGCAGACAGTAGTTTTAGTTCAGCTGAAGCTATCACACCATGAACAGCAGAAGAGAGGCGTTTTCGTGTTCAATCTGGAACATCACGTGGAACTAAACCAGATGAAATTGACGTACCCTTCAAATTTAATCAATGTTTTCATACTCGTACTTTCAACACGGAGAAAAAGATATCACACAATGATATCGCAAAATCCCTATATTTCAAGAAAGCGCAATATCGTATTGCACAATCAAGTGCCGGAGCTTTGTACGATATTAATGCACTAATTTCACAGAAAAGAATGAAGTTAAATTTGGTTAGTATCGTCTTCTATACGGCGCGGTGTCCTTAGCAGCAATTGGGAAAAGGCAAAGTATGAGTGAGTTCGAGCTATAAATGGAAACACCAGATTTAAAACAATCGCAGAAAAAACGATCAGTTTGCCGTAGGTAAGACCTGCAACGGTTAATGATTAAACATATTTTCACTGACGTTAGGAAAATAATTCTGAACTCATCAATGCAAAATGTAACTGACACATGGGAATCCCCATTTTTCTCAAATTTAATGAAGTTAAACGACGCTGGATAGCGCTGGCGTCCTAATTGACACTACACCTCGAATAAAAATAGAGCGATTATAAGATGAAAGATTATCCAAGTAAGGTTAAAAATCGGAAATTATCTTCGATTCATGTAAAGTTTATCTGGCAAGGTTAACTTTTGTTCCGGTGAATTTTTCACCTGGAATCGATGTAAGCTTTATCTTTAATTTTTCCTGTAAGTATTTCTTCACTACTCGAACCCTCGCGAGATCACAAAAGAAGAAGCACAATGTGATAGCGTAATAAACTGAAATTCTTACGTTATCGACTGGATAATTATGCGGTATATAATGTAAAAACTTACAATGTACGATATCACGATTTTGCGCTATTATAATGCGATAATTACGATATATAACGCAGGAATTACACTATATATTGTAATTCATGCGATATAGTTTTCTCAGTGGAAGAGTACGAAGTCAAATCGTCCAAAGAGATATAGGATAACACGGTCGAATTTTTTAATAAGATCCAGATGGCATTGTCTGCTCTTCGCTTTTAGAAACCGCTGTGGATCAAAATTTTTGAGAGATTTTTAATTCACAGCGAAAAGTAACAAACTCAAAAGTTAGGGCATAGTAAATTTTTTGTAACGAAAGAAAAGTAGATTCTTTAATTAAAACAATTAATTATTTTATTATTGCGACTATTTTCTATATTTCTGAAAGTATATAATTAACATAGCTGAATATATATCTTCTAAAAAATATGTATATTTCATCGTATAAATAAATAAACTGATCACTGATGAATATAAAAGTTTTTTCCCCGGAAGATGCTCCAGTGAAGCTCTAAAAAATCGACTTGTACAATATTTGTGTATGTTTTTAGCTACATTATTATCTTGATGCGAAGGTATTATTTTGATATGAAATTTGACTTCATTTGTATTTCTGTAGTCTGTAGCTGTATGTAGGCACGATGGCAAATGGTTAATTATTGGATTAATTTTTTTCTCTTTATTTTTTGCGTTTCCAAAATTTATTGAACTAAATATTTAAGTTTTTTAACTAACAAGGGTTTATTTTTAACCCGAACTCAAGTAATTAAATTTTCAATTAAAAGGATTAGTTTTCAATTAAAAAAGCAGAAGTTTCTACAGTACAATTTAATTGTGAACTAAAAATTTGCGAGGTTTTAACTCAAATTAATAATCAGCATAAAAAAAGAACTTGTAAGAAAATTTCAAATTTCAATTAAAAACAGCTCAAAAAAAAAGTTTGGATAAAATACTTAAATCTTCAACTAGAACAGGTTAATTTTTAACTCTAAAATTGCGTTTTCAACTAGGAAGTATTGATCTTCTACCAAAAAGGACGAATTTTCAACAAAATACGTGAACTCGACACTAAAATATACAATGATATACAAAAAAGTACAAACATTATCCTAATAATAGATAAAATCTCCAACGACATATTATTTTTGTAGATGTGAAAGATTTCCCACCATTTTTAAAAATAGGTAAATAAAACCCTTTTATCGATTTATCCTTAAAAGACTAGAAACACAGGATCTTGAATTTTCTTAAATTGGTAGTTCGTCTGATTTCGAAACGTTTTCCGAATGTATCAAGTCCATACTTATTTGCTTTGTTTATCATTTTCTATATAAAGAAAGATTTTTTATGCGTTTTTCCTGTTTTTGAAGCACTGACTTGTAATTAAGTGATATTGGTCAATATGATGTAGTATGATCCAGGATCACGTTACACGATGTGCTTGAACATGGGTTTAATGAAAAAAATTTCACCACAGATATTCTGTGTGATTTTTAAAATGTAGGTAATTCACTACAAAAATTATATTGATTGTATTCATTTACCTATATATAAGTATCTTTTCATAATAATAAAATTATATTTAAAAGCACATAAGGTTAAATTATTACTAATTTTTTATTAAATTTAACAGCCATAAGAATTGTTGTATCCAAGGTTTTGTTAATTATTCACCGCGATTCAGATATAGATGTATAAATTTATTGGCATTCACAGGTGTACATCGGCCTACGACCTGTTAGCGACTACCTGATCCCAAACCGAATAGACAACCCCGATTCGGTCTCCCACCACACACACATATACCTATACCGACAATGATACATCTCTTTCTTGTCAATTATTTTTAAAACTTATAAACATTATAGATTGCAAAAATTTTAAACTGATGGGTGAGATCGGATCTAATAATTATGTCTTCAGTATACTCTAACGACAGCACTTTCAAGTACAAATTCCAATAAATTAATTCGAATCAGACGGTATTATTATTTTTTAACATACTGCGCACTTCATCACTTTCAACCGAAAGACAATTGTTTTTTAACAAACTTCAGACTCCAATGTTTCCATCATCTTTATAGATTGGCCAGTGTCCCTCGGTTTTGTTCAAGTTCACTATGTACCTCCTGTACTGCTGTCCGGTCTCGTCATTCTCTACATTTACGTCTCTTCCATTTTTGCTCAATACCGTATGCGTTGTATTATTCAATTGTGGTGTTTATTTATTTTCCTGGAAGAGATTTTTTATGTAGACTTTTTCCCTAATCTTTATTTTGCTTTCTGTTGCTTTTCTTTCAGATCTTCATATTCCTTTCATTTTATTTTTCTTTTCCAGTTCATGTCTCTTGCCTCTGGTTCTGTTTCTGTGTTTTCGAAATCTATTGTCGATGGTAGCTTATATCTGAATTGATGTCTGTAGAAAAGTTCCGAAGGAGATTTCCCCGTTGTAGAATGAGGTGGGCTATTGTACATTATCAGGTAGTTTAGAAGATCTTGCTGCCAATTAGTCTTTTGGATTTGGCTGATCTTGAGTCTTTTTAATATGTCTAGATTTTGCCTTTCCACTTCTCCATTTTGCTGCGGCCAGTATGGGATGGAATGGTAAAGGGTTATGCCATATTCATAGCAAAATTTGTTAAAATTCTTCGCTCGTGAATTGTCTGCCGTTATCAGCTGTAATTGTCATTGGTATGCCTGCTCTGGAAAAGAATTATTTTAAAATGTAAATCGTATCCATTGCGCTTATGGTTTTTGTGATTTTAATTTCTTTGTATCGACTGAAATAGTCAATTACCACAAAGAGATGGTGTCCACTTAAAAGGGGGCCCTGAAAATCGATGGCTACGTCTATCCACGCTTGCGTTGGTAGTGCGCGCCTTTTCATTGGATTAGTCCATATTTTGGAAGGGATGACGAACTTATTACCATCGTTCTATTCTCGCACATGGTTTAGAATTTGGTTTAAAAATCATCTCAAGGGGCTTATGATCATTGACTAATTCAAACGAATCCTTACCGTACAAATACATGCCGAAATGTTCAAGTGCCCTAACTAAAATGAGAGACTCCTTACAGTCTAGCAGTAGCGTTTCTCGCATTCGGAC
>NC_046657.1:164571420-164585519 GCF_010883055.1 Belonocnema kinseyi
TATATAGAAACGAAGGAAGTTTATTTTTCTGTGTCTATTATTCAATTTCAAACGTGACGAGAGTCAAGTGTTTTCAAGAATTTCGAGCGGTTGTAGATGCTGGTTTTTTTATAGATTTATAAGCAAACTTTGAAAAAATATAACTGGATTTCAAGAAAGCTACTGTAACTTAGAGATATCTATTACACCAAAAGTTCATGCATTGTTTTTTCATGTTTCACATTTATGCCGCAGAACAGGATAAGCCCTGAGATTTTCCAGTGAGCAGTGCATAGAATCTGTCCATGCCGATTTCAAAACAACTTGAGCTAAATATAAAGTAGCTTATACAAATGCTAAGTATTCTAAGAATTTATTAAAAGCAGTTCGAGAATACAACTCTCATCACGTTTGAGTTTCTATAAATTTTGTAAAATAATTAAATATAATTGTGTTATATTAATAGATATATTTTGTAGAAGACATATATAATAATAATCAGTGTGAATTACTTATAACTGTTGGAATATCTATGGTGACATTTTGTTCATAAAACCTATGTTAAGGCTCACCGTGATTATAAAGCCTAATTACGAATATCACAATATTGCCGTCTTACTTTTACAATAAAATTAAACTTTTCTGTTTCTCATGCTTCGAATTTATATCACCATCTTTAAATTATCAAATACTGCTACGAAAAAATGCATGCATTTCACGAGGCACAATCAGAAAATGATTTGTTTTATGTGAAAGGAACCATTCCTTTGAAAGTATTCTTTAATTTAGCCCAAAAAACTTTAAAGTAAAAAAATCGTTTTATTTGGACCAAAGAAATTTATTTGAATCAAGGAAACTTCTTCTCTGAATATGTGATCATTCACGAAGAAATGGACCTTAGGGTTAAAAAAATCGATTTTCATTTTTAAAATATCATCATTTATGATTTAGAAAGTATTAGAATTGTCCGAAATTCGACACCACAGTCAACGGATCTCCATGTTTCGAGACCCCCTGAATTTGAAAATCAAGTTTTTACGATGGCGTTTGTCTGTCTGTCTGTCCGTCCGGCCGTCCGTAAACATGATAACTCTTGAAAAAATGAACGGATGAAATCCATCTTGGCACAATTTTTTTCTGTGTGCGGATATTTATGGTATTAAAAAGGACAAGCAATTTACCCTAATTACTTTTTTCACTCTAAAAAATTCACAGAGTTATACCGTTTTCAACTTTTTTTTAAATCAACCGAAAATCAAAATTCGAAGTCAAAAAACGTAGGATATAGCAAAATGTCAGGAAAAGTAAAAAATTGTTTTTTGAAGGCCGTCACGAGAGAGATTCAACAAAACCAGTTTACAAACCTCTATCGGAAATCGAGCGCGCATCGCGAGTGTCACAATGAGAATATGTACCTCGAAGCCAACAGAGCTTCGAGAAACTTAATCTTTGACCATACTTAATTAAGTAGACAATTCAGAATAACAATACGCGTAAAAATACTGCTATATAAAAATGATATTTTTGATAAAGTTTTATTCTGCATTTCAAATGCAAAGAATAAATATTCGAGCATGAATTGTTATCAAGCTGCAAAGAGAGGCGTAAATCGCCTATTTCGAAGAGTGCGGGCGGTCCGAGAAATCCAGCTCCATCCTTTTCTGCACATCTTTCTGTTCTGTGTCCGTGTAAATCAAGAGCTCTTCTGACTCACACAAAGCGCAGCGAGAAGTTGTAGTCGCAAGTGGGGGGCTGGATTTCGGAGCTTGTTCCCCACTCTCTTAATTCTTGACTTCGAACGTCTCTTCAATGGCTTTTATTGAAACACTTTCTTGCTAAGCCTAAGGTCCCTTTCATCGTGGATAGTCAGATTTAATCAGTAGCATTCCAAAATTAACTTTGTAAAAATGCGAAGAATCGAATTATGTTGTCTGGGTGGAGGGTAAACATTCTACTTGAAATATCCTGCGGGATTTCAGAATATTTCTAAATATTTCAAAGAATTTTTTTCTGTAATTCAAAATGATTTCCAGGGCTCATAATAAGGTATTTCAATGCATCTCCAGGATCCCAAAGGAGTGCATAGAACTTAAATTATTTCAAGAATTGTCATCATTTACTCAATTTTATGACTGATAAACGTCTTTTCAAGAGATTTAAAACAGCGTATTATATTAATAAAATCGATATCTTATCAGGTACTTGATCTAGACCGTAGCTAAGAATGAAAAATCAAATTCATCCGAGAATAAGTGTCTAAAACCACAATAATAAAAGTACATATAAGAATAACAGTGTCTCAGGCGGTTAGGCGCTCGGACTTCCTGTTGGGCGTATGTGGTTCGATCCCGGTTTTGAAGCAACGTAACCGATCTAAATGAAATTTGATAAATTTTTAGTATATGTCAATAATGATTATTGAATTTCCCCATTACTCATTTTTAGTGATTTATATGACACTGAGACATGAAATAACTGCTTCGATTACTCCGATAGAGTGGTAAGGTGATTAGTGACGAACAATAGAGGGTTTAGGTTGAATAAGGTATAAATCATTTGAATTTACCTAAGTTGTAATTTAATTTTATGTACCGACTGGCCTGATATTTCATATAGGTCGACAAGTGTCCCAAAAATAGTGAAAAAAGCTATGGCTTAATCGACGCCATTTTCTTGAAGTTACATTATTGCGTGGTGTGCTCCGAGTGACCACTAATAGGCTGTAAATGTACTGATTTGAAACAGTTCATTAGTGGGTAGAAGACCCCATCAGTTTAAGTGGAACTATTTGTTGCTCACTGATTACTGACAATGAAAGCATTGACTGGACTATTTAACGTAAAAGAAACTGTCCATGACCTTGTCCGCGGTCAGCAACTAACAAGTTTTAACGGCGTGTGTCTACCTTTTCGACACACGTTGAAATGCGCCAATTTAATACTTTCGAAGAAACGACACACAAAGTAGAATAAGGCCTACCTGGAAACTGGCTAACTCCTCTTGTGGTTCCTCTCATTTCGTTTAGTTTTTAGCTAATTTCTTTAGTGGTCCAAGTAATGTAATTAGGTATGTGTGCCTTCGAGGCTATGTTACTCGTAGGAGTCCAGAATAACGAATGACGTTCAGAGTGGCCTCTCCCTTTGTTATCTCAGGTGAGATTCAGAGCACTCCTGGTGTCAAGACATTGCAACTGAAGATTGGTGGAGTGAGAGGAACTACGAGGAAGTGAGACAGCTGCCAGTTAGTTTCCTCGAAGCAGCTCGGCAATCGTAGTGCTCTATTTGTTACTGTTCGCAGAGGTTGCGCTGACTCCTGTCACCGCGCAGATTCTCCACGGCCGCATGATCCTGTGTTTTCCAGCACTCTTCTACGAGCTGGAATCGCATCCACTGCGCATGTTTTGGAAAACCTTCTTTTGTTGTTCCATGTCTTCTTCTCCAGAATGATGTGGTATTTGACAGCTCGCTAACTTTTCGTTATTCTTCTCTTATTGAAGTGAAAAATTGTGATTCACTTTGTATTCGTTTTGATGTCTCATATCACGGTTTGGTCCTGCAATTGACAAAAGAAGTATGCAGTCACTTTTGGCATTGAGGGAGACGTTGATGTCGTCATCAAGAAAGGCTGTGAAAAACTTAACTGTTTGGGAACAAAACTGGTTGCTGAGGATGAGGGGACTGAGGTGGATAATATTGATGGGCTTCTACATTGTTCCAGTATCGATAAGCCAATATTAGAACTAGAAGAAGATGAGATATGGCTTTTATCAAACATGTACTTGTTTAAGAATGGTCAAGTAGAGCAGCTAGGTAGAAATAAGAATTCAGATAAACTAGGCCTAGTGATGAAAATCGTGTTCATGGAAATGCTGAGGCACAATTAGGGGTTACAGAAGAAACAGCTCATAAAGGTAGAGCTACTTCAGGCGATTTTGGAGCAATTTTAGCTTTAAGACTAGCTGCTTTCACCTAATTCACACAATACACTGTTCCATGGCTGCAAACATTAAGCTCCTCAGATCTAAAAAAATGCAGGGCATGTGTGGATAAGGAAACTACGCAAAAAAATGTTGTCCACGCAATAGTTACCGAAATGATCTTTCATCAAGTTCCAATTAGACAAAAGGCTTTAGAATAATAGCATTTCAATGCATAAACACATTTCCATACACATTTAAAGACAGAAAAGAATACGGTTGCCGAGTCGATAACGGTTACAATGGCATTCTGCAAAAGCTAGAGGATCATATTAATTATTTAAAGCGAGTATACAAAAAACGACCTGGCCTTTCACCATATCACAATTTGAAATTAAAACATCAAAGGACATTGCAGTCAATACAAAGTGCTAAAAGAATAATACGAAAACATCTTGACTTCATGAATTTGGAACTTATAGAAGATGGAAGTGATATCGAGAAACTATTATCAGACACATATCCTGCACAATGATTATTTTTAAATGATGTGTACGAATCTTCGACGCTTAAAATGATCAAGGATAAATAGCCATTTCTGTTTACACCACCGTGCTTGTTCTGGCACTTTCAAAAATTGACTTGGTATGGATTCACAAGTTTGATGAAAATTTCCATGAAACGGTTAAAAAATACTAATTATTGGTAAATATAAACATCGTTTTTAAGATTTTAAAGCCTACTTTTGAGTAAATTAACAGTTCTTGTAACCGTTGTAATAAATAACTTTTCTCTTGCAGCCTGGAGTTGATGTAGAGACATTGCGGAGTGATTCTTCATATCTTTGTATTACTCTTCAAAGTAAATGTTTTGCATGCCAATAAAATAATGAATATTAACTTGTTGCTAATGCGTGAGTTTGAATATGTACTATGTTACAGCAGTAGACCCAAGAGGCGAAAATGAGGAGAACAAACAATTCGAAAACGAAAACGCCCCTCATGGCTCTGAATCAGGTGTTAGAAACAAAAGAAAGTACCTTCTCTTCTTTGACAAGATGGTTGTCCTTCAGTTTGAGACACTTCAGAGTACTCTAAAGTTACTACTTGCGATGTACTTTGTTTTTAACAAAATTTACGCCAAAGAAAGGAAATTAATCTTTTCACAAATGTTATTTTTGAACATATCATCTCTAGGGTCTAGATGCAGAGCAAGACATGATTTATTCAAAAAGAACGCTATGACCTTCGTGAAAAGTTTAAACAAAATCAATTTAAAAGATCGTTATCTGATTTAAGCCGAGCTAAATTTTTTAACCATTAGAAGAGGACTATTAAGGATGAGAAATTATTCTGTAACATAATTGTTGTGTTATGATAGTAACATCTATGTATTTTTCTGGAACATTTCTTAGCCTTAACATATTTGGTTTTTGTGGAAAGGGAAATTGAGAGAACCTCTTGTGTATAGGAATAAGTTATTTAACATGTAAGATTATTTAATATTTCAGTTATAATAATTATTGTATCTGCCATTTTAAATGTTTAAGTTAACGAATTTCTTTCCTCAATTCTAGTTGATTTACAAATGTTTGTGTAAGTACAATGAAAGGTATTTCACAAGTTTTTTATGTATTTCATTATTTCCGATATGAGTCAACTGAAATTTTAGCATAATATTTGCTTCTGAAAGAAAATAGTTAATAATTCCTTAATTTCAATATTTATACTTTAGAAATTGAAACACATGCTGAAATCAACGATTAATATAAGTTCAACCAATTTCGATTCATTAATGTTCATAATAGTAAAGAACTTACGGAACAAAGTGGAAATTATAAGGATGTGGTAGTAACTGTTTCCATCCTGTTCAGTAGCATTTTTACAGTTCACAATTTCGGTTACAGTTCCAAGAGGTAGATTCTACACATTTGTGGTCACTCTCATTTGTTAACTGATCTTTTTTCGTTCCATTAATATTATACAACATAGGACTGAAATTCAACGTGTAGGGGAGCGTTCACATATTACGTAACATTGTTTTCGAAATCGAGGAAATTTACATAACAAATAATTATTTAATGTTGGAAAAGTTTAAACCTGTGTGAAAAAAGAATGTCAAAAATCGTGAGTAAACTGAATTTTGCAGTGTCATGAAAATGTAAAACATATTTTCAATATTATACAATAATTACACAATATTACACAATAATGTTCACAACATTACAAAGAATTTTTTTAAATTTCCGAATAATAATCCGAAAGCTTTTAAGACAATTTTATTAATTTGGCAGTATTAAAAAAGAATCAGGAAAAATTTTAATAAGTTTGCAAGATTAGAATGTTGAGAAATTCTCAAAAGATTTTAAAAAAGAAGAATATTCCGAAGATTCATTAGGGAATCAGGGAATTTTTTATAATATAGGATTTCAAAGCCAAATTTTTCAATTGGGTAAGATTTAAAAATCAAAATAATTTTAGTTAAATCAAGGAATATTTACAAGACTTGAAGAGATCCAAAAAGAATGTGAAACTTTAAAAGATTTTGCAATCTGTATATCCCGTGTAGAAACAGCACGGTTTGACCCGACCAGAAGAAGGTTTCTGGCCAGAATCTGACCGGGTCAAACCGGGATACTATTTTTTTAATTGCCCAGCCGGGATCTGACCGAGTTCCCACCGGGACCGAGACGGGCCAAAAATGGTCAATAATTGAAGTATCATAACCATAAAAACATCTTAAGAAATATGAACAAACGACTGCCGTAAGTCGGTCGTTTGTAAATATCTGACAGGCGAAAGAATAATTTTTTGTGTTTTAACTAATTTTAATTATATGGTTTGCCACTTTTGGTTCTGCGGTTCCCGGACTTGCCGTGACTGCGAAAGCGTTGACCAACTTCTTTTTTATTTTCAAACATAGTTTCCCAGTGAAACTATACTTTTTTTTTATACGATTTTTGCTTATTTTTAATGTATTTATATATTATCTTAAATAATCAAAAACGTAATAAGAAGAGCAATAACTTTTTCCGAACAAGGTTTTGAATTACGTTATCATGCTTGTACGTAATAACGATTCGGCGACTTCCGGAGTCTTTAATGCTAAGAACGCAGTCAAACGTCGGTGGACGCCAGGCTATCCGTTAAGAAATTGGTTAAATTTCACAAAATTGTATCCAATTTTCTAGAGCAAGCGGATTATTTATAAAGGTAAGTGAATTATTTTGTTAATAAGTAAGCATTATTAATATCATTCAACGTTAATGTCAAATCAATTTTCTCAACCGGTTTCATAAGTTAGGATATCACGTGAAACCCCTGAAATTTATTTTATCTCTTGTAAAGAAACCTATGCAAACTAAGTTACGCTTAAGGTAAATTTGTTATGCAATTTGACTTTAATTTTTTACAATTCAATTTCTTACAGAAACTTAAGAATCATAACCTATATTTTAGTACTTACAATTGAATCAATTTTTGCAGTTAAAATATTTATTATTATGAATGCAGTTCTTAAATTGAAATTCCAACATCTTTTTACAGGTGGAAATAAGTGCTGACAAAGATTCTTATATCTACCAGTTGGTAGAATATGTTCCCTGTGGTAAAAAGGCTCCAGTAAAATGCGATCAAGGAGCCCAATCAAAAACCGGTGGATTCCGACCGGGTTACCCTATTTGTATCCGGGATACGATCGGGTAACCAGTCCGGAAGCCGACTGGGTACACCCGGCCGGGATCCGACTAGTAGCTTTAACGACAAGTAGTAGCTTTAAAACAATTTTTCAAAGTTTTAAGAGATGAAACAAATTTTCTGAACTTTACTAAAAAAGTTCAGGAGATTTTAAGGCAATTTCTTCACATTTATAATGATTTTAAAAATTAAAAAAAATTCGAGTCAATTATTTTTTTTTCGGAATTTAAGAGGTTATGAATTGATTAAAAATATTTTAAACTTGGAAAAGTTTCCGAAAATTTATCTTTTTTAATTTAACCAAATATCTTATACAAATTATATTTGTATGAATTGAAAAAACCTATATAAACCTATAAACCTATAACCTATTAAATATAGTTTTTAAACGTAGTGCAAAAAAATGTTACGTGGCGGAAGTGTGCGAGGGGAGGCGAACGAAAGGTTGCGGTATGATACTGGGGGAGGGCAAAAAGGGTCGAAAATAAAGTTATACAATATATGAGCGCTCCCTAGACTTACTACTTTACTTTGCTTTCATGATAAACAAAATAATTTTAAAAACTTGTTTATATTTCAAGAAAGTACTTAAAGTAATCCAACTAGTAGCTATAATTAGCAAAGAATTTGATTACATGTTTGTCATGCCAAGTTTTAACGATTGAAACTTATGTAATACATTGCCCATAAGAATATTTGTTCTTCGTTAAATAATTTCTTTTTTGTATTTTGTGTAAATAAATTTTATTTTCATTGAACTGAACTTGATATTTTATTTACTATTTACACAATTCTTTGTGAATAAAGAAAACTTTTTCTTATAATTCTGCAGATTAAATTTTGTCTAACATGTCTTATTTGTTGTAACATTACCGTATTCAATGCGAAATGTACATTCTTCTGCAAAAGTTCTATTATTTCAATTCTATTTAAAAAATCAAAATTTTAAGCTATACGAGATGAGATACGGAAAAAACCAAAAGGAGCTGCACCTTTTAGAAGTTCCTACCAAATTTATTTAAACCATTTTTTGCTAGGACTTGTCATTTCAGTTTTATTTATTGAAAATATTCTAAAAAAATCAAGAATTCAAATTTTTAGCCAAACGAATCGAAATACGGTAAACAAATTTTGGAAGAATTTCAGGGTTTAAAAATCCTACATTATTTATTCAAACCACTTTTTGGAAGAACTCTTCGTTTTAAATTTATTGTTTGAAACTGATAAACAAATATAAAAAGTTTCCATATTATGCCAAAAGACTCGAGATACGTAAAATTGTCAACATAACAAAGCAAGGTAGAAAAGAATGTTTGGAGAAAGGATTGTAGCTTTCTATTCTGAGGTAATTTAGAAAAAATATAAATTTAAAAATGTCAGTGGAAAATCGAGCTCCTAGCGCGAATTACGATGAGATTTTTCAACGAAGTTTCTTTTAGGCATCATTAGTGCAAAGAATAAGTTACTGCGCAAGAAATTAAAGCATTCAATTTTTATTTCAAATTTATAAGTTATCAATAGAAAATTCTGCAGCGCAGGACAATAGACGGAAGAACTTGAACTCGAGTGCCGGCGTGTTAACGGAAGGAGGAGAGAGTAGGCAAACACGGCCAAACTGTAAGAAGTGGGGCTCATAATTCTCCGCTGAGACTTCTGATCCATTTTGCTGCCTCGAGCTCGAGATTTCTTCAATCACTCTTCCTGTAAAATTTATAGTTTTCCTAGTAGGTCCCTCTTCTCGGATCGTGTCACATATTCTTAGATAGAATATCATCAGCTGCAGTAGTACAACTGACAATGTGAAATGTACATTTGTCTGCAAAACTACCATTAATTCATAGTTTACAGTTTTTGTTCTAACACGACTATTTTTTGTTGGAATATCATCACCTGCAATGGTACAACTGATTGTGACTTCACAGAATTCATTTACAAACTGAGATAGCCTACAAGTTAAATTCGAAATTCTCGGTAAAATCCTTATTCTCAAAGCAAGAAATATTGTTACCCACTTTCAAAGTGGTAAAGTTACAAGTTTTATTTTACAGTGTGGTTGTGCTCTGTTTGCTGCTGTTTGCAGGGGGTGCGCTGACTTCTCTCAACGCGCAGATTCTCCGTGGCCGCATGATCATGTGTTTTCCAGCACTCTTGTGCGACCGGGAATCTCATCCACTGCGCATGTACTCCGCGACCTTGTTTTCTTGGCCCATGGCTTCTTCTCCAGAATGATGTGGTATTTAACAGCTCGCTTATTGTAGTTTGTCGTCCATCCGTTTTAAATTTGACCGCAGGACATGGAGCAAGGTTTTATACAGCAAGATCTTGAAAGCTAAGTATTTATTTTTAAAATGTTTTTGTGCGGGGTCTGTAATACTTCGTCCCAATAATCATAACATTGTCTCAGGTTAGGCACTTAGACTTCCTGTTAGACGCCTGTGGTTGGATCCCGATTTTGAAGTAACGTAACTGATCTGAATGAAACTGCCAAAGTTAAGTTAGTAAAAATGGGAAGAATCAAATGTTGTAAGATGGTTGGAGGATAAATTACTACCTGAAACATCCTGTGGGATTTAAGAGGATTTCTGAATATTTTGAAGAATTTCTCAGGAATTTCGATTAATTTCCGGGATTTTATAAGATTTTCAAAGATTTCAGTAATTCTAAACGATTTTGAGGGCTCACAATGAGGTATTTTAATATATTTCCAGGATCCCAAAGGATTGCATATAACTCCAAATATTTTAAGAAGTATTATCATATACCCAATTTTATGACTGATAAACATCTTTGCAAAAGATTGAAGGTTGTGACCTATCATTTATTATTGCATTTCAATTCCGCTGCTAACTGCACGCGATCAAAATTAAACGGCTTCTAATTCTTATTTCAAGCGAGTTTTTTTATTATTTGATAAAGATATTTAGTTACCCCACTGAGTGCCCAATCTGTTCCTTCTTAAAAAGCTAAAAAAGACAGAAAGAACAACTTTTAAATTGTTGAAATTCGGATTCTACGTCAAAATTTGCATTAGAAACTCTTGGAGTAATCGCAATACTTTTTCTTGCAGCGTTAAAAACTTTAAAAAATAAAATACCTGTCATTTACATGGACTGAAGGTGGCTTCAAGTGCATCTTCTTTTAGTAACAGTTAATAAGCGTTCCCTCGGTAACTTTAAGAATTTTGCCTGGATGCTAGTTCTTCAAGGGTACTTTGTAGAAGTTGCAGAGTATTTGCTCTAATGAACATTTGTCTCTTGAGATCCTAATGATTTGTCCATTCTGATCATTTTGATCTAATTTTTTGGTTCATTTGTCAGACTGAACAAAATGGACGCCAATTCTTGGTGCAGGTGATATAAAGACATACCCTAAGAATTGTATTAACTAATTACTAGCGAAATTTGATTAATTATCTGAAATAGATAAAAGTTAACTAATAAAGATTATTGCACAATTTCTCATTAAAATAATTATGCAGAGTGAGGACAGGGGCATAGGCTTACATAATTGCATGTTAAATTTAGTACTTAGTATTTAAAACATTTTACAAAGACTTTAGTGATATTCCAAAGATTTCGCGAAGACTTAAATTATTCCATAAATATTCCCAAAGCTTTCAGATAAATTTCAAAAGGATTTCGCCAACATTTCACGGATATTTCATTAATTCCCAAAAAAATTCACGGAGGTTTGAATAATTTAAAAATATTAACAAACTTTTATAATGTTTCGCAAATATTTGCAAAGCTTCGAAAAAGTTTTTCTTTTAAGATTTCACAGACTTTAATCATTTTTGGTACATTAACAAATATTTCGCAAATTTTCCCATAACTTTCAGAAAGTGTCCTTTCATTTCATAAAAATTTAAAAATAACTTAAATTATTTCACAAAAATGTCACTTATTTCAAATAAAAAATTCAGGAAAATTTCAATAATTTAAAATATATTAAAAATATTTTTAATACTTTGCTAGTATTTCCAAAGCTTTCAAAAACATTTCACAAAGACTTCAAAACATTCACAAAATTTCCAATGACTTACCAAATATTTCGCGAAGACTTTAATTATTTCACAAAAATTTCAACAATTTCATAAATAGTATCAAATATCTCAAAAGCGTTTACAAAATTTTTGCAAGTATTTCACAAACGCTTCAATTATTTTACTTACATATAATCCAAAAAATTTTACAAAGATTTCAATAATCTTAAAAATATTAAAACTATTTCCCAAAGATTTCAAAAGTTTTCAGAAAGATTGTGTGAAGACTTTCACAAAAATTTTAATGATTCCCCAAAAACTTCACAAATGTTTACTAAGCTTTGAGAAAGATTTTTCGAAGATTTGAAAAAGAATAAAAAATGGCATTAATAATTTTACGAAAATCACGAAAAAATTTTAATATTTCGTCAAAATCTCCAAGGCTTTTAAAAAGATTTTACAAACATTTAAATGCTTACCCAAAGATTTTGTGACAACTTTAATTATTTCAAAAAGATTTCAATAAATTTAAAAATATTAACAAATATCTTACAAAGAATTCATAACTTTTTAAAATAATTTAAATCGATTACAATTTTTTTTCGCATGATATTTCATTTTTTCCCGCTGTAGAAATTTTTAAAGACGAAACTCAAAAATTGGATCGTGAATGTTGAAAATTTCTTAATAATAAGATTTTTAAACCTTATAATGTTCTTTTCCGTCATTAATTTATAGTTTTATTTTAATCTCTATTTGAAAATGTTAAATATACATGTATACAAGTCCATTTCTTAATGAAATCAGAAAAAGTAATGAAGTTATAAGCAAAGTTTAACAATTTAATTATTGCCAATCAACGCCCGGCCAGCTACCGGCTCAGAATTCAATCATAAGATTTGCCTTATTTTTCTTATGTTTTAGAGTCTTTTTATAAAACTAATTTTCTTCGTTCATAAGGGATGACTGATTATATTATGTTTTTTTAAAAATTGTAGTAAACCTATTTTTCTCAGCCATCTGATTTTTTGCACAACGCGTTCAAATTAGATCATGCTTACTCTTAGTGATATTCTGATTATTATATATAATTATTATGAATTTTAATTTAGTGAATTCAAATTGTTTTAATCTTTATGTAAGATTATAAAAATTCAAATGAGTTCTACAAAACTGAAAAAATGGAAATTGTCTGTAATTCTTATTAGTGAACTTAAAATGTTTTTAAAAATAATTATCTGCATGACGTTTAAAAAAGATTATAAGTTAAAACTTTAATTATTAGTTCAAATTTGGTAATTTTAATGATAAAGCCTCTAAAATTTAACAATATTTTTAAAATCTCTAAACTTTAGTAATTAGATTTGATAAGAATTAAATCAATCCTTTCTTCGACCGTCAATGTAAATAAAAGAAAGATTTGTTTATGTAGGTCTTACAGCCTTCATTAATTAAAAGAATGAAACGATACCGTTAGAAAAATCTGTATGGGGTTTAATATACATATATGTGGACTAAATGTGCACTACCGTTACTGAAATGTAACACGCATTCGTGTAGTGAATTTAATATACATGTGTGTTAAATTTAATATGCAGGTCAGTATAACAATGTGCCTAATACTGATCCTGCTTTTATTTCTTTAAATCTTGTCAAATATTCTCAATTAAATTAATAATCTAGAATTCATCTACTTAGATGTTTTTAAAATGAAAATGCAAAGTACGGGGAAGATTAACAGAATTTCTAGCTCATTCGGCTTCTGCCTCATTCCGAACCAAATTCAAATTTAATTTACTATACTCAAACCGAACCTATATCATTTTCACTATTTATCTGAAGGACGAAATGGTTAACGCCTACCTTGGCCACAGAACCAAAGTTCTCCTCTTGACTTCGCCCAGCGTGTGTTCCCCTCGACGCTATTAAAAGTTGTCGCAACTGGCGGAAAGAACTTGATCGGTTCCGGTGAGTATGGAGCCAGCTGGCCAAGATGGCAGCGGCTGAACTGTGACAGTCAGTTCCGTTCTACATTCCGGGCCACATGTTTAAAGTTAGTAGTGGTCAAGACTCTGTGCGTTGAGTGAAACATAGTGAAGGTGGGTGAAGTTGTGCCAAGTGTAATATTAGTTTGTAGGACCTTGATGATGGGATGGTAGTGTTAATCTCTGCCGGATTTTTGAAGACGAGCAGAACCCATATTCCACAGTCGAAGGCAGGACATCACACATTATCGTCCACAGGCGATTTATACTGTGCGGAGTATAGCACATTACATATGAATTCTGAACCCTGCACTACAGGTACTTTAAATTTTACATAGGAGTGGTTAAACCCAAATCAAATAAATACAAATATATGAATTATAACTTTATTATCTCTTTCTTCCATTCTTCCACACAATTACATAAAACAATGTCCAATACATATTATACAATACTTAAGCCTAATTTGAGTTCGTGCCGGCCATGGATTCACGTTGTAATGTTATTTAATTGTGAAAGTGATCTAAGGTGGGATCTATAAC
>NC_046657.1:164585529-164589930 GCF_010883055.1 Belonocnema kinseyi
TTTCGGGACTCCAGGACCACCAGGCGTCATCAATCCGACCTCTGGAATGTTTTTATCGAGAACAGGATGAGAGTAGTACTCCGCATTAGGCCTGAGTATGTTTTATTTTCGGAAGATTGAGAGGAAACAACCATAAGAACGTTTTCCCGGAAATTCAATTTTACAAAGACAAGTATATGAAACCCATTTTGATAATTTTCATGATTAACCCATTTAGTTGATTTATGTATATTGCTGTCTGCTGTTTAACACTTTCTCAAATGAGAAAGGTTATATACTTTAAGAGAGAAAAGATTGTTGGAGTTTAACTGACCCCATGCAAAATTTCCAAATAATGGTATAACTAGTTCTATTCAGTACCTTTAGGATCCTATTACTAGTTTACTGACTGACTCCAGGCAAGTTTAATTATATTCCTGATCTCAATAACGCTAAAAGAACAAATTCTGTGCATATTGAGTGCCTTAGTCGTTTCCGAAGAATACAGGAGTTCTCATTACTGACAAGTACATACCTGACTATACCCGAACAAAGTTTCACGAAAAGGCTTAAATCTACGAATCGCACAAGAACAGCTTATGGTTAACAAAATAACAGGCCCGGAACTACATTTTCTTCAGGATGGAATCTGCCAAGGTCTGGACGAGAGTGAGGTCTGCATCCCAATGGATTCTCGTTTCCTACTGCCCACCTGATGATTGTCCATGTCCTGTTACAAAAAGGGATACCGTCAGCTGTTCCGAATCAAGCAATGCTTGAAGCGGCTGCGTAGGAACGGGATTTCTCAGAGGAATGAGTCTCTATTCATTGTGTGAATAGGGGCTCCCCACTCCTCGCCTCCATCCTGACGCACACCTTGGACATTGGTTGATCCGGACACCAGACTTCCCACAATAAAAGCAGAATATCCCTTTTTGAAACACACAATGATTAAAATCATGCACCCCTTGATAAAAATTCCAATATCGATGGTCTGGAGGAGGCATCAATTATTGGCACAGATCTCTTCTATAGCTTCGGTGGGCAGCGAAAGAACAAAGCCTGGGCTGTTGGTTCTCAACCCATCCCTGTACCGCTACTGGAATTCCTGATGGGGTCCTAGCAAATTTAAGAGGGGGCTATTAAACTAGTCAGATTTGGGAATTGGGAGTACGGGACCCTGATCCCTGGGTGCCAATGCTTGATCCGAGGCCTGAGGCAATCCTCTTTCATATATGACCTGGAATTCCGCGCGTCCCAGAGAACAGGGGCACCGTACTTTTCCCAATTTCTCCAGCCATGGTCAACGCACTCCATTCAGTGTCCGGCTCTACTACCATTAGCCCTTTTCTTCCGATTTCGCCTTTCTGCTTTGTCTCCCTCATATAACTCCCACCGAGAGACTCCAGTCTCAAACTTTCGCTTAGCGGGGATTGAGGAATTTGGAGGGACCCTATTTTCTTATAAGCCGAGCGCTGCGGCGGGACCTTTCCTCCTCCTCCTTCTTCTTTTCGGTTTCGGGTCAGAAGAAACTCTCGGCGTTGCTCCTCTTGAGCTTTCTGAGCCGACCTGGACCGCGACGTCGGGCGACTTGCGAGATCAGAATGCCAAGGGTTACCGGATCCAGTTGCACCTCCATTATCTGACCTGTGGGATCCTTCTTGCATTTCTGAATGTTGCGCTCCTGAACCTCTAACTCCGGTACCGTCAACGGGCGATATCGGCGATCCTGCAGTATCGCTGGGCTCGGGGTTTTCGAAAATGCAGGCGATAGGGGTGGCCCCTTTGCTTTCGACAAGCTCTTCGCAACAAAATTAACGGCCGACGATAACGTGAGGGTCCTACGACACACGATATCACCTACTTTGTAGCGCATGTCACGTCTACGGCGATTGTAATATTTCGCCTGACGGTCTGATGCTATGTCTAGGTGATGTGCAACTTAGTCCGTAAGGGGCGGCAATCGCTTAAGTCTACACTCCCAATCTTCTATGGCTAACAGAACTATATCAGGGGCTCCTTCTTCCTGTCTTCTTAACGATTTTGCCAGTCTAGGCTCCTCCTTCCTGTCGCTTGAACGATTTTGCCAGTCTAGGCTCTCTACCTCAATTTAAGAGCACTGGTGACCCGTGAGCAGAAGTATGCACGGCTGTGTTACACGGAAAGCGAAAGTTTGAGAGATGCTTATCCCAACTAAGATGATCACCCTCCACGAAAGATGATATTATAGTTTTTAGCACTCTATTAATCCTCTCAACTGGATTGGCTTGCGCATGGCACGGTGGGGTTGTCGAGTGTCTAATTTCCAATTCTGCTGTAGCCTTTGCAATAAGTTTGTTAACAAACTCGGTACCGTTATCCGTGAACAGTACTTCTGGAGTTCCCCATCTAAAAATGATCGTTTCTTCGAAATCCCGTTGGACATTAGCGGTATTAGCCTTTCTAAGAGGAATTACCTCGATCAATTTCGTAACATTTTCTGTAAAACCAGCATGTAGTGATAACCAGCGCGGCTAGGTGGAAGCGGACCCATAATGTTGGCCGCTACCACCGACCAAGGCTGCTTGAGCACTCGCTTACCCATGAGACCAACTGGGCCTGTCTGGTTCACCTTCATCTTTTGACACATCTGGCATACTCGCACATATTTGGAAACGTAATTAAACATACCAGGCCAATAGTAAAGCAACGTAAGACGTTGGAAAGTTTCATCCACACCTAAGTGGCCAGATGTCGTAGTATCGTGTGCTTCACTAACCGCTTTGACACGCAGTCCCAATGGCAGGACCAGCTTCCATGCCTCTAAATCGGGTAACAATGGGTCTGTTAAATGGTCAGGACGATGGCAGTATAATCAATCACCTTCCAGCTTCGAATATGGAAACTGATAAGGCATCAGACCATCTACCGAGTCTCCCAGTTGGGTCTCGCAAATTACAAAGCCATCGGAGGCTACTGTGATCAGTAATCACCTGAAAGCGATAGACCTCCAAGTAGGGTCGAAACTTTTCTACTGCCCATACCACATCCAAGCATTCTTGTTCAGTCACCGTATAGTTTCAGGACAGTCCCCAAGCCCGTACTACTCGCGTCCGTTTGCAAGAAAAACGGCAAGCTAAACTCTGGTCTAGATAACGTCGGAGCAGAGATTAAAGCGGATGTCAATTCTTCAAAGGCCTTTCCTTGGTCTTCACCCCACTCAAACCTTCGATTTTTCTTTAGTAATCGATGGACTGGTTCTGCTATTCGAGTGAAATCCTTAATGAATCTCTTATACCACGAGACCATACCCAGAAATCGTCTAAGCTTGGGCAAAGTATTCGGTGCCAAGTAAGATGTTATCGGCTCGGTCTTCTCTGGGTCGGGGTGCATTCCGGTTTTATCCACTAGATACCCGAGATAACGTACCTGGCTACAACCTAATTCGCTCTTATCTGGATTAATCGTAAGTCCGGCATAGAGGATCACATTCAAGATCTTTTCTAGCCAACAAATGTGCTCCTCAAAGGTTTCACTGAGGAAGGTACCCGGGGTGTACCTCACCGATTTTCTTGAAATTGTGATATGTTGTAGAACATCAAAAAATATTCGACACGTATTTTTTTATACATGGCCATAAGCCCATTTAAGGGGTGAAAACCACCCTTGAAGTTCACCTCTAAAAACACATTTTTTTTTAATTTCTCGAATACAATTCGTAATTTTTTACTGAAACAAAGTGGGTAACACTTGTTATTGAAAAGCACATATTTATGCATTATTTTTATTCATCAAACTCGCAACCCCTGTTTTTTATTAATGAAAAACTATATTTGATGGCCATTTTTTCACTATACACATTCCAAGATCTGTTGAATCTTGACAAAATTAATTGTTTTATGCACAATAATCAAAAATAAAGTGGACCTCTTGGATACTATTAAAATTGTTAAGTAAAGTTGATGTAGTTTGAAATTTTCTGAAATCAGCCCTTACAAATGAATTCATCCCTAAAATTCAATCACAAGTATTATTTTTTCATTACTTAAAAATACCCTCGGACTATTCAGTGGCGTGAACCAGCCCCACAGGAGATATTGTCGTATCTCTATGATTTTATTCTTTTTCTATGGGACTTTCAAAGTTAATACAAAATTAATGATTCAAAGCAAGAAGAACTAACTAACTATCGAATAAATTCATACGAAGAATAAACGTATAAACGCTTGGAAAACAAATTAATAGAAGTAAACAGCTTAAAATAACAAGATAAGATTAAAGTTATCATTTTCTTGTTGTTGTTGTCGAGATCGGACGGTGCGAAAAACCTCAACGATTAAATTACGAGGGTCGTTCAATAAGTCCTTAGAATGAAGTATAAAAACAATTTTTTTTGGGTAAATTTTTTTTTATTTTTCAACATAATCTCCTTGGAGCTCTATA
>NC_046657.1:164590030-164624443 GCF_010883055.1 Belonocnema kinseyi
CACAAATCCACGAAAAAATTCCTCACGATTCCGACTTATGCGCGCCAAAAGAGCCTCAGAGGCGACCACTCTATTGCGTTTATTCTCAGCTGAGAGCAAACGGGGCTCCCATCTTGCCGATAGCTTTTTCATGCCTAATTTTTCATGTAGAATTGAAACAACTGCACCCATAGATATCCTTGTGGCTTAAATTCATTTACCCAGTTATAAACCGTTGCTAAGGCAGGGGCAGATGTGCCATGAACTGAGTCCAATTCATTTTTTATCTCATATGGAGTTAAACCCTTTAAATGAAAATGTTTGATTCCCGCTCTGAACTCGTTTTTTTCCATTTTTCTTAACGAACAATTTTTTTTTTCAATTGGTTATAAAAACACGTAAACTCAGAAGATGTGGACTGTGACTGCACCATATATCTAGTCGGGAGTGGTGCTGACTGAAAACAGAAAAAACCATAAAAAATTATTTTCATCAAATATGACGTGGGTATAAGCACTTTTCAAAACATTAATATTTTTTTTCAAATTTTCATACTTCTGAAAACTTTAATGGCAATAATATATTGTACAGAAAATATTTGTTTTTTTACGTAGTCACTGGAAATTTTCCATATTTTCTTTTTCGAAAAAAATGTTTGTTTTTTACCCTACATTTTTGAAAAATATTTTTCCGAAGAAAAAAGCTCAAAAATTTTTACTGTATACACTTCAAAAAGCAAACCTTTTCTCTTCGATACATTCTTGTCTAACATTTAAATTTACGGAGATTTTGAAAATTTGAAACAAAATGTCAATTTTTTGAAAAAATGTTCATACTCACATCGTATTTGACGAAAATAATTTTTTAATTAGTGATTTAGATATAGCTTATAAAGAGTTATAAAATGCAATACTTCAAATTTTTATGTGGTCTTTTTCCAGAATTGGTGAATTCCGAATTTCACCGTGTAAAAAACAAATAATAATTATTATTTCTAGGTATTGGGAAAATGTCTATCATTCAATTGTTATCTCCTCGATACAATAACCTATTCAAATACTCGTGGTATAAAAGTGGCTACGTTGAATCAAAGCCAAATGAATTTTATAACCCCGTAGATTTTAGTTTTGGTAATGATTGTAATGAGCGTTGTAAAGTTCCTGGTTGCTCTAACCCAGCAATTGTAAGATGCTCTTGGTGTAAGAAATCATTATGCTTGAAACATTTTTTTAATGATTATAATTATTGCCAGGATTATAAAAAGTAACATTAAAACTCAAAACTATTGAAATATTAAATTTTTGAAAATTTTTTTGTGCTTTGAATCATTAATTTTTTATTACCTTTGAAAGTCCCATAGAAAAAGAATAAAATCATAGAGATACGACAATATCTCCTGTGGGGCTGGTTCACCTCTTATTATAGTTTTTTTATTAAGTTGAGAACAGTCGATTTCGTATTTGGATATTGTGCATACTGCTAAAATTTTTTTCGTCAAACTCAAAAAACTAGTATTTTCATATTGAAAAGGGTGTCATTTTTTTATTGAAAAATAGGGGTTTATACATTAGTGGGGTAAAGAATTCTAATTCAATACCAAGGATGTGAACTAATATTATTACACGTTTTACGCCCCTGAATAGTCCGAGGGTCTTTTTAAGTAATGAAAAAATAATACTTGTGATTGAATTTTAGGGATGAATTCATTTGTAAGGGCTGGTTTCAGAAAATTTCAAACTACATCAACTTTACTTAACAATTTTAATAGTATCCAAGAGGTCAACTTTATTTTTGATTATTGTGCATAAAACAATTAATTTTGTCAAGATTCAACAGATTTTGGAATGTGTATAGTGAAAAAAATGGCCATCAAATAAAGTTTTTCATTAATAAAAAACGGGGGTTGCGAGTTTGATGACTAAAAATAATGCATAAATATGTGCTTTTCAATAACAAGTGTTACCCACTTTGTTTCAGTAAAAAATTACGAATTGTATTCGAGAAATAAAAAAAAATGTGTTTTTAGGGGTGAACTTCAAGGGTGGTTTTCACCCCTTAAATGGGCTTATGGGCACGTATAAAAAAACACGTGTCGAATATTTTTTGATGTTCTACAACATATCACAATTTCAAGAAAATCGGTGAGGTACACCTCGGGTACCTTCCTTGTGAGTACAATAATGTCATCCATGTATGAAAATGCATGGGGCTCAAATTCGACAACCCGAAAGGCATACGGATGGAGTGGTATAGCCCCTTGCCTGGTACAGGAAATGCAGTGAACTCTTTACATTCCTCTGATAGTGGAATCTGATTGAATGCCTGACTAAGGTTAATCTTAGAGATATACCGGGCGGAAAAAAGCTTGTCCAAAATGAAGTTAATGTTTCTCATTGAGTAAGAGTCTTTCTAAGCAACCTCATTTAATTTTCTGAAATCAATACAGAGCCTATAGTCGCCGCCAGACTTTCTTATCATCACAACTGGGTTACACCATTCGCTTTCACTAGGGCTTATTATCCCTCCAGCTTCAGAAGGCTTGCTTGCATATATGTGTGTAGCATGAGCCTGAATCAAAAAGTCCGTGTAGTCACTTACCCCTACTCGTTTCCCGACCTGGATCCCGAGCATCTGCTATAGCTCAAGTGCATGGGTACCCAATTGAGGATAGCTAAAATTAGCTGACATAATAGGTGCCTGAAGAAAGCCGGGATAAAACCCTTAATTAAAATAAGGCGAATAACTGCTTAAATTAGGTGTTCCAAACGCTGGTTATTTTTACCGTTATCTTTACCACGCCCTTTGCCACCTCGCTTTTTGTTGTTATTTGACCTATTTGAATTCGTCCCATTATTAGTTAAATTAGAGGTAGTAGGCTCATTCTCCGTAGCAGCCACACCATCCGACTTTTCGGCGGTGTGATGGTAGGCAAATTCGGGTAAAACTCTATCCTTAGTAGGAGGAGGGGGTACATACTAGTCCTAACTCATTATTTTGGATGCTTTAAACCTTTCGCCAGCATCTTCCAATTCCTCAAAAGGACGTTACTCCGTTTTAGGAAGGGCCTCTAAATACTTATGGTGCAAATTATTTATTACCATCTGCAATTGCTCCTTTTCCGATATCGGATGATCGTAATGTTGAAAAATTCGGCGAAGTTTTAACAAGTAGTCGGCTATGGGTTCATTTGGACCTTGTGTCCTTTTTCACCCCTCATCCCTGACTCGCATTTGGCAGTTCATTCCCCTATATCTGCGCCTAAAATCGATGGTAAATTGTTGCCAAGTATCCAATTTATCTCGGTGCAATCTATACCAATATTGGGCAGGCGGTTTTAACGAAAACAGTAAGGCTTTAAAAAGATCCCTATCCGACAAGGAACTACCTCTTCTGCATTCCTTAATTTGTGTAAGAAATTCCTCCGTACTACTATCGCGTTTTCTATTGTAATTCATATTCCACTTCCTCACGATCGAATGAATATCATTCCTACTCCTTTCTCCCACGCCCGTTGGTAAGGTCTTGCATTATTAAGGCGTAACACTTGTGATAAGAATGGATTATTTAGTTGAATTTGTGGGAAATAACCCAAACGGAAAGGGTTACCCGTTGATGGGAAGGAATCCAAACATGGATTAGTATTGCTTAAGGTAGCCGTGACAAAACTCGCATTTGACTTCGTCTCATCCTCCCTTGCCGATTCTAGAGAAGAGCGGGAGGCATTTGATATATTTGTCGAATGCAAATTATCCCCACCACCGCCAGCCAGGTAATATTCTGGAACGTAAGTTGCCATCCTTGGCCTATGGGACTGAACTATGCCTTAAAAGGTCGAAGGAATAATAGTTGAGCGACTTGCAGGGGTATATAGCGGAGTCGCGTATGTGGAGGGAGCAAACGTGATAACATTTTCTAAATTTCGGGCGAAAGCCACGCTGTTTACATTGGTAGTTGGTGTAGACAGGGGTCCTACAGCCGTCTGGTCATTATGACTGGGAAGTAAGAAAGGGATCGGCGCGTGTGACGTCATCGTAGGGCCATCATGATCATTTGGGGTGGGTCGCGTAGTAGCGTTCTGAGATAACCGTAATCTTTTTATTTCCGCGGAAAAATCGCGCTCTGCATTCTCTTCCCATAACTGATGTACATGACGGCAATGTTGGTGGAACCTAATCAGGCGCTTTTCATCGCCATGTCATCCACATCAGTCGATAGACTGCGATATCCTAAGATGTCTTTAAGCTCCACTAAATTTAGTGAACTTACCCAGTCTATAATTGCGTCAGTGGCTTTCGCCCACAATATGTCCACTCTAATGGTAGAATTCTCCATTTTGTAAAAGAAGGAATTAAAACGATTCAACTACACTTGATAACCGCCAAAAATTCCGGAAGACTTGCTCAGAAATCGCGAAAGTAGAAATTTTTTGCTTGCAACTTACGAAAACTGTAAAATTTCTGTTCCTATAGTCTTCCCTAAATTGTTGGGAAAAATTAAAATGAAAAATTTCGTGCGAATGAGCTCACGCATCCGAAAAGCCAATTACCCGAGCTCCTTGAACTAATTAGACTAAGACAGAAAGAATCCCCGGAACGAGTCTTGAAATTTCGCGATTTTATGCGAATAGCACCAGCAACTCGGTTCTTTAATTAGTTTTCCCGAATAATCTTAAGTTCGGACGAAAAGACTCTGGAAGTCTATCGCTAGTTTTACCACTTAGGTATGAATAGTCACCCCCCCCTCTCTCATAAACATACATTTCCGCGATGAATATATCAAATCACCAACAATTTTAAAAAAATCACATAATAAATAAATAATCACAGTTAAATCAATAAATAAATATGAAAAACTACAATTAATGGAACAAAAAACAAATAAATAATTACACAATTATAATAAAAACTAATTTAACAGAAGAAATCAAAAATACGTAATCATTTCAGTTTCTCTCAAAAGTCATTGCTTGGAAAGGGCTAATAGCAAACACTAATAAAAATCCAGAAATATCCGGATTGATCCGGTTTATTTAGTGAAATACTTAAAATTTTCCAATCTGTAACTTTTCCTGGCCCCTGGTTGGGCGCAGATTTTTTTATTACCCTTTCCAACCTTGGGGAAAATCAGGCGTGGAATAGTACTAAAAATTAGCTATACACAACCATGTTTAAAAAAAATTAAATAATACACATTTAATGGAGATTTTAATTTAAGAAAAATCAATTTGGTGTTACATAAATTTATCTAGCTAGTTTTATAAAGAAGGAAGTTTTAAAAACAGAAATAGTTTCTCCCTAATACTTGTACGAAAATCGCTTAAAAACTACACACATTCAATTAACAAATATCATTAAAAAAAAAAACTTTAAAATTTTCAAAGCTACTCGATTTTAAAATAAGCGAGTTCGCGACTCGATATAACTTCTGCCTGAGTCCAAACCAAATTCAATTTTAATTAACTATACTCAAACCGAACCTATATCATTTTCACTATTTATCTGGAGAACGGAAAGAACTTGAACGGTTCCGGTGAGTGTGGAGCCGGCGGGCCAAGATGGCGGCAACTCAATTTTGACAATCAGTTCCGTTCTACCTTCCGGGCCACATGTTCGAAGTCAGTAGTGGTCAAGACTCAGTGCTTGTAGTGAAACATAGTGCAGGTGGGTGAAGTTGTGCCAAGTGTAATAGTAGTTTGTAGGACCTTGATGATGGGATGGCAGTGTTAATCCCTGTCGGATTTTTGAAGATGAGCAGAATTCATATTACACAGTCGAAGGCAGGACGTCAAAGATTATCGTCCACAGGGGATTTATACTGTGCGGACTATAACACATTACATATGCATGCCGAACCCAACACTACAGGTAGTTTAAATTTTGCATAGGAGTGTTTAAACATAAATAAAATAAATACAAATATATGAATTATAACTTTATTCTCTCTTTCTTCCATTCTTCCACACAATTGCATAAAATAAGGTCTAATGCATATTATACAATACTTAAGCCTAATTTGAGTTCATGCCGGCCATGGATTCACGTTGTTATATTCTTTAATTGTGAAAGCGATCTGAAGTGGGATCTATGACGGGTGGATGGCCACAACGTTACAATATATACTAGGCCGTATCCTGTACACAAGATTTTTAATAGCAATAGTTCAAATCTTGCCAAGTTGATTGGTTATTAATCAAAAGCGCTGGTCCAATAGACACCAAACAACAGCTTATTTTTACCTACATAGTGCAGAGAGAGGGTCGAGAAACATATAACGCGGATCTTAAAATTTCTTTATTTTCTAGGTTCATTACCTACACAACGATGTAGAACCTTTAGACTTATTAAACATTGAAATATCTGTTACAGAAGTCGATACATTAAAATGATAATAATTAGGTGAAAAAAAGAAGGATAAAGATGAAAAACGTATAAAAGCTGTTTAATATACCATAAATAAATAATGCATAGAGTCATAAAAGATATATTGAACCAATGCATTTTTCATCATGAATTATTGCAACCTTTATATAGGTCATAAGTCTTGACGTTGAAATGTTTCAACGCCCTTTTTAAATTAGCTTCTTTAATATGAGCATACAATTTTATTCGATTCCTTAAAAAAATTAATCTTATTTTTTAATTTTCTATCACCAATGGGTTGATAATTCGAATTTTTGGTGCAAAATTGGTCCAAAGGACCCCGCACTAAATGTATGGAAAAATGGCTTTTGGTGGATTTAACTGAAACTTTGTCATTTTTAAGGTTATAAGTGCCGGATGAAATATCCGTAAACAAATTTTTTTTAATGGACAGTTTCAGCGCTATGCGGCGCTCAGCCATCAAGATCAGTGAATAAAACGAATTACAACAGATTTTGTTACAAAAGCAATGTCAACATAGAAATCACGGTTCAGATCGTGGTCTGTCATATTTTCGCCTACACCGTTGACTCATATAGCGCGCTTCTCAAAACGATCAAACGCTAAGCGTCAAAGATTTTAACTTGACCAATTAATCACTTCATTAAAGGCAGAAATGGTACCTAAAGTAACATTAGTAACTAGTACGCACATACCGATAATAACATTCTACCCTTCGCCAGAGGGCCGAACGCGAAGCGCCCATGATCAGCGAATAGAACCAATCCTAGTAGCTTTAGCGACACAAGCGATGTCTGTATACGAAACACGCATCAAGAAGTGGCCAGTAACATGTTTCGCCAAACCAATGACAATATGAGTCAACACCGTTGACTCATATTGTCATTGGTTTGGTCCAGGGGTGGTCTCGAAGGAATTAACCCCCAAGCGAACGTGTGAAAACCGTGCCGAAAGCTGAATGTCACCTAAGTGAGGTGTCTAGAACGGTGACTCTGGGATATCGGGCGACCTCTCAGAGTACTCAGTCTTATCCTTGCATGCAGGGCTCTACAAGGATGGACGAACCTCTTTACCAATCTAGAGCTGGAGGAGCCAATTAAAATGGATTCAATGCGATGGATCGGCGGGATCTCGCGACCTTTTGGTGGACGGAGCGACTGTATCACGACTTGCTAGAGTGCTACGATGCGAGTGTAGCCCCTGAACGTCGTTACGTGGCACGGCTGCATGCTCTGTGGTGCGAGGCACACCCGGAGCTATCGCACTTTTCGCGGCAACGTCTGCGAAACCATACTGAACTACTCCGTAAAAGGGGCTATGTAAGCGGAACGCCTACTCTACCACAGCTAAAACAAGCCGGAAACAGAGAAAGACAGGCGACACTAAGACCAACCGCGGACAGGCATCCGATAAAGGAAGAGCGGTGCTTTATGACCCGGAGAAACTTTAACACCAAGGTTTCTCTCAAGCCTAAAGATCTGGCTGAAATGGATGACGAGCTTCGTGGACATTTTTCCGGAGAATCCGACCTCTGGGCTATCAATTATTGTGCGTATAATGCAGCGAGAGCTTTAGCCGATGCGAACCGTCAAACACAACTAACGGTTGATCATAAGACCCAAAGACGAATGCATCGACTTGCCATAAAGATAGGTTGGGCAAGACAGTACGCGTCTCGCGTACTGTCTGAATTTTACCGCCAAGGTTCGAAAGTTCGTGCATAGCGCTAAAACTGTCCATTTTTTTGGATTTTTTTTTACGGATATTTTATCCGGCACTTATAACCTTAAAAATTACAAAGTTTCAGCTAAATCCACCGAAAGCCATTTTCCCATACATTTAGTGCGGGGTCTTTGTTTAATTTGTCAAATTTGCATGCAGGTCGTCCCCAAATTCTTTTAAATCCACACAAAGATTAATATGTGTTTTTACATGATATTTGAAGTATTTCCCAAGCTATATGAAGTTTGGGACGTATTTTCCATAAGGAAAATGACGTATTTGTAAATTTCATTCAAAATCGTCCATATTAGGTGAATTAATTGAAATTCAACATTTCTTTTTACAATTAGCTCCACAGCACAAATGAATATATAAATTTTTTCATATGTAACCCCTATAATTTTGTTTCATCGGGTCACAAAAAAACCATAAGTGATAACTCGAGTTTTAAGTTTTAAGCCATTTAATTTTTTCACTTCATTTTAACTTTTAGGCCAGGACGAGGAAATATTGAATTAAATTTAAAAGAAATAACAGTTTGAATCATTTATTGCTATTTATAACAATATCATTTCAAAATGCTTAAAAAGTTTATTTTCTTCTCAAGTTTTAGACTTTTTGTACAATTTTCAGTCAAAATGGTGTAGCAATTAGTGAAAAACAAACATCATTTTTCTAATAATATAGTGTGATTTATAAGTTTCTTCCCATAAAGTAACGCTAGAAACTTGCACATTTACCTAAACTTTTCAGGAATTCACGAAATTTAGGTAATTCTCTAAATTTATGAGATTTGTAAAATTAATGGAATTCATGAAAAAGATAAGATTCACGAAATTCAAAGAATTCCTGAAATTTACAGAATTTATGGGATTCGAAAAATTTATAGAATTTACTCAATCCATGAAATACAAGAAATTCATGAAATTGACAGAATCTATGGAATTTTTAGAATTCATGGAATTGAAGGTATTCAAGAAATGTATGGAATTCGCAAGATTCACGGGATGCATTGAATTCGTGGAATTCACAGCATTTTTAGAATTTAGGCATTTCATTAAATTCATAGAATTGAAGCAACTTACTATTAAATTCACGGATTTCAAGGCGTCGACGAAATTTATGAAATTTAGGGGATTCATTAAAATAACGGCATTCAAGAAATTCAAGAAGTACATAGCATTCAACGAATCCGTGGCATTCATGAAATATAAGGATATACTGGAATTCGCGGACCTTATGAAATTCAAGGTATACACAGCGTTCGTGGAATTCTTTGAATTAGAATAAGACTATGAACTCCATGAATCACATAAATTTCGCGTATTCCAATAATTCCGATAATTCCGTGGTTTAATTTAATTCCATTAATTTGGTGACTTTCACGATTCCATTGAATTCTGTGACTTTCATGACTTAGTTGAATTCCGTATACTTCGTGAATTTATTGGATTTCATGAATACATTGAATTTCATAAATTGCACAAATGCCTTGAGTTTCACGAATTCCTTGATTTTCATGAATTCTTTGGGTTTCCCAAATTGCTTAATTTGCTTAAATTCCGTGAATCTTGTGAAATTCATGATTTCGTTGAATTACATGAACTTCGTAAAATCCAATGAATTCCATAAATTACACGAATTTCGTGAAATCTAATGAATTCTTTAAGTCCTTGAATTTCATTTAAACTGGGAATTCCAAGAAACCTATAAATTTCATATTTCGTCAATTCCATGAAATCTGTGAATTCTACAAATACCATGAATTCTTTATATTTCGTAAGTTACCTAAATTACATGAATTCGCAGAATTCGTACAATTCGTGGAATTAAAGCAATTGATTAAATTCAAGCAATTCACTAGATTTGCAGAATTCACGTATTTTATGGAATTGACGAAATGGAGGCTCAAATGCTCCTGCGTGGCACCATTAGGGCTTAGGAAATTTGACGTAATTGTAAACCAAACGTTAACTTGTGTAAAGATCAAGTTTCAGGCGAGGAATGGAGACTGGGTGTTTGGAATAGTAGGGGGATGAATGACGTCAGGGTAAATAAATTACGAGAAACTATGCACGTAAGGAAACTAGATATTTTATGTGTGTCTGAAACAAAGAAAAAGGGATGCGAAAGTAGAGACATAGAAAACAGGGTGTTGAAAGGTGGATTTGAAGTATGGTTAGAAGTAGATATTGAATTGCATGGTAGGTAAGGATTGGTTTGATTTTGAATAAAAGAGCGAAGCAACATCTTGGAGATAATGATTTCGTATCTCGCAGACTGCTGTGGGCTAGAATGAAATTAGAGATCAGAATATTTATTATCCCAGCATGCTACGCGTCACTTGATATGAATTATTTAAATTCCCAGAAAATTAAAAGACGCTTTCTGGGACAGTTTAAATGACACAATAAATATTTGCGATCATGGTTAAAAAATAGTTCTGCTAGGAGATATGAATGAATGGGTGGACTTACAAAATCAGGATACAAAAAGAGTACTACGAAAATTTCAGGGCCCAAAAAAAAACTTTAACGGAGATGAATTAGTTGGCTTATGCTTGGAAATAGGCCTGTTTTTAACAGATGCTTCGTTTCGGCATAAAATGTTCCACATGTATACCTGGTCTAAAGGAAATAGCCACAGTATAATTGACTTTATTGTTTCGGAATCAAGATTAAGAGAACTAGCCAAAGATACAAGGATCATGAGGGGTTCTAAATGCAATACTTATCATTACCTTCTGATCTACAAAATCAACTTAGGTCAAGCATGGGAAAAAGAGAACAAACAAAAAGGAAATAAACGAAACGAAAATAACTTGGGATGCGCTTATAAGAAACAAAGATATAGAGGGCACATGAAACAAGATCCAGGATACCATTGTAAAATGTGCGATCGAAGTGTGTGGTACCGCGTTTGTAGTAAGAATGTGTGCTGATGCTTGGCAGAATGATGAAATTCAAGCTGCCCAAAAAGCATACAAAAAAGCGTACAAGAGAACTTTGAACATTGCAGGACTTAGCGATAAGGAAAGAAATAGACAGAAACAAAAAAACGGATATACAAACGATTAGTTAAGGAATTTATTGATTAAATTAGAACAGAAGTCCAAAGTGGGCTTATGCCGGGAAAGTCATGTACGGATCAAATATTTAGCTTAAGGCAAATCACAGACAAAAGTGTGAGAGTGGGTAAAAAAGTTTTCTGTGCATTTGTTGAACTAGAAAAAGCTGTTGAAAAGGTAACTAGATGTAAACTCCATCGAAGACTTGCAAAGAATGTTGAATAAACTGAATGCAAGCATGAAGAGCATGGGTCTCAAAATTAACACAAATAAAACAAAGACTATGGTGTTCAAAGGAAAGAGTGAGAAAACACTATGAAATATTTTATTAAATAATGAGAGAATTGAAAAAGTTGATAAGTTCGTATACCTTGGTAGAGTAGAGCAGGGCCCCTTATCAGAAGTGAAAATATATCAAATAAATTTAAAATGGCAATACATAATTATATATTTGTACCAACTGTACTATACGGTAGCGAGACATGGACCTATCAAGAAAAAGATAAGAGTAAAATTAATGTAATTGACATGTGGACATGGAAATGAAGTCGTCTAAGATGGTTCGGACATGTTGAGGACATGCCAAATAAACGACTGACGATACAAGTGTATCAAGATAAAGTAAATGGCAGCATGCCCAGTGGCAAACAGCGGAAAGAATGGGTAGAACGTGTGAATGAGAGCCTAGTTAAAAGAGATATAAGGAGCCACCGAAACACGAGAGCCTGCATGAAAAAATGCATGGACATAAAAGAAGCTAGAGATGTATGCCACGACAGAAAAGTGTGACGGCAAATAGTTAATAAAGAGTGTCCGTAGAGTGAATGACGCCTGAAACGAAAGACCTAGGACACTAGTGGCCCAAGTAGGGAACCTTACGTAATGACTTTGCGAGGATCTTCACTTGGGGTGATTGTTATAAAAATTGATTAGCTACCTAGTTTGGAGCAGTGTTGCGGATCGAACGTGTTATTTAAATAAATAACACGAGAATTCTGGATTAATCTAAAATTTTTATATTCCTTCCTCACATTACTCCTTTCCCCTCCGAATGAGTCACGGCTACCCCGAAAGGGATATTGCTTAATGGTGTAATAATAATAGATAACGGATTATATTAATTATATTTTGAAATTACAGTAAACTTTTTTCTCAGACTTTTTTCCTAGTTATTTCTCAAGAAATAACTAGAAATTTTGTTGAAACTTTTATTGGGGAACTTGAAATATTTATATTTAGGAAGTTGACTGACATTACGAAATTTCTCTAAGCCAAATCATGATTCCGAGCTAATACAATATTTTCAAATACACATTATATGTATAATAATAAAGAAAAAAGAATCTAATTCAAAACTTTAATCATTATTTTTAATTTATTGATTTTAATAACAAAGCCTCTAAAATTTAACAATATTTTCAAAATCGCTGAACCTTGTAATAAAGAAAATTGGATGACTTAAACATTATAATAAGCGAGTAAAACAGGAAGCTTTTGAAAAGAAAAAATTCTTCAAAAATATGAGTGTACTACTAGTTACAAAATCGATTGATTAGTATATTATATTGAACTTTCGTTCAATCAATTTGAAGAAAAAAACGAAGAGAAAGATTAGGATTTCCCTAATAATCTTCATTCTCACCCAATGTCAGACGGAGCATGTATGGAATGTATGGAGTATGTTCTAAGCAATATTTAATTTGTCAAGAGTTCATGCGATTCATACGAATATCACCGATCCTTATCGATCTTATCCGAACTCTTACTATATGACAAAGGTTCGAATGCGAATCGAGGAAAGGTTGACCTCAGAACTCTCATGACTGGCGAGTCTATTGGCTTCACCTCGATCAATTTTTACTTTAAGATTATTACAACTTCACGTGCTAAGAAAAACAATAAAATAAAAAAGACTCCAGCGCATAGACATGGTCCTTCGAGCCAGATCTTCGCCGTGATAATTGAATTCAATAACGGCTTGTGCGAAGATAAAAAATAAATCTGTGAACTGTGAACCCTGAACTGTGAACTGGTAAAACTGTGAATTCTGAATTGTGGATACTGTGTGCTGTATATAACACAAATTTAACAAGAAAGATTACAAATTTGGCATAGCCGAGCTCAAAGCTGAGCTGAATTCTTGACGGGATTCCGAGCTTGAAACATTAAAAGGAATAAAAAATCATACACGAGCTTTATTTGAATTAACAGCAATAAGCAAAGAGTCACCATCATGTTTACGACATTCACTTGACAGTGATCTCCGGCACGTGCGTGCGCTCATTGAAAATAAAGGTCACTCATCAAAAAAATTCTTCAATTTACCATCAAATGTTTCATTTTTATATTGCAAAGACTATCATTATTTAATGTCATGTAAAGAATTTTTGAATATTTCTTCTGGTGAAAGAATGCAAATAGCTAAAAAGAAAGGTTTGTGTTTCAATTGTTTCACGTGCAATCATTCGATTAATGAATGCAAATCAGAAAATTTCACTTCGTGCAATCGGAGACACCATGCGCTGTTGCACAGCGATTTCAAATCGCAATCGAATCTCGAAGAAAATAAAAACATTAACGGTAAAAGTCATGGAAATAATTTACATGTAATGGATTCATCAAACGTTTTTTTGGTCAACCGCAATAGTAGATATGCTGAACAAAAGAGGCATAGACATGCATGCAGGATCATCTTGGACAGCGAGTCACAGCCTAATTTAATGACAGAAAAACTAGCAAAATATGTCAATCTAAAAAGAACAAAATAAGGATCTTCTAGCGAGACAGTTTATAACGTAAAAGTAACAAGTACTCATTAGGTATACGCGAACGTTCAATCTAGGTCTTCCGTCTATACAACAAAAGTTTCCTTTTTGGTACTTCCTGAAATAACTAGCCATATTCCAGCCTTTCTTGTCGATAAAAAATCCTCAAAATACCGAAACACATAAAACTATCTTATCAAAAATTCAAGCAGTCGGGAGAAGTGGAAACTCTCACTGGAGCCGAGGTATTCTACGAAGTTTTGAACAGACGCTAAATTCCTCTCGTTTGTACCGCGAACCATCTTCCAAAGCAATAAATTCGGTTGTATAGTAACATGCAAGGTCAACTCTAACTGAAATCAACAAAGGCTTAAATGTCATTTGGTTAGGGATAATCTTAGCTTACAATTAGATAACTTTCGGAGAGTAGAAGAGCTTTATTTCAAGTTTTCTTACCCCTCCATATCCCTTGTCACGGTCAGTCACGAATTAACGAGACCCCACCTATAAAATTACGTCACGTTCTTTCGATCCCACCCCATTTTTATTTTTTTAAATAATTATAAAATACTTTTCAGAATCTTCTCAAATATGAGAATCAAACGTTACATGTACGTAGTCAAAGATATAAACCTGCATATTTACACTTTTTTATTCTTATCAAAGAACATATCAAACAGCTAGGATATATATGGACTTCATAATTTTCAAGTTGTTAATTAAAAACAAGAAGGCATTCCGCGACGTCACGCGCAGAATGACTCGTCCCCCCCACCCCCCATGTCACTATCGAGAGATCAGCTTCCTCAAGAATTCCTCCACAACAGGCATTGGAAAATTGGCAAAAAATGACTAACTAAAGCGGAATCACATTAGCACGATCACTCATTAAAAAATACCCATGATCTGGAAAATAAAAGAAAGGGAACTACCGTATTGATAACCGCTAGCGGAAAGCACAAATTCGATCTTTCGACTCGATTTTCATCGTTGCCAAAATTACTGCGCGTTTCAGGAAGAATTCCGGAATTTTTAAAGGACTGGCGACCTTCCAAAGACTTCGGAACTTCTCAGGCTATATGCTTTCATCGAAAAAGATCTACTGAGAGTGTGAGGAAGAATCAAGAACGGCGAAATCGACAATGATCAAAAACATTCTATCCTTTTATCTAGAAACCATCCCGTTGCTGATCTCATAATTCGCGATCATCCATGAAAGGCAGTTTCATTCAGGTGTGAACGGTACCTTGCATGATATCAGGCTGCACTATTGGCCAATCGATGGTATGCTTGCAGTCCGAAAGGTCGTACACTCTTGCATAAAATGTTTTCGCACATGGCCTGAAGAACCAGATTATGTAATGGGTAACCTTCCTAGAGTAAGAGTGACTGCATTACGTCCTTTTGAAAATATAGGGGTTGACTATTTTGGCTCATTTCACTTAAAAGAAAAGCTTCTTTGCAATAGAAATAAATTTAAGGTTTACGCAGATGTATTAGTATGTCCATCTACGAAAGCAGTACACATTGAACTTGTTGGTGATCTAACGACCGACATTTTTATTGCAAGCCTAAGGCGATATTTTGCGCGTGGAGGAACGGCTAAAGCAATCTACTCAGATAATGGTACAAATTTTGTAGATTCCAAAAACAAATTGGACGAACTTTACAGCTTTCTCAATTCCAATGAGTATAATAAAAAAGTTGAAAGTTACTTAATTAATCAAGGATTCAAATAACAGTTTTCTCTGCTGCAAACCCCCCATTTCGGTGGGATCTTGAAGGCTGCCATAAAATCTCTCAAGTATCACATGTTAAGAACGATTGGCGATACATTGTTCACATACTGTCAGCTCAATACGTACATGTGCGAAATCAAAGCAGTGCTCAACTCGCGACTAATCATACCCATGTCATGAGATCCCAGCGATTGATGTGCATTGGCTCCAGCTTATTTTTAATAGGTCAGCCTACAACTAGGAAACCTGATCCAGATTTTTCGCAGACTCCTACTAATCGAATATCTTCTTGACAAGACACACAGCAACTAAAAGGAGACTTTTGGAAGCGTTGGAACCGCGAATATTTACGTTAAATAAATGTTAGAAGTAAGTAGCATACCAGATCGGCAGATGTGATTAAAATAGGATCTCTTGTGGAAATGACGAAGATTTGAATATAAATCGAGGAAAGTGTGACCTGAGTACTCTCATGACTGGCGAGTCTATCAACACAAATTTAAATGTATACGGTCTTTCGTGTCTTTCGGAATAAATATCTAATTTAAGTGACGATTCAATCTGAGTATAATTGACTTTACCTCGATCAATTATTACTATAAGATTATTACAACTTCACGTGCTAAGAGAAACAATAACATCAAAGAAGACCTGAGCGCGTAGAGAGAGTACTCCATACATGAGAAGATTCTATGTATGGAACTCCAAACGTGTGAGTCGTTGTGGTATGTATATTAATTAACAATTTCATTTCTCTGAACACAAAATGAAGTGCAGTTTTCGCAATATTATGAATAAAGGACACTTTTTCCTTCCAATAAACATTTTTTCCATAAAATTTCAAAATTTTATCCCACCCCCCCTCCCCAAGTCATCAGAACTCCATACATGAGGCGAAACTATTCCGCCACCTCTGTGACGGAGAGTACTTTAAGGAACAAGTTCCTGCAGCTGCTACCTCGAGGTTTCCAAATGACGCGTTTAGAGAGCAATTTGAGAACAATTGACAACACCACGTCATATGGCGATACAGTTCAAAGAAGAATTCAAGCAATTTTGGAAATCTCCAACAGCATTTATCAGACGACTTAGAATCAAGCGTGTACTTTTCGCTTCAATTGGATGATTTAACGGACCAAAAATCGCACAATTAGACGTGAATGCGCGATGATGTATGTTGATCTTGCTGCTAATTTAAGTCTGAAACAAAAATATTCTCCCAGTTTTTGCGGCGAGTGGGATGATTATCGCAAAATTCGAGCTTATAGATGTATAATTTTCATTATTCAGCTGTGAAGGAACTTTTCACTCCCTAGTGAGTAAAAAGTAGAGCTTTAGCCTTGCATCATATGCGGCGAAATGGAATGAAAGCATGTAGTGTCATAAAAAGTTATTATCTTTTGGGATAAACGATATAAAGTTGTTAAATATCGAGAGTAGTACTTTGTGTTTAACGTATATAATAATTATTTTAACAATTTTCATTTGTGTGAAGAATTTTTTTCCCCTGTGCCGCAAGACAAGTTTTTATTTTCTACAATTAAGGACAAAATTAATAAATTTTATTATTATTTTTTGTTCAAGATATTTCACAATTATTTAAGCAATTATTAATCACTCACATGCAACTTTTCATAGGAAAGGTGGGGAAAAGCCCAGTTTTTCTAAATCTCCATACTATATATTATTTATAGAATTAAATTGAATTGTTCGAAGAAAAGTATAGTCCTTTTGTAAATTACATCTCTGCTTTGTTTCATTTATATACTTTGAAAAAGATCTGCAGGAAAATCATTTTTAATTCACAGATTTAATTAATCTACAGGGGGGATTTTACATGAAGCAGCGAATATCATTTACTTATAGCAATTGAATGTAATTGTTAAAAAAAATTTATTGCTTATACAATGTATGATGCACGTTCTTAGATAAAAAATTACTGAATAATAAGCGATTTAGTGTAAGGGATTCGAAAAAACTAAACTGTTCTCCACCTTCCTTGTAGAAAAGCGCAGGTAAATGATTATCAATTGATTAAATAATTGCTGAATATCTTTTGTTTGTTGCTCGTGGTATTAATTGCAGAAAACAATAAATTTTAAAGATTTAAAGATAAAAATTGTTAAACCAAATGAAAATTGTTTTCAAAATTGATAAATATCGTTAAGGAAAAGATATTACTATCAGCGTTTGTTAAATGAGCCACTGATATCAGAAAATAAATTTGTACGCTTTATAGGAAAAAAGTGTTAAAACAAAGTAAAATTGTTTAAATAATTACAATATATGTATAAAATAAGTACTACTCTTTGTATTGATCAACTTTATATCATATAAAACGAAACATAATATAGATAATATTGATAATAGTTATCAAAACATTCAATATTTTTAAATAAATATGAAATTTTGTTTTTAAAAAATAAAAATCATAGCCTTTTGCTTTAGTTCAAGCTAAAGAAATGTCAGGCTTGAAATAGTAAACTTTTTGCAAAATGTGTAAGAACAAAATGTTTGAGCAAAGTTTTCAAAAATTATAAATCAGGAAAAAAACATTCGAAAAGGGTAAATGTTTTAGCAACATACCGTAAAATATAATTGAAATTCTTTCAAAATTTTATGAAATATTTGGAAATCATCTGAAATCCCTTCGGAGTTTTTTAAGTTGCAATTTATTCTCCTCCTATGTAACATAATTTAATTCTTCAAACATTTGCTAACTCAATTGTGGAATGATACTGATTAAATTCAGAAAAGAAGTTTCTTTGATTAGAAGAAATTTGTTTGGTCCAAATAAAACGATTTTTTTCACTTTAAAGTTTTTCTTTTCTTTTTGCCTAAATGAAATAATTCTTTTAAAGGAATGATCCCTTTAATAAAAAAACAAATAATTATCTTAGCGTGCTTCGCGAAAATAAATGAATTTATATATGGCTGTATTTCCTAATTTAAAGATGATGCTAGAAATTGGAAACATGAAAAGCAGAAAAGTTGAACTTTATCGTGAAAGTTTAATATTGTGATATTCGTAAACAGACGTTTTAAAATTAGACGAACTAAAAATTTAATAAAATTAATGATCCCGTGTCTCTGTTCTTTTAAATATTAACTGATACAAAATTTATTTTACTTTTTATGCATTTTTTTTAATGGTGGGAAATCTTTTTGAAATACAAAAATTACACCTCATTAGAGATTTCATCTATTATTAGGACGCTTTTGTTGTTGTATATTATTATATTTTAATTTCGAGTGCTGTTATTTTGATAAACAGTCGGCTGTTTTGGTAGAAAATCAATAGTTTTTGGTTAAAAATGCAACTTTTAAGGCCGTGTCATGGAGTTGGTCACGGGATCTGATTCCTACCTTACCAATATTTTTTTCTATTTCCTAACGTATATTCACACGAAGCGCCACATCAAGTTGGAAATTGGGTATACTAAACAAGAAGCACTAAGAATTGTGGGTCTGATCCTAAGTTTGTATAACTATGAAAAAAGTTTTTTGTTGTAAATATTTTTTTTTATTTTCTCTTTATTATTAAAACTTAGGACCATACCGACCTTTCTTAGAGCTCCTTATTTATTATTCTAAATTTTCAACTCGATGTGGTACTTCGTGTGAAAATAAGTTGGGAAATAAAAAACGTGACGGCAAGGTAGGAATGTGGACACCTGACGAACTCGTCACATAGCCTTAAGTTCAAAATTAATCTGTTCTAGTTGAGCATTCAAGTACTTTATCGAAATTTTATTTTTTTCTTTAAATGGAACTATTTTTAATTAAAAGTTGACATATATTTTTGTCACAATATCAACTTGAATGTTGAATTCGAATTCATGGTTGAAAGCTTTACTAGTTTATTTAAAGTTCTTTTTTTATGATGATTATTAATTGTAGTTGAAACTTTTCCACTTTGTGGTACATAAATAAGCTGTATTGTGAAAAAGCTTTTTTTAATTAAAAATTAAATCCAATAATTAACTGTTTGTTATCGTGACTACATATAACTACAGACCAAAGAAATAGAATCGAAATAAAATTTCACATAAAACTAATACTTTCCCCTTAGAATAAGAATGTAACTAAAAAAAATTCACAAATATTTGACAAGTTATCGACTTTTTAGAGCGTCACTTCAGCATCTTCGGTGTGAAAAAACTTTTATATTCTTGAATGACTAGTTTATTTATTTATAAGACCGAATATACACATTTTTTATATAACCTATATTAACCTATGTTAACTATATATTTTCAAAAATATACAAAATAGTCGCATTTAATAAAAAATTAATCGCTTTATCAAAAGCTTTTTTCTTTTGTTCAGTTAAAAAAAAAATTTTTTAAATGATTGTAAGCTTGTTAACTTTTTCCCTGAATTATAAATCGCCAAAACATTTTGATCCGCACTGGGTTCTAAAAGCGAAGACCAGACAATTCCAGCTGGATCTGATATGAAAATGCGCCCGTACCGTCCTACATCTGCTTTGCGCCCTTTGATACGGTTCTTTTGGAAAGTATGAGCATGAAAGCATTGACTCAGTTTGAAGCGTACTACAATTTTACTTGGTTCAGTTCCACGCAAGGTTCTGATGCTCATCGCTTCTTGTGTTCCTGGTGTGATAGCTTTGACTGAAATAAAACAACTGACCACCGTTTCTATATAAACATAATAGGTATCTGTGTCTCTCACATCTGCCTTAGTCATCCACGAGGGCCTTTTCTTAAGAAGGGAGGAGTAATTTTCGATTTTTACAGACTTCAGGTGATGAATGTTTATTGATAACGCCACATGCATTTCTTTCAGATCAGTAGGAAATCCATCTGCACCTAATGTTGGAAGGAACATAATTCTAAATTATAAAATTTTTGGACGCTAATGTATTAAAATTTTAGGAATTCTTCAACAATCACTAGTCAAGAAAGGATGAACTATTTATTTATGAAATGGCAAGTATCTTTTTCGAAGCAGTGTTTCGATATGTTGTAAAACTCTTAATTCAACGACTGCCTTATTTTTAACTTAACTAAAACGCCCAGATAAAAGTTGTATTGGATCAAAGAAACTTTCTTTAAATAAAAGAAATTCTACTATTGATATAAACTCAAAGAAACATTTGTTTGATTTAAAGAAATTTGTTGTTAACTTTTTTCATTAGATTTAAAGAAATATTTCGTTAATTTAAACGGCAAATTTCTTTAAATTAAAGAAATATTTCGTTCCTTCAAACCAAAAATTTCTTTGAATTGAAGAAATATTTGATGGCATCAAATGAAAAATTTCTTTGAATCAAAGAAATATAATTTTTTATTTTACCTTTACATTTCTTTAAATGAAATTTCTGTAAATTAAAGAAATTACGTGACACCATTCATTAAAATCAAATAAAATTTCTTTTAATATAAAAATATTTTTATATTGAATCAAAAGAACCTAATCAAAAAAATGTTGTTTTTTTAATTTAATAAAAAATTTTTTCTGTGTGAACGGTTCGCGAGTGATAATAGTAAAAACACTTTAAAATCTTGCACTGTGTACTAAAATCAATATAATATTTCAAAAATATTCGAACAAATTAATAATGACTCAAGAGGAATCAATAAAATCTATGAAAAATTTAATGAATACTGGTGAACTCAAGCGAATCCCATAAAACTTTTTAAAATTTATGCTAGCAAAGTATTCTAGTCAATCTAGTCAATTTGAGTGTGTTTAACAGAATGATGAAAATGACCTTTTTTTTAAAATCTATGTATACACGGAGAAACCTTTTGCTGCAATATTTACTAAAAATTAGACTAGATTTTACTACTTTTAGTTTGCAATGGAGGGACATAGCGAGACTTTTGTAATGTTTACTACTGTGAAGAGTAACTAGTAACTACATGCCTAACTACAAAATTCATTGGAATAAAATTTAAAAATGTTACATTTATTTTAAAAGAAGTTTTGAAGTATTTACAAACCTCTGTCGTAAACCGGGACCCGTTCATTTTTCGGAACGGATAAAATTTATGAAAGGTAAAATTTCAGAATGGATTATAATACATAATGTTAAAACTTAGGAATATCAAAAATTCGGAAAAAGGAATAAGTCAGAAATCTAAAACTCTAAATAGTATTTATTCGGAAATCAAAGAAGCGGAATAGGTAAAAATTCGAAAACGTTAAAATTAGGAGGGTGAACAATTAGGAATAAGTAAAAATACGGAGAGGAAAAATTCGGAAAGTAGAAAAATTCGGAATAGTAAATAAGTTTTGCTATTAGCAGGTCTATAGTTTTTTTATGTATGGTAGCATACAAATATTTATCGCAGAAAATTTGAATAGAATATCGTAATAAATTTCTGATATCCATTATTTTAAATTTTTCACTAAAAAATAATTATTTTTTATCATTATATAATTTAAAAACAATTTTCAACGTACAGCATTTTGCTACCATAAATAAACAACTATACAACTGCTAATAGGTATATTTATTAATAATTCCGAATTTTTCTGCTTTCCGAATTTTCCCTCTCCGTATATTTTCATATTTCTAATTTTTTCCAGTTTTACCATTATGTATTATAATCCATTCTGAAATTTTACCTTTCTTAATTTTTACCGTTCCGAAAAATGAACGCGTCCCAGTAAACCAGCAAACAATGTAGCCACTTACTAATTTCACTAGAAGAAAATTATCCGCAGAAGATTGCAACAATTGCAAAGAACTATAAGAACTTCGAGACAAATAAACCCAATTATTACCGCGTCGCGTTAAAGGTTACGATACACGCATCCTTTACACAAGCATACCACGTAAATGCAGACTTATCTATTATGAGATGTTAAACTCCTTCGCACTATTATATTGATTTAAATTTAAATTGTACATTACACATGATTATATATACTTAATACATTATTATATACATGCAAGAATATTATATTACAAGCTGAAACAGACAAATGTGATTAAAATAAAGCTGATGTGAATCGAACACGGATCTCCAACGGGGCAGCATGGCGATATTTTATTCTGCTAAACTAGATAATGAGATCAAGAAATTTATCACCATTATGCAGTAAATGCTATCAGTCAAATTGATTTCCATTAAATTATTAATTAATTGTTCACAGTGATGACACTTTTTAAATTCTAAGCACTACATCTTAACGTAATTAAACATCCTAATATCGAGGTTCAAAAATAACTTTTTGCTTTTTGTGGAAAATTTGTTTTTCAATTTTAACCTTTCGAATTATCATAATTTATTGTAATAAGGATCTTTACATTAAACCAAATTAAGTGATTGATAAATTTAAGGAATTTCAATAGAGCGTTGGTCGGCTGACATCGTTCACGCTCGGCTGCACTCGGTCCAACGCTATGCTCGCTTACTAAGTCACTTACTAATATTCGAGAGCGATCTTCCGAATTTGTCTTGCTCCATAATACAAAACATAGAAAGTGTCCTAGTAGGATTCATATTCCTACAGAAAAAAGCAATTCCTTTTACAAATTTAGTCTTTTGTTATTTTAGGTATTTATTACTTCTACTCTTTTTATATTATTTAATTATGTATCTACTAATTTATCCTATCTAGGATTTCACTATGAAAAATTCTAAGACTTCGTACTACCGACAGGAAAATTTCATATGAAAAGAGCATAGCTTACGACTACTGTATGAAAATATACGAATTATCGCCTTGGTCCCTCGATTGAAATCTAATTTAGTAATTTTTCCAGTATCAAGTTTCTCAGTGTAATGTGTTATTTGCCATTAAAAAAAATCTTTACCTCGACAAAGACTCTTTCCATTATGTGACTACCTTGATAATTGTTTTGTCCACAGTAATTAATAATAATACAAGACAATTTTGTATCTCTTCATATGAAAGTTCTTGTGTTCATTTTTTTGTGAATTCTTCTCTCAGTGAAAGATTATCAGAACACTATTACGTAAGTTTGTTCACGGTGTGTCTCGATTGACTTCGGCCAAAAAGAGCTTAAAACTTCCCATTTTTGTTGCTTATACTTCTTGTATATCTCGCGACAATTTTAAGCCAAAAAACAAAAAAAATTCCCCTACGCACTTCTTCAGACAACTTGACTTTAGATTTTAAAATTCTCATTCATGAGAGTGCTTAATGTAATCGTCCAAATTTTCGATCTGTTTTTTAATGGATTAAACTTAAAACGTGACACGTTAAAAGCGTTAAAACGTTCAAGCTTTAACGTTCAAGCGCTTACAGAGTCCGAAAATCAAAAAATTTTTGCGTGTCTGTCGCAATAAGAACTTAATCTGCAAAGATGTAGGTGCTTTGAAAAATTTCCTTAAAAAATAAATAAATGAAAAAAAAATTCAGTTTTAATTAATGGCTGTGATTCCTCAGAAGTTTAAATTTGATTTAAATTATAATATTTACGATATTTGAGGCCGTGGTTACTGATTATAATACAATCACTGAATCCCTTCAGTACTTTCATGAAATTGTGAAAAAAGTGAAAAAAATATTACTATTCTGAAAATTCTTCTTTTAGCCCGTTCCAGGTTCTTGAAATTTTCACCAAAATTCAAGCGTATATTTTCAGAAGCTTTAAAGAAAAGCAAAGCTCTAGCTATAATGATTTGGGTCTCTGATTGTCAGGAAATTATTTATTTCGGAAAGCGAAAAATTCAGTACAGAAATTGATGTATAACGAAATCTCATAAGTTATATAATTTATTTACTGGCAAATTCAACCAAAGATACGTAGGATAAGTGTTATTTGACAAACAAACTAAAAATTTTCATTTCCAAACAAATTATGCGCTTAAAATTGTTTTCTCAATATCATACCTGCGAATCGTTTAGAGGTAGAAGATTTGATTTTTTTTTTGTTTTGTAGAAAATTTTATTAACAAAGAAGGAAAAGAAACTATTTTCAAAATAATATTATTTTCCACTTAATCCAGACCCACTGTGTATCATCTTACAAAATATTCAGACATCTATACAATAAAAGTTATTTCCAATGAATAAAGATTTTTAGTATAATTTCTAAAATTCTATAACGGTTTCTTATCATTTTATGGACAACTGATTCTTGGAGAGAAATAAGATTTGACTGCTAAAATTTGTTTTCTTGTAATCTTCCTTTAAATGGTGAGCCATGATATATACATATATACATATATGTTAATATCTGAAGTGATGAACAAAAATTTTATGATTGACAATAAAGACTTTTTTAAGAATAATAAAAAGCAAAGTCTGTATGGTTAAAATCGTTCTAGAAATTTTCTTAGGACATCATTTTTTAACCAAATAACTATAATTGCAGATTATCTACGTATTTTCATAATTAAAAATATTAGAGTTTCAGAAAATATTTCCCCCGAAAAATAAACCATGATTTATTAAAATTTAAATATTTAAAAAAAATTAGTGAAAAGCAATAGTGTTAAAATTTTTAGTCGTAAAATATATTGTTAAAATATTTCTTTTTTGTATGTTTTAGAGTCTTTTCCTGAAACTAATTTTCCTAATTCATAAGAGATGATTGATTATATTGTTTTTATCTTAAAATTGTGGTAAACAGTAAATATTATATTTAGGCACTTGCCTTACATTAAGAAATTTCTGTTGGACAATTCATGATTGCAAGCTAATAAAAAATTTTCGACAAACATTATGTAACAATATTAAAAAAAAGATTATTAGTTAAAACCGTAATTATTAGTTCAAATTTGGTAATTTTAATAATAAAGGGTCTAAATTTTAAAAATATTTTTAAAATCTCTGAACATTGTAATAAAGAAAATTAGGTTACTCAAACGCTAAGATAAGCGATTGAAACAGGAAGCTTTTGAAAATGAAAAAGTCTTTGAAAATATCAGTATAAAATTTGTGACAAATATTTAATTCTTAATATATTGTATCAAACTTACGTTCAATCAAATCGAATAAATGAAAGAAGAGAATGATTAGGATTTCCGTAAAAATATTCATTCTCTCAGAATATATTAAATGGTAGATAACTGAAAATTCTTCTTCTTTGAATTTCAAATGAAAACATGCAACTATATATACTAATCCGTTGCCTGTGCACAAGATTTTTGGTAGGGATAGTGGAAATCTTGCCAAGTTGATTGGTTATTTTTCTAAAGCGCTGGTGTTATAGACAGCCAGCAACAGCTTAATTTTTCGTCATTGTGCATAGAGGGTATCGAAACAAATTAAACACGGACCTCAAGCTTTCCTTATTTTGTAGGCTCATTACCAACACAACTATGTAGAACCTTCAGACATTTTAAACATCAGAATATCTGTTACGGAAGTAGATAATTAAAAATAATAATAATTAGGTGAAAAGTAGTAGGATAAAGATGCAAAAAATGGATAAAAGAAGTTTAATATACGATAAATAATTATTGCACAGATTCATAAAAAAGTATTAAACCAATATTTTTTTATCATGAGTTATTGCAACCTTTATATAGGCCATAAGCCTTGACATGAGCTACAAGTGTCAATTGGTTCCTCACAAAAAACTTGGTGTTACAAAATATTTCAAAAATCTCGCACTCATTGTTGTTGAGACCAAGCTTGGTTTTTGAGTGACTGGACATTTCTCCATCTATTACATATAGGAATTTCAATGTAAAGTCTGCTGCTCTCATTTAATTTGCTTACAACTACTGCTAATTGAATTTGACACAATTATGATAAAGAAATATTTTAACACCCCTTTCAAATCATCTTATTTAATAGAGCATACAATTTTATTTAATTTAATTAAAAAAAAATTAACCTTCCCTGTTAACTTTTTGTCACCAATGGGGTGATCATTAGAATTTTTGATGCAAAAACAGTACAAATTTTTTTTAATTTCTCAAATTTTCATGCAAATTGTCCCTTAATTTGTTTAAATCCAGACAAAGATAAATGCGTTCTTTTATATTTGAAGTATTTCCCAAGCCGTATGAAGTTTGTGACTTATTTCCCATAAGGAAAATGGCGTGTTTGGAATGGAATGGAAGCTTCTAATGTGTGCCCTAAGAGTTTACATTTTTCTTGCACCTTCTTCCTTATTCCTTTACGCACCACCCACGCACTTGCTTGGTGGTGGGAGGGGGACGTACAGCTTAAGGTGTGTTCCGAACCACCAAGAGCAACAGCTTTAAGCACTTAGAGCAAAAACCCTTTTCTCTAGAGGTACCTGTCCCACGACTCTGCGGAGATGAACAACTCCTTTGATAGGCTAGTGTTCACCGCATGGGCCGCCGAGGCTCTTCCCGAGTGCGAGGCGGAAATTAAATCCACGAGCCGATGGAGTGGGTGCAAAGCCTACGCTTTAGCCCCCATGACTATCGTCCTGCCAAGATGACGTGTTTGTAAATTTCATTCAGAATCGTCAATATTAGGTGAATGGACTTGAAATTGAACATTTCTTTTTACAATTAGCTACTATGCAAAAATAAATATATGTATTTTTAAATTTAATCCCTATAAGTTTGTTATATCGGCTCACAAACAACCCATAAGTGAAAACTTGAGTTTTATGTCTTTAGACGTTTAATTTTTTTGCTTGTTTTAACTTTTCAGATAGGGTGAGGCAATATGGATTTAAATTTAAAAGAAACAATGGTTTGAATAATTTATTACTGCTTATAGCAATATAATTTTAGATAAATTCTCGAAAGTTGTATCGCCTTTTCAAATTTTCGATTTTTTCTAAAATTTTCAAACGAAATGGCGTAACAATTAATAAAAAATGAGCATCAGTTTTCTAATAATATAGTATGATTTATAAGTTTATTCTCCTAAAGTAACGCCCGTAAATTGCACATTTACTTTTTTCAGCTTTTCATCGCCTTTCAAATAAGGAAAATATAATAAATATTTATATTAATTTAAACATAAACGTTCTGAATAACGACATCGGTTAAATGCTTGGAATTCTGCAACACTTCTATAAATCGAAAATTGTGCTGAAATATCAATGTCTTTTAGACAAAGGGAATTAATACACCTTGGGAACCGTCACCTCAAAGTAACTTTTTAGTAAACAGTGTTGGGCGCCAGACATTTCATGGGTCATAGAAACTAACAAAACCTAAACGAGTAAGGGAAATCTCAAAAACCAACAAAACTGAAATTCTAACTTTTAAATTCTAAATTTAGCTTGACTAAAACAAATTACATTTTGCACGATTTCGGGGTATAATACTTTTTACAATTTAAAATTTCTCCTTTATGATGCTTCACGTTCTGAAGGGCACATCTCACAAAGAGGTTATTTTCAGGGAACTATTAATTTTCAAGAGGGGGGACTACTCCGAGACATAGGGTTGTGGGTTAAGTGACTAAATTTAGAATATAGGAGAACACCTCATTCTAAAGAACACATTTTGAAAAAGGGGAATTAAAGATACTATTTTTAACTTTTAAAAACAACTAATAATTTTATGTGTGGGCGGGGGGGTGACTAATTACAAGAACCAGGGCATGGAGAACACAACTGCAAATTCACAAAATCGTATTCATGATCAAACAATATATAGGCTAGAAATACATCTTTAGGGCTTGCTTAGCCAACTAAATTTCACATTCTAAACAAATTTTTAAAACTTTTGGGCTTCCTGGGCCAACTAAAGAGAAAAAAGGGGGGGGGCTTAAAAGTATCGCTCGACTAGATTAGTGAAAATTCTTTCCCGCTGATACGAAGAGTTCGCAGGCAACGCAAAAACGGAAAACCTGGTTCGGATCCTCTTATGCGTGAGGTTTCGTTCTCTCTATCGACGCACTGGGACTACTGACTGGGTACAACGACGTAAGAGAGCGATTGCTGCTCGCTTGAGAACTTATAACCTAACCGAACCTACGTCATTTCCACCTTACTCCTTTTCCATTGGTCGGAGTTCGGAGACTTGCGCAACGTTGCGTGGAAAACCGTAAGACTAAAACAATGCCGTACAATAGTGTTCAATTTTCTGTTGCTATTTTTCTCAAAGTAAACAAGGTAAGCTATTGTTTTTTGCTTTCTAAAAGCGTTACTAGAATAATTAAAACGTAACGGGCTCATTCATTACAATTAATATTCTTGCACCGTGAATATAAATTCGGAATATTAACGGTACGCGCCTGAACTACAGTGCGACTAAACGTAAAGTAGATGTCGATTGTATAGTTTACGCATCAGATTTGCCCAGAAATTAAATAAAATATATGCTCTGTTGTTCGGAGACCTTGTAATCTTCTGAGGTAATCCAGGTCTTGCAGAAAATTTCGGTAATTTCCTATCAAGCTCTGCAAGCAATTCCCATTCAGGTTTTTAAAAGTTAGGTTTGCAGCAAAGCCTAATGGTAGAACTAGCAGGAGAATTTGAATGATACAGTCAAAGTATCAGTAGGAGTAGCGAGTTAGTTGAGTCTTTCTGGCATCTCGATGATTCTCAACCTTCTGCGACGTCCCAGGATGATGATGCTGACTCCGTAAAAGCGTTTACATGTAGAAAAATAAGAATTCAGAACGTGTCAATGATAAGAAGTTAAATTACAAACTAGAGCGAAATGAATCATAGAGCGTCGCGTAGCCTCAGTGGTGTATAGTGGAACTATTATTTAGAACTTGATGAATCATCTTTAACTAAAATTTTACCAAAACATGTGCCTTGTAAGTTGTAAAATGCAACATCACAACTCTCCCCTCCAGAGAAAGGACCGAGCGGGTCTTCACTCGAAAGTAGTTAACAATTATCTGGACAATTAAGAATCTTCCGCTCCAATCAAACAAAAACTCCAGCAACATTATAATACATTTCTTCAGCATTAATGATAACGTAATTATAGCTATTTCAGAATGAAAATTTTTAATTAATTAATATGATAAATAATACCTTTTTAAAATACTTTAAAGCGCAGGGTACAACTACATAGAATATCCTTTTCAGAATTACATAACTAGGACGACGACACTTTTTAGGACTGTAAGAATAATTCTGGGCTGCTAAGGAGTACTATCAGATATAATAAGTAATGAAGGCTTGTTCTTTAAAAAAAAATATATTAAGGTTAACGACGACTACTTTATAGACAAGGAGGTGGTGGATATCGAATATTGGGATTTGTCTAGGAACGTCTAATAAGGTTTATATGACAGGGGTTTGCGTTTTAGGGGTTTTGGGCGATAAATTAAAGAGGGAATTTGTGGGGAGAATTTCGATAAGATTTCGAGACTCCTTTTTGGTCCTTAGCTTAGGTTCAGCTAGAACACTGGCGGACAGTGATTCCGGACTGCCCGCACTTGGGGCAAAACTTATGTATAAACGGTTTGGCATAACTCTAGTAATCTTGAGACAGCTCGTGACAATTCCAACATCCCGGCCTAAGTTTGGTATTCTCAAGCCAACTAGTATACAATCCCAGAAAACGTTCAGGGCGTTCAACTTTAAGTTCTAGAAGTAAAAAGGGCTTTCGCGTTACCTAGGTTTTTGCCCGATCATCCTGAGAAGTGGGTGATCCTAGGCTAGATCTGTCCTCCATTTAGGAAGCCAACCAGGCACGCGAATTCCGGGAATTATTGGAATTTACTCGAGGTCCTACAAAGTAACACCTCAATATCGGTGCCTCAACCCAAGAACTGAGCTCCTTGATCCTCGAACCATTGGGTGCCTCTCCCTAGAACTCCCGATGTTGGTTCCACACACTCTTCTGTACCAGTTTCCCGGTCCTGATTTCCTTAACTTATGGACTACTCAAAACTAAGCTTCTCGATAGCCAACTAACGAAGCAAGGATTAAGAGGGCCTAATTATGGCTTGAAGAGTTTTGGAAGCTCGGGCTCTTCCTTCGGGGTGGTCTTCGTCGCTCTCTTGAGCTCCCCCACATGACCCTTGCCTTTTTGGGAGAGTGCTGAATGGTACCACTTATCTAGGACGGCATCCAATTCCAGGGCTACGGTGTTGACGACTACAGGAGCAAATATGGTGATGACGGTGGTAACGACTAAGAAGATGACTGCAGTATATTTAAATTATAACTTTATCGTTTGACAGATTGCTGTTTTTGAAAGGCGCTGTCTAGGTTTTTGATAACCCAGTCTCTTATAACTTGTAGCTATGTCATGAGGTCTCTCCACAATTCGGCGGCTTGAGGGTCTATCAAAGGTTCACCATTATCTCGTCTCCGCAATGAATTGATAGGCTTGGGGTCGCGACCGAGGTTTAAAAAGGCGGGAGTAGTTTTTAAGATAGTGTGATAGGTGGCATTATAGGCGAAACGAAATTCTGATAGATGTTCGTCCCAGGACCGATGGCTTTTGTTAATATAAGATACTATCATTGTTTTTAATATTCGTCTAATCCGCTAAACTGGGTTGGTTTGTGGCTACCGGTAGACGAATGCAAAGGGCCACACTCAACTTATTTTTAAGCAAGTCCTGTACTACAAGTACGTATTTAAATCCTGACTTACTCAGGGGAAAGTGCGCCATTATATGTGCAGTCACGACTATTCAGGGTTGTTCTACGATGCGCTGACTGATGAATCCGGGGGGTGACCTCTGATTCACCTTACAAGTCTTGCCAAATTGCACATCTGCGGACATATTCGGCTACAACTCTATAACACCCTCGCCAAAAAAATCAAAGGCTATCCTCATATACGTCTTTTGAGTGCGCAAACGACCAGCTTAGGGATCGCCATGGGATTCTTCGAGGATCTACCCGCGTTCACTAAGGTTGAAATGACGGAATCAAGTCGGTAGTGGTAGAGTTTATTTTCGGAGATTTTCCAAGCAGGAAGTTTCTCTGAAAAATCAGTCACGGCAAGGAAAAGAAGTTAGTACCAAAAGGGTGTTGGGTTACTATTAAAGTGAATATTTTCTATATGGTCTTCATGCATCCTCCATAGGGCATCTGGGACATGATGAAGGGCTTCCTTTCTATGCACTACTTTATAATCATACTCGAGCAACGATAACGGCCACCTCGCAAGTCTAACAGTTAGATTTTTAAGATTGTGTAGCAAAAGTAGACTGCTATGATCTGTGATGATTGTGAAGTAGTAACCCTCTAAATAGGCGCTAAACTTTTAGATGGTCCATATAACAGCTAGGCATTCCTTTTCAGTGGTGTTATAATGTTGGTGTGCTACTTTTAGGGTCCTACTGGCGTATAATATCACATATCCAATTCCCCTAAAGGTTTGCGTTGATATTGCGCCCAATCCGGAATTCCTAGCGTCAGTTTGCTGTTCAAAAGGAACCTCGAAGTCTGGACAGACTAATACCAGCGTATTGGATAAGCATGTTCTAATTTGTTCGAAAGTTAGTTGTTGATCCTTTGCCCATCTCCATCGTTGATTCTTTTGTAGCAACTTTGTTAGAGGATAATCTAAGGTGGCATAATCTGGGATGAGTCTACGCATCCACGAAGCCATTCCCAAGATACGTCGAATTTCTTTTAAATTTCGAGGGAGAGGATATTCTAAAAAGGGTGCTACTTTTTCTGGATCGATTTGCGAACCTCGTTCATTCACTAAATAGCCTAAATATTATACCCGTGACCCGCAAAACTTAAATTTGTTAGGGCTTATTTTTATTCCAGAATCTCTGTATTTGCCCAGAATTTTAGCCAGCCATTCTAAATGCTCCTCAAAGGTTTTCGTCACGATTATTATATCGTCCACATAGGCGAAGTAGTAAGGTTCTATTTCAGGACCAATGAGACGATCTAACAATCTCTGGAAAGTTGTGAGAGAATTGGTGAAATCAAACGGCATTCTTTTGAAGGGGAAGAGCCCCCGAACCGGTAAGGTAAACATGGTCTTTTCTCGACTTCCTAACTCGAGCGGAAATTGAAGAAAACCATTAAATATATCAATTTTAGAAATATATCTAGCGTTACGCAACTTGTCCAATATTCCGTTCATCTGAGGAAGGGGGTAAGCATCTTTTATAGTTACGTCATTTAGCTTCCGGAAATCTAAACGGAATCGATAACTCTTATCGGGCTTCCTAACCTTGACAACATGGGACGTAATTCGATTTTTAAAAAGATGTTTAAAATCTCGGCCTGATCCATGAAATCTAAACATAGAGCTAGGGCCACTGGTAGGCTTTTCATCGCTCTCAAGGACATAAGTCTGTTCGCTACCTGCACTAAACAGTTACTCCGATTAATTTTCAATGCCAATTTCTCTGCGATTATCATACCTATAGGTCTTATGAAGGTTCTAGAAGACCCTGCATCGATTAAAGCCTTAATGAGGTGGCCCAGAATGTGAAGATTAACGAACATCGAAGGTTCTGTCCGCTCAGATGTGCAGGGGCAAAATAAATTTCCGACATTTGCAAAATAGGAATTGGTGTGAAGTCCGTCATATTGAATCGTGAAGATGGTTGAATTAGAGACAGTAACTTATTATTTAAAGGGGGAGATGAATCTTGAAAACTACTAGCATCTTCTGATCTGCGAGGAGTAGAAAGTTTGGAAAATTCAAGATCAGCCATCTAGTTCGTGACCACAGCGACTCCTCCGCGGAAAGACCTCAGAAGGAACCAAGGAAGCGAAATCAATTGTACTTAGGGGCTCTTAAGGAAGAGTAAGAATCGCTGCGGCCACGCTTATCGATTCTTTTGTTTGTTTCCCGAGCAATTGGGGCAGAAAGGCTTCCTTACGTCCTTCTTACAGCAACCAAAACAACATATACTTCTAGGTTCGTCACAAAGATGGTGACGGTGGCCTTGTCGTCCACAATTCCAAGACGCTATAACATCTTTGGGAAAAGATTCTGGGCCCTTTGCTTCGCTGCTTACGAGTATAATCGGGTTGTTAATAGGATTAGAATTTTTAAAAGGTTGATTAGGATTTGGATCCTTTTGACTCCTTTTATTAGCGTTAGTCTGAAATATGGTCTTCGTATTATTCCCTCCATTACGGTTTCGACTAGGATTAGAGCTTCTGTTAGTGTTAAAGTTGTTCCCTGGGTTGGGGTTTCGACTAAGGTTATTATGATTTCGACTAAGGTTATTATTGTTTCAATTAGGCTTGGGGTGAGAGTTCGTGATACCTCGGTATCTTTTGTTAAATAAAGGCTGTCGATGGGATTCTCTCACTCCAATTCCTTATTTAACAACGCGATGGTTTCTCTGTGTTTCACTTTTAACTGATAGTTAGGCTCATGATGTGCTAAGTCCATCAGTAATGACCGCTCTAGTGTTGGGGAAGGTCTAAATGTGTTGTCAACTTGATAACCATATTCCGCTGCAACTGCCATTCGTTCTAAATGCGCGTAATTTCTTATAGTGGACCTTTGAATTGAGAGGTGAAATACGTGGTAACAAATTTCTATGAGCGTCACTAACCTCCTCTTCCTCTATAAGTTTAGGGGACAGTTGGTAAAACATGGGAAACATGTATTACAACAAGATTGGACTTGCATGTCAGGGGCGGTAGTGAAAAAGTGTGCAGTGACAGGCGGCGAGAAATTTTTACAAAGTTTATGTGGAAGGTGTTTGTCGAGTGTGAGTGCGGCAGTCTAGGAGGCGAGTACGGTTGTAAGGTGTACATCACGGGTGGTTCTTCTAGTGATGGGGGATATTGGGGGTGAGAAAAGTGTGTTTGAAGGGAATGTGATGGGTAAAATACGGCAAAGAAACTGAAATTTTATGTCGCGGCTGGGGCAGCATCTCTTGAAGAGGAAAAGAACAGCAAAGAGATTACGGAGAAAAGCGTTCTAGAGAGTCTCTTTAAAAGAAGCATACGAACGTAAAGGTCACCCC
>NC_046657.1:164624543-164629062 GCF_010883055.1 Belonocnema kinseyi
CTCATTCTGTTGAGCCCTCCCATAAGACTACATGTTAAAATCACAACTTTTTAATAGCGTTTTTTTCGATAATTTCATCGTCAACCTTAGTATTTCTTTTTGGCAAAGTGATCTAGTATATTTTCTTTCGATAATATCAAATTTTCAGAACTGCCTGTAATTTTTTTAAAAAGCGCCCAAGCCACCTTAATAAAAGGTTATTCTGACGTTACGGTGCCAAAGAAATTAATTCTCTTTGTGTAAAAAGACAATAATATTTCAATGGCTTTACCAACGTGGGACCCCAAAAATAAGCAACGGTGAAGGTTTCTTACATTGAAAAGATATATGAATTTGGAAAAATTAAAAAGAGAAAAATTTAGTCTGAAAAATTTTGGAAAATCAGACCCATAAAATTTTGATTACACTAAACTTTTCCGTGAATAGGTAAATAAACCCTAACTAGTTGCAATCGATACATCACCCTTCTTACCCCCCTCCCCCATTCTAAAAGTGACAGAAATTAATACCCGTTGATATTCTGAGTAAGAATAACTTTCTAAATCACCAATGTTTGAAACAGAACCTTGAAAATCGAGGGTTATCCCATTTTCGTGAATAATACCCATTTTTTTTCAACCTACATTGTATAAATAGTAGATTTCCGGTAATCTACGTTGCCATGAGAATTTGTGTCATAAGTCATGGCTACCCAAATCCATCCAGACGATACGTGGATTGTGAGCCTGATCAACGAAGACCTTGTGACTAAGCTTGTCAAGCGACGGCACGCTTCCAGTCTTGCGCGACGTCTCCGCAGGTTAGAAAGTCCAGCTCGTGGTGAAAACGATTCCGATAAGAAAATAGTAGACTCACGCAATTTAGTTTCGTTCGGAGAATACTCGGAATTTGACCCTGAAGAAACTTATTTCGAAACAGTTGAAATTGCCCCTAACCTACAAAAAGAAAATCCGCAAGAAATTTCAATAAAAAACTTAAGTTTGGGCGCTAAATGAAAAGAATTCAATAAAATCACGAATAAAGTATCAAATTCACCTGAAGTAAATAAACATGGAGTAATTATCTCAGACAATACTGTCGACCCTCAAACAAACGTTCGTGATGAACGGTTTTTGCCGATTTCTGAGCGCGGTTTTTGAACCCGGTTTCTGGGTATGATTATAAAATGAGGGAAAGCGACAAAGACGATAAAAGCCATAAGAATTATTAGCATGATTATGACTGTCTTAATTATTCTCATAATTTGAATGATTATCGGAAAGTTTATGATCGGAATGATTATCCAAAGAATGGGAAAAATTTTAGTCGCTTAATTTTTATGATGATCGGGAGGACTATTTTATTGATCGATCTTACAATCCACCCGGCCGGTACTATAGGGACCTATTTTCGCAAAATAATAGATACGACCTACAGTGGTCTAGGATTGGAAATGTTAGCCATCACCCTTCTAATTAAATGCATGAGAATTTTAAAGATAGTTAAAGGCATTACTCCATTGATTATAATGCTCATTATGATAGACCCGTTATAAACTTTAGTAGAGGTTGGAGGTCCTTCAACGAACCCAATTATATCTGGAAAGTTATTGCGATGTGAGAAATAATCCACAAGAATACAGGATGACTAGAGATGTTACAGGGAATTTTTTCTGGAGATAATAGAATTCGTTACGCCCCTACAGATATCACCGTAGGCAGCAGGACTCGCAATCCTCCGAGAAACACCTATTCAGATGACAGAAACCGTGATAGTTGCTTTTATACTTCAAACAGAGAGGTACAAGTCCACTATGACCTTGAAGATTTTTTTTAAGGGAACCCTAGACCGCGGGGAAATAGTTCGATTTTTGACTTAGCCGTTCACATGCTAATGTGGATCCCTATTATGAAATCCCCCACGCTCAGAATGATTGATAATAACAATACGATGTACTCTTGCCATAGTTTTTCGTCCGCTTTTTTAGCCACTACCTATGGTAGCATGCGAAAGTGGAATCTTAGATTTTCAGGAGCGCGTCAGGAAGACCCAAATACTTTTCTGAGAAGAATAGATAATGGTCGAGCAATGGTCCATGTTGGCGATAGGAAATTATTACGTCTCCTCCATTATTCATGGCAGGTATAGCCAGGCGTTGGTATGATGGTCATAAAAATGATTGGCTAACCTTCGAGGAATTTGCAGCGGATTGTCGGGTCAGGCTTAGCGATCCTGACTTCCAATTTGAGTTGACCCAAGAGACACATAGGCGTACTCAGGGTGATCAGGAACCTGTGGCCGATTTGTTGACATATAGATTTAGATTTAGATGAACGTTTATTTTTTGGCCTTCTGGCCATAAAAATTGACTTGCTTAAACTTCCATTTTTTACAGAATTCTCTTACAACTATGTCTTACACCTAACCTACTTTCCTAACTTTCCTTTCGTACACTTTGGCACCCTTTTTGGTTAGTTCTCTATCCACCACGTGTTGCAAGACGTTAATATTATGAATAGTACTCCTTCTCTCTCTAAAGCCCGCCTGCGCCTGCGGCAATATTCCTTTCCCCTCAACATCCTTGCGCAGCCTATCCGCTAACACCATCGCATATATTTTTTACGCAGTTTTCATGAGCATAATTCCTCTATAATGTTCCTACCTCTCCCTATCCCCTTTCTTATACATTGGCACAATCAACCACTCTATCTACCCTCTTAGTATGGAGGGGGAAGGTCTGAATATGTTAGAAACTTGATAACGCTTTTCTGCTGCTATTGCCATTTGTTCTAAATGCGCAAAATTTCTTATAGTGGACCTTTGTAACTGCGGAGAAATTCCCAAGAGGGTACAGGAAGTGGTTGATCGTACCATTGTATAAGAAAGGTGATACGGAGGGGCAAGCAAATTATAGAGTAATTACGCTCATGAATACTGCGTACAAAATATACGCGATGGTGTTAGCAGATAGGCTGCGCAAGGATGTTGAGGGGAAAGGAATATTGCCGGAGAAGCAGGCGGGCTTTAGAGAGAGAAGGAGTACTATTGACAATATTAACGTCTTGCAACACGTTGTGGATAGAGAACTAACTAAAAAAGGTGCGTCGTTCTCTACCCCGTCCATCCCTGATGCCTGAAATTTTTACAACTTCCCTATTTGCTTCTCTATCTCATCGTCGTTCAGCTCTTCTCCATCTACCTCCCTCGTTCTTCTAATCCTCTGATCTCTCTTTCGTGTATCTGGCCCCTGAAATGAATCCTTAAAAATTTCCTCCATTCGTCGCTCTCTATCTTCTAACCTATCCCCACCCCACGTTTCCTAAACCTATTAATAATCTTTTGCACGTTCCCTTCTGTCTTAAAACTTCCCAACTACTCTTCCAGCTCTTTTTCTTTTCCCTGCTCTTTCTTCTTACACATCGCCCTAAACTTCTTCCTCATTTTTGCGTACTCCCCCCTTTTCGCGGTTTTGTCCACCCACTTCCTTTCACTTCCTCTAGTTCCTTTTCACCTTTCTTTTCATCATTTTACATTCCCTATCGCACCACGGCTTCCCCATTCTTTTCTTCTTCTTCCTAAATACCTTCTTACGGATACAACCCTCTGACACACATACGTGTATTCTCCCTCTTCGTCCCCTTTTACCATACCATTCGCCAAAGCCCACCCTCTATCTTCCACCCAGTCTCGCTCTCCTAGTAAGTTTTCTACCCTTTCTTTAATCTTTTCAACTTCATTGCCTCCATCTATACTCGTCTTGGAAACTTTCTCTCCACTCTATCCTATTCCTTTCTCTCTACCCACGTCTCTACCATTCCAATTAAATCAAATTCCTGAATATTCCTACAAAAATCCTTATTTTTCTTTTTTGCCCCTGCTACATTCCAGTAATACACCTTTAACACTTCTCAACCCTGCTCTTCTCCTACCCCCCCCCCTACTTCCCATGAAGCAAATTTCCCTGCACTTCCTTTAATACCTCTTTCTCTTCGTCCCATACCCACATTTTCTCGTCCATTTATATTTTCCGATACCCTGCTTTCGCCGCCATTCCTTCGCTCCTCTTCTTCCTAGCCCTGTCATTAGTACTCTCTGAACATCCCTTTCCTTCCTCGTCAAATCTTAATTGATAAAAACCTTATTGTCCTTTATCCTATTTTTGTTACGCATCACCCCCAATTTTTCTTCCCAGCTCTCCAATTCCACCACCAGTACTTCATTCTCATTTGTCCCCTCCATCCTTACTTTCCCTACCTTGCCTTTAACCCACCCTATGCTCTGTAGCAGCGCTCCCATCCCCCTTTCTTGCCCGTTCTTTAGCTTTAATACTTTTATCCCTATATTATTTCTCCTATCTGCCTTCTCCCTTTTCTCCATACTAAACTCCATTGCCCTTATCCTTTCCCTATCCGGCCTCTCCTTCTTTTCATTCCTACGCTCTCCCACTTTCTCTTTTATCATAATATCCACTTTCTCCCAAATACCTTGCTTCTCTCCCTCCCCCCTGTCAACTGCTTCTATTTTCGACCACAGACCCCCT
>NC_046657.1:164629162-164633409 GCF_010883055.1 Belonocnema kinseyi
GCGTATATCAATAAAATTCAAATAAAGACTGATCGCATGATAGATAGCCCCCACAGTGCCCCCCACATTGTACGGCACCAAACGCCCAAGCCACCTTAAACAATGCTGGGCGCTAGACCTTTCATAAGTCAAAAAAACTAACGAAACCTAAACGACTAAGCAAAATTTTAAATTACAACAAAACTATAATTCTAACTTTCAAATTTAAATTAAGCTTGACTAAAACAAATTACATTTTGGGGTTATGGTTTACCCGAACCTGAATCTCCCTATTATTTTCCCGCTAGCTCAAATCAAAAGTAGGATAATCCGGTAGAGGGTATGGTTTTGGAAAAGTAAGGGTTTCTTGCTTGTGAATGAAAACATAGCGAATTATATAGCAAAATAACATAGTTAACATTTATTTACGATATAGTCTTATGATTGGTTTAATAAATATCGACCACAATTAACTAAATTACATTCTCTTAATTTTAGAACTATAGTCTGAAGTTCACAAATGTTAAAAAATTGTAACAGCAAAATTCAGCACGATTTCGGGGTATAATATTTCTAACAATTTAACATTTTTCTTTTAGGATACTTCGAGAAATAGGGTTGTAAGGTAAGCGACAAAATTTGCAATATAGGAGAACAGCTCATTCTAAACAACACATTTTGAAAAAGGAAAATTAAAGATACTATTTTATATTTTGGAAACATGTAATAATTTTCTGTGTGTGCGACGGGGGGGGGGCTAATTACAAGAACCAGGGAATGGGGCAGACAACTGCGAATTCACAAAATCGTATCCATGATCAAATAATACATAGGTTAGAAACACATCATCAACAAAATCCATAGTCAAATATCACAAGTCAAAAATAAAAAAAAAAATAAAAAAATTCACAAAATCATCGCCAAACTAGAAATATAAAAAAATTGAACAAATTTAATTATCTTATATTTGAACCAAAGTTTATACAACAACAACAGGCCTCCCAGACTTTCTTGGCCAACTGAATCTCACACTCAAATAAATTTAAAAAACTTTAGGGCTTTCTTGGCCAACTAAATTTCACATTTCAAACAAATTTTTAAAACTTTAGAGCTTTTTGGGCCAACTAAAGAGAGGAAAAAAAGGGGGCTTAGAGGTTTAACTCGACTAGATTAGTGAAAATTCTTACCCGCTGATACGATGAGTTCGCAGTCAAAGGCAAAAACGCATCAGATTTTCCTAGAAAGTAGACGAAATGCACGCTCTGTTCTTTGGAAACTTTGGAATCTTCTGAGTCTCGATGATTCTCAACCTTCTGCGACGTCCCAGCATGATGATGTTGACTCCAGAAAAGGGTTTACATGTAGAAAAATTAGAATTCAGAACATATCAGCGATTAGAAGTTAAATTACAAACTAGAGCGAAACGAATCATAGAGTGTCGCGTAGCCTCAGCGGTGTATAGTGAAACTATAATTCAGAACTTGATAAATCTTCTTTAAATAAAATTTCACCATAACATGTGCCTTATAAGTTGCAAAATGCAACATCAAAACTCTTCCCTCCAGAGACAGGACCGAGCAGGTCCTAATCCGTAAGTGGTTAACTGGACAATTTAGAATCTTCCACTCCAATCAAACAAAAAGTCCAGCAACATTCTATGGGACATGAGGCTCCAAGATTGATTCGCAAGATTACTCAAATTATGAATGTTGAGTAATTTGTAACCAATAATTATAAAATTACCTTTGTATTTATTCATGATTACGATTTCGACATTAATGGTAACGTAATTATTGCTATTTAAAAATGAAACCTCTTGTTTAACAAATATGATAAATAATACCGTTTTAAAATACTTTAACGCTTAGGGTAAAACTAAATAGAATATCCTTTTCAGAATAAAGATAACTAGGATGACGACAATTTTTAGGACTATAACAATAATTGTGGGCTGCTAAGAAGTACATGGTACGCAAGGAGTAGGTCTGATTTTGAATGAAAGAACGAAGTAGCATCTCGGAGATCATGATTTCCTATCTCGCAGACTGCTGTGGGCTAGAAAGAAAGTAGGAATCAGAAGATTACTTATCATAGCATGCTACGTGCGAGTTGCTAGTGAGTCCAGAGAAGTGAAAGACGCCTCCTGGGACAGTTTACATGAAAAAATAAATATTTGCTATCATGGTGAAAAAATGATTCTGCTAGCAGATATGAATGGATAGGTGGGCATCCAAAATCAGAATACAGAAAGAGTACAACGTAATTTTGGGGATCCAAGAACAAACTGTAACGGAGATAAATTATTTGGCTTATGCTTGGAAAGGTGTCTGTTTATTACATATCCTTGGTTTAGGCATAAAATTATTTACATGTATACCATGATAGGACAACCTGGGATACGCTTATAAGAAACAAAGATACAGAGGGCGCACGGACCAAGTTCTAGGATATCATTGTTAGATGTGCGATCGAAGTGTGTGATACTGCGGTTGTAGGAAAAATGTTTTGTGATGCATGGTAGAATAATGAATTCAGGCTGCCCAAAAATTTTTGTAAAAAAGCGTACAGGAGAACTTCAAACATCGCAAGTTTTAGCCATGAGGAAAAAATTAGACGTATGAATGATCAAAGACACAAAAAGGGGATATGCAAACGATTAGTTAAGGATTGTAAGGATAAAATTAGAACAGAAGCAGAGAAGAAAATACAAAAAGACTTTTAAGGAAGCAATAAACTGCGTTATAGAAAAAGGAAATATGAGTTAAGAATTTGTCAACTTAAGAAATAGTAATGGTGACATGCTATATGATGCAGACGGGATAATAGATGCTTTCGGAGACTTATTAAGTACCGTGAGTAAAATATACTCAAAAATACTTACTCGTAGGGTAATGAAAATAACCGAAGAAAATATACCTTTGCCAAAGTAGACAGAAGTAAACTTTGGGAAGTTCTGAAAGATTACGGATTCAACGGATAGCTCATACAAACTATAAAAACAATAGATACGGATAGCAAAGCGAGTGTAAGGGTAAATACGAAACTGAGTGACTGATTTGATATTATTAAAGGAGTCAGACAAGGGTGAAACAGTAAGGGTACGTGAGTTAGCGTTCGCAGATGATAAAGTGTTTATAGTAGAGCCAATCGAAGACTTGCAAAGAATGTTGAATAAATTGAATGCAAAAGTAAGGAGCGTAGTCCTAAAAATTAACGCGAATAAAACAAAAACTATATTGTTCAAAGGAAAGAATGAGAAAACGATATGCAACATTGTATTAAATGGTGAGAGATTGAACAAATCGATGAGTTCGTAAACGTTGGTAGTTTATTTACTAGGCGCGGCAGGATAGATGAGGAGTTAGATAGACGCATAAAGCAAGGTAAGAAGGTTATTGGTAGAGTAGGGCCCCTTATCAGAAGTGGAAATATATCAAACAAAGCTAAAATGGCAATACATAATTCTATATTGGTACCGACTGTACTATACGATGGCGAAACATGGACTTATCAAGAAAAAGATAAGAGTAAAATTAACGCAATTGACATGAGATTCTTGCGCATAATATGCGGGAAAACTCTGATAGACAAAGTAAGTAACAAGATAATTCTAAAAGAATGTGGTGCAGAAGAGACGCTTGTAGATACATGGGAAAGAAATCGGTTAAGATGGTTCGGGCATGTTGAGAGAATTTCAAGTGAACGATTAACGAAACAAGTGTATCAAGGTAAAGTAAATGACAGCGAGCCCAGAGGTAGACCGCGGAAAGAATGGTTAGAATATGTGAATGAGACCCTAGTTAGAAGAGACATAAGAAGTCACAGAAACACGAGAGCCTGCATGAAAAAATGCATGTACATAAAAGAAGCTGGAGAAGTATGCCAGGACAGGAAAGTATAGCGGCAAATTTTGCATAAAAAGAGTGTCAGTAGAGTGAATGACGCCTGAAACAAAAGACCTTGGCCGCTAATGGACCCAAGTGGAAAACCTCACATAACCACTTTGTAAGGATCTGCACTTGGTGTGATTGCTAGAGAGATTGATCAGCAACTTGGGTCGGAGTTGTGTTGCGGAACAAACGTGTTATTTACATAAACAATACGAGAATTCTGGATCAATCTGAAAAATTCTCTATTCCTTCCACACATCACTCCTTTCCCCTACCGACTTTTATTTCCCTAGCTACTCGTGGGAATAACATGGAAATAAATACTGAAATACAAAACAAGATGGACATGGACATTGTAGAAGACAGAAAGGTGGATGA
>NC_046657.1:164633509-164644236 GCF_010883055.1 Belonocnema kinseyi
GTTCCCCTGGATAAAGTCCTAAAGTAGAGGAAGACTCGTATGGACATGAAACTGACTAATAGGGTAGAAGGCCGGCGAGCCCGAGAAGAGACCATGGACTCTTCTACCGAGGACGACGCACACCCCCGAAGGCAGTTCAGAATCAGGCGCTAGGATACAGCGAAACGGCCTTATCCCCATGTTCCAGAAGTAATGCGAAAGCGGTTCCAGGAGCATGGGTTGGCAGAAAGGGGGGGTTTTAGTCAGTAAGAATCTGACACTACCATGCTAAGGTTCTTTTCTTCCATTAAGAGGAGAACGCTAGCATGGGTGTCTTATGCAAGATTTCCCCTCCTATTGTATAAAAAAGAAAAAAAAAAAAAAAAAAAAAAAAAAAAAAAAAAAAAAAAAAACCCCGAAAGGGAAATGGCTTAATGGTGTCATAATAATAGTAGATCACAGATAATATTAATTATATTTTGAAATCATAGTAAACTTTTTTTCTAAGTCACCTGATTTGTGGCACAACGCATTCAAATTAGATCATGCTTCCTATTCGTGATAGTCTAGTCATTACCATATTTATTATAAAGTTGAATTTCCTAAATTTCAATTGTTTTAATTTTTATACAAATTTATTTAAACCAAAGAGTGTTCCACACAACTCAAATACGGGAAATAACTAGGAATTTTTCTAAAATTGTTATTGGGAAACTAAAATATTCATATTTAGGAACTTGACTGACATTAAGAAATTTCTTTAGCACAAATTGTGAGAGCTAGCTAATACAATATTTTTAATAAACATTATATGTATAATATTAAAAAAGAACATTTTAATTTGAAACTCTAAGTATTAGTCCAAATTTATTGATTTCAATAACAAAGCCTCTAAAATTGAACAATATTTTTGAAATTTCTGAACCTTGTTATAAAGAAAATTGGGTGACTTAAATCCTGTAATAAGCGATTGAAACAGGAAGCTTTTGAAATATAAAAAGTTTTTGAAAGAGTCAGTGTTAAATTTGTTAAAAATATTCAATTATTAATAGATTATATTAAACTTACGTTCAATGAAATCGAAGTAATCAACAAAGATAAAGATTAGGACTTCCCTTACAATCTTCATTTTCACTCAATGGCTGATAACTGAAAATTAATCTTCCTCGAATTTCGGATTGAAAACTTTAACTGCATATACTAGGTCTTACAAATCGTTAACTGGTTATTATCTGAATGCGTTGGTCCAATAAATACCAAACAGCAGATTATTTTTTCTTCATAGTGCATACAGGGGATTGAGAAACATTAAACCCGGATCTCAATTTTTTTTTATTTTCTAGGTTTATTGCCTACATAGGGATGAAGAACCTTCAGACGTATTAAACATTGAAATATGTTTTTAGGAAGTAGATACATTAACAATAATAATAATAAATTAGAATAATTATTTTAAAAATGTGCTAAACCAATACATTTTTGTCACGAATTATTCAAACATTTATACAGGTCATAAACCGTCACCTTAGTTAAAAGTGTAAATTCGCTTCTGACCAAAAAAAATTAGTGTCACGAAATATTCCTAAAATCTCGCACTTATTTCTGTTGAAAGCTATATTGGTTTTTAATGACTTCACTTTCTTCCATTATCTATGGAATTTAAAAGTATAGGCTGCTGCTCTCATTTAATTTCTTTACAACTGCTTTAATTTAATTGGTCGGAATTATGGTGGCGAAATATTCCATCGTCCCTCTCAAATTATCTTCTTTAATTTGAGCATACAATTTTATTCTATTTCATAAAAAAATGATTCTTTCCTGTTAATTTTTTGTCACCGATGGGGTGATCATTCGAATTTTGTATGTAAAATTAGTCCTAAATTTTTTAAATTTTAATACAGATCGCCCTAATATTTGTTTAAATCCACGAAAAGGTAAATGCGTTTTTTTTTAATGACATTTGCAGGTTTTGCAGGCCCTATGTAGTTTTTGTATGTCCCATAAGGAAAATGATGTGTGTGTAAATTTCATTCATAATCTTCAATATTAGTTGTGTCCACTTGAAATTAGACATTTTTTTCTACAATTAGCTACGAAGCACAAATAAATTTTTTTTTAAATTTAACCCTTATACAAATTCGTTTTATTGGCTGCCTCAAAGAAACCTATAATTGAAAGGTTGAGTATTAAGAATTTATAGCTATTTAATTTTTCCACTTATTTTTAACTTTGCCGTTAGGATGAGGCAGTAGTGAAAAAATGTAAAAGAAATAATAGTTTGAATAGTTTATTACTATTTATGAACATATAATTTTAGAAAAATGCTCGAAAGTTGTATCGCCTTCTAAAATTTTTTATTTTTTGACTTGAATTGCCTCTAATAAAGACATGCTGAAGGCGAAAAGTTCGCCATTGACTTTTATTGGAAACGTGCATTACCCAGAGAATACCACGCGGCGGTTGCAAAGTCGGACTTAAACTCCTTCGTCATCGTCAGTCTGTCAATCGTTATAGTTATAATGTTCTTCAGTATTATGTTTTTTCTTGTTTTGTATTTTAAAGTTCTCACGTTTTTTATTTGATAAATCAAGTTTTATATTTTTTTGTATATCGGTAGAGCCGATACTCCCATTATACTGATTTCGGGGGGCCTTTTCTTGGGACCCTTTGAGTTTTGGGCTTTGTGCCCATTAAGACAGTTTAGGGCACCGAGACGCGTAACATATAAAAAATTCAGTCCATTAACCGAAACCACTTTTCCATATTAGGAAAATGACCGAGTGAACTTGTAGAGCCGATAGCACCATTAGACACATAAGATTATCTGATCAAAAATTTAACCAGCTGAGAGAAGTGAAAGCTCTCATTGGAGCCGAGCTCTTTTACGAAGTTTTAAATAAATGCAAAGTGCCTCTTGCTTTACCAAGAACCGCCTTGCAAAGCATTAAATTCGGTTAGTAACAGGCAAGGTAAACTCTGACTGGAATCAACAAAGGCTTGAATGTTATTTAGCCAGGGATGATTTTAACTGACAACTAGAAAACATTTGAAGAGCAGATGAGGGCAAAGAAGGACGATATTTTTCATGAGAGGAGAAAGCATAGGACAATCATGTTTCTGCTAACGTGCAACGTGTTTCTTGAGGCAAGTATGTTTTTTGATTACCTTTCAGGGAAAAACAGGAGGACTTAAGGAACTCTCACTGCGTGACGCGGCGAAGATATTTTGCTCTAAAAAGAAGACTCACAAAGAACTTGGACTTGCAACAAAAGTACCATCAATTCATGAGAGAATAGGAAGATACAGGATATATGGAGCACAACGGAAGCAGGGCGGGTCAAGGTTACTACTTGCCTCCTCATGTTGCAGTTAGAGAATCGAGTGTCACTAGAAACTAATGATGGTGTTTGACGTTTGGGCGAAAACAACCACAGGAATCTCTCGAAATGACATACTGATGGTAGGTTCAACTATCCAGGACGAAATATTTACTCTAATTTTACGCTTTCGTCAGGATTCATTTGTTTTTAGTGTGAACATCGAAAAGATGTACCGCCAAATTTGGATTCATCCGGTAGATAGGAAATATCAGAAGATCCTTTGGCTATGTATTACCAAGGAACCAATAAGAACATACCAGTTGTAGACTGGTTGTAGCTGCAAGATCAGTTGATAAGGCTAGCCAATAAGGAAGGCCTTTGTCTGTGCAAATGGATATAAAACAATCCGAAGGTTATTACGGACCTTCCAGGTAGCTTTAATCGCACGAGTATTAAACTGTATTCAGATCATGCGACTAAGACCTTGGAAGTTTCTTGGAATTCACAGGAAGACATGCTTATTTTTTAGGTAGATTCGGTGCCTGGACAGGATTTCATCCCCAAACGGGTAATGCTGACGCAAATATCCAACCTCTACGAGCCGCTGGAACTGTTAACACTAGTATTATTCATGCAAAAACAAAAATGCAACAACTGTGGAAAGCCACAACAAAGTGGGATAGTCTTGTTCCTCCAGAAATATAATCATCTTGGCGGCAGTAGCACAATCAATTACATCTGCCTAATTATTGGAAAATTCCAAAAGCTGTTCAGGCCCCACTTGCGGATGAACTTCAACTCCATAACTTTGCAGACGCGAGCCAAAAGGCTTATGGAGCGTGCATTTATGTACGCTCAACAAGAGGAGACAAGCATCACTCCACGTTACTTTGGGAGCGTTCACATATGATGTCACGCTTTATTTCAAGCTTTTTAACCCTTCAGTATCCCTTGTCACACTCAGTCACAAGTTAGCGAGAACCCACCTATAATATTACGTAACGTTCTTTGAACCCCTCCCCCCTTCACATTATTGAAAATAATTATAAAATTCTTATGCTTATGGACTTACACCTTTTTATGTTATTAATTAAAAACAACAAGATCCTCCATGACGTCACGCGCAGAATGACTGATCCCCCCATATGTCAAGATTTGTCAAGATTTGTCACGCCTTACAAGAACCCATCATCATTGCCCCTCGTTGAGTGACATCATAAGTGAACACTCTCTTTGCGCAAAATCCCGAGTTACACCAATACAAAATTTGAGCACACCAAGACTGACACTTGGTGCAGCAATGCTCCTAGCTAATTTTATAAGACTGTAAAGAATTCTTACATGCATAAATTCTGTAAAACGGGATCTTGGCCCGATTCTACGATTGCACTCAATTGGATCAGCTCACCTCCACATGAATACAAAACCTTTGTCGTTAACAGAATTGGTGAGATACAAGATCTCACTTCTGTAACTAACTGGAATAATGTCTAATCAAAGGAAAACCCTGCGAACCTGGTATCGAGAGGTCAGCTTCCTCAAGAATCCTTCCACAACACGCTTTGGAACATTGGACCAAAATGACTAATTAAGCGGAATAACATTGGTACGATCACTCACTAGAGAATACTGACGATCTGGAAAATTAAAGAAAGGTAACTAGCGTCTTAATAACCGTTACCGGAGAGCGCAAATTCGATCTTTCGCCATACAACGACAAGAGTTTCACAAAGAGATACGGGGTTTGTCAAGGATTGTGGACGTTCCAAAGACTTCGAAACTTATTAGGCTGCATCCTTTCATGGAAGAAGATCTCTTGAGAGTGGGAGGAAGGATCAAAAACGCTGAAATCGACAATAATCAAAAACATCCTATCCTTTTACCTAGAACCCATCCCGTTACTGATCTCATAATTCACGATTATCCATGAAAGATAGTTTCATTCAGTTGTAAGCGGTACCTTGTATGCTACCAGGCTGATGTATTGACCAATTTGCGCAAGGCCTAACGAACCAGATTATGTAATGGGTAACCTTTATAGAGTAAAAGTCACTACGTCACGTCCTTTAGAAGATATAGGGGTTGACTATTGTGGCCCATTTCACGTGAAAAAAGAGCGTCTTCGTAATAGGAATAAAGTTAAGATACAGTTGTATATGTCTGTATATTTACGAAAGCGGTGCATGTTGAACTTGTTGGTGATCTAACGACTGACATTTTTATTGCAAGCTTGAGGCGATTTTTCGCGCTCCAAGGAATTCGCGATTTCGGTGGAATCTGGGAGGCAGCTAAAAATCACTCATGCGTCACGTGTTAAGAACGACAGGCGATACATTGTTTACATACGAAGAGCTCAATACGTACATGTGCAAATGGAAGCAGTGCTCAACTCGCGACTACTCATACACATGTCATGAGATCCCAGCGATTGATGTGCATTTGCTCCAAGTCATTTTTAATAAGTCAGCCTTTAACTAGCATACCGGCTCTAGATTTTTTTCAGAATCCTGCTAATCGAATGTCTTTCTGAAAACACATACAGAAACCTAAAAGAGGCTTTTGGAAGCGCTGGAACCGCGAAAATTTAAATTAAATAAATATTCGGAGTATGTTGCATACCAGATCGTTAGATTTGATTAAAATAGGACCTTTTTTCTTCTTAAGGAGGAAAGTCTGCCGCCATTCCCTTGGAAGTGCGGTCGAATTTTAGAAGTCCATCCAGGCGACGGTGTCATTATATGTGTAGTAACTTTAAAAACTGAAAGCGGCGTCGTTGATCGAGGTGTGAAGAAAATTTAGCCGCTTCCTATAGAAATATAAATTTGTTAAACGCGTATCGTTCAAATCCGGCAGACGTCATATTCAATTTGACAGGAATTTATACGATTATCCCCGATGCTTATCGATCTTATTCGAGCTTCTACGAACTTACGAATGTTTGTATGCGAATCGAGGAAACTTTGACCTCAGTACTCTCGTGACTGGCGAGTCTATCAACACAGATTTCAAATGAATACGGCCTTTCGCGTCTTTCTGAATGAATATATACTTTCAGTGAGGATTTTAATTTCTGAGTATAATTGACTTTATCTTGATCAATTTTTACTATAAGATTATTACAACTTCACGTTCCAAGAAAAACATTCAAATAAAAAAAGACCTGAGCACGTAGACAAAGTACTCCACACATGGAAAGATTCTATGTATGGAACTCCATACAATGAAGTGTTGTAGTATATATATTAATTAACGTAATTTACGGTAATTTCATGAATTATGTATGGTAACTTTCTATAAATTACCGTAAAATTCTACTATCCGCAATAAAAATGTTCTCATAGTTTTTGCGGTGAGAGGGATGATTATCGCACAATCCGAGCTCATTAATGTATAATTTTCATTATTCTCCTCTGAGATAACTTTTTACTCTCTAGGGTGTAAAACGTAGAGCTTTAGCCTTGCGTCAAAGGCGCCGAAAAAGACTGAAATCATGTAGTATCATGAAAATTTATTATCTTTCGGGATGAATGATATAAAGTTGTTAAATATCAAGAGCAGTATTTACTGTTCAACGTATATAATAATTATTTTAACAATTTTCATTTATTTAAAGAATTTTTTTCCTTGTGAAGCGAGACAAGTTTTCATTTTCTACTTTTAAGGACAAAATTAACAAATTTTACTATTTTTGTTCGAGATATTTAACAATTATTTAAGCAATTATTAACAACTCACTTGGACCTTTTCATAGGAAAGGCGAGGAAAAGTCCAGTTTTTTCAAATCTCTATACCATATATTATTTGAAGAATTAAATTCAATTGTTCGAAGAAAAGTATAGTCCTCTTTTTAAATTACTTCTCTGCTTTGTTTCATTTATATACTTTAAAAAAGATCTGCAGCCAAACTATTTTTAATTCACAGATTCAATTAATCTACGGGGGGGGGGGGGGGGGGGGTTAAGTAAAGAAGGAAATATCATTTACTTAAAGCTACTGAAATAAACTGTTAAAAAAATTTTATTGTTAAAAAATATATGATGCACTTTCTTAGATAAGGAAATACTGAATGGTAAGCAATTTAGTGTAAGAGATTCGAAAAAACTAAACTATTCTCCATCTTCCTTGTAGAAAGGCGCAAGTGAATGATTATCAACTGGTTAAGTAATTTTTGAAAGTATTTTGTTCGATAATCCTGGTTTTAATTGAAGAAAAAAATACATTTTTAGGATTAGGAGAAAAAAATTGTTTGTTCATAATAAAAATTGTTTTAAAAATTGACGCTTTATAGCGAATACATAAGGAAGAAATTGTTGAAACAAATTTTAGTGATTAAAGAATTCCAAAATTTCGAAATAAATCTGAAATTTGGTTTTTAGAAAAGAAAAATTATAGCCTATTTATTCAGTTTAGGCTAAAGAAATTTCATGCTTGAAATAGTAAACTTTTTGAAAAATGCGTAAGAAGAAAATGCTTTAGCATAGTTTACAAAAATTATATATCAGGAAAAAACATTCGAAAAAGGTAAAGGTTTTAGCAACATTATTTCTTCGAAATCCCCAAATATTTCGGAATAAATTATTTTAAATTTCATAAACTTATTCCAATATACATTCAAATCTAGTAAAAGGTCTTAAAATCTGATAATACTTCTCAAAATATTTGGATTTCTACCAAATCCTCTGAGTTCCTGGAAATGCATTAAAATACCTTATTATAAGCCTTTAAAATCGTTTAAAATTACTGAACTCTTTGGAAATTTTATCAAATCCCGTGAAATTAATTGAAATTCCTTAAACATTCTTTGAAATATTTGGAAATCCTCTGATATCCCTTAGGATGTTTCTTTGATCTAAAGAAAACGATTTTTACACTTTAAAGTTGTTTTTTCCTGAATCAAATCAAATTGTTTTAAAGGAATGGCTCCTTCAATACAAAACAGATAATTATATTAGTGTGCTTCATGAAAATACATTCATTTATTGATGGCTGTATTTGTTAATTTAAAAATGATGAGAGAAATTGGAAACATGAGAAACAGAAAAGTTTAACTTTATCGTGAAAGTAAGACGACAGTATTCTGCCGTGATTTGATATAACACCGTTAACTGCTTTGAGGTGAATGATCCGATTTTCAGTTAACGGTGTTCTTTTAAATCACGGCAGTATTGTGACCTTCGTAAATAGACGTTTCGAAATTAGACGAACTACAAATTAAAGAAAATTAACGATCCCGTGTTTCTAGTCATTTGAGGATTAAACTATACTAAATTTTTATTTTTCGATTTTTTTTTTGAAATAGTGAGAAATCTTTTACAAATACAAAAATTAAACTGATTAGAAATTTTATTTATTATTATGAAGATTTTTTATTGCATATTATTTCATTTTATTGTCGAGAGCACGTATTTTGTTAAAAAATCGTCCTTTTCCGTAGAAAATCAATTGTTATTGGTTCAAAATGCAACTGTTGAGGCCATGTTATGAGTGGGTTACGTGGCCTGATTTCTACCTCACCGACACTTTTTTTATTATCTAACTTATTTTCACACAAAGAGCCACATAGAATTGAAACTTGGGTATTCTAAAAAATAAGCACTAATAATTGTGGCTCTGATTCTTAATTTGTATAATCGCGAAAAAAGTTTTGCGTTGTAAATATTTTTTTTTTCATTATTATTAAAATTTAGGACCAGGCCCACCTTTTTTAGTGCTCCTTATTTATCATCCTAAATTTTCAACTCCATGTGGCGCTACGTGTGAAAATAAGTTGAGAAATAAAAAAAGTGGCGGTAAGGTGAGAATCTGGTCACGTGACCTACGCGTCTTCTAGTTGAGCATTCAAGGATTTTATCTAAAGATTAATTTTTTTCGTTAAATCGAAATTTTTGAAATTAAAAGTTGAAATTTTTCCTGTTACAATATCAACATTAATTTTCACCACAATTGAAATCAAATTTGCATGAAACTAATACTTTCTCATTAGAATAAGAATGTAACTAAAAACATACACAAATATTTGACAAGTTGTCAACTTTTTAGAGCATTCCTGTAGAATCTTTGGGCTGAAAAAAACTTTTATATTCTTAAGTGATCAGTTTATTTATTTAACTGTCGAATATACATATGTTTTAGAAAACATACATAAACTATGTTAATTACATAATCTTCAAAATATACAAAATAGTCGATTCAAAGAAATAATTAATCGCTTTATCAAAATTGTTTTCTTCTTTTTAAGTTACCAGCAATTTTATCAAGGCAAAACTTGCGAACTTGTTACCTTTTTCTCTTTCTCTGAATTATGAATCTCTAAAAGTTGTTGATCCACAACAAGTTTTAAAAGCGAAGACAAGACAATGCCAATTGGATCTGATATAAAAATTCGACCGTATTGTCCTATATTTTTATTGGGTGGTTCGATATCGTACAGTTTGAAAGTACTTGCATAAAAAAAATCACTCGATTCAAAGTGTACAGCAATTTCACTTGGTTCAGTTCCATGAGATCTTCCACACCAGATTCTGATGCTTCTTGATTCTTCTGGGCTTGGTGTAATAGCTTTAACTAGCACAAAACTACTGCCCTTCGTTTCTATATAAAAGTAATAGGTATCTGTGTTTCTCCTCATTTGCTTAGTCACCCACAAGGGACTATTCTTAATAAGGGAGAAGTACTTTTCGATTTTTACATACTGCAGGTAATGCATATTTATTGACAACGTAACATGCATGTCTTCCAAATCAGAAGGAAATCCATCTGCACCCAGTGGGCACAAAGTTTCGCGACGTCTTTACGACATTGTTACGACATCTTAACGACAACTTTACGACATCCTATGTCCATGTCGTTAAGGTGTCTTTACGATATCGTAAATAAGTCGTATGATCTGACGATGTCTGCGATATCGAAAAGACATCGAAACGACATGGACATAGGATGTCATAAAGATACCGTAAAAATGTCGTAACGATGTCGTGAAGACGTCGCCAAATTTTGGGCCCACTGGGCACCTAATTTTGGAAGGAAAAATATTCTAAATTACAAAGTTTTTGGATGCTAACGTATCAATATTTTAGGAATTTTTCAACAATTACTAGTCAAGAAAGAATGAACTATTTATTTACGAAATGAAAAGTGTCTTTTTCGAAAAAGTTTTTTGATAGATTCGAAAACTTTGAATTCAAAGTCTGCCTTATCTTTGAGTTAACTCAAACGGTTCGCGGGTAATAATAGTAAAAACGCTTTGAAATCTGGAACTCTGTAGTATAATCAATATAAGATTTCAAAAAGATTTTTAAAAATTAATGATGCCTCAACAGGGTTCGACAAAATCTATGAAAAATGTAGTGAATGTTGGTAAACCCACAAAGTCCAAAAATCATAAAAAAAACTTCGTGTCTGTAAGCTTGTATATATATATGACAAATT
>NC_046657.1:164644336-164656182 GCF_010883055.1 Belonocnema kinseyi
TAGATTTGATGCATTTTGCTCACCCCTAATACTGAAGTCAAGTCCGAGTGTTACAGCAGCCTCCTCCGCTGCTTTGTACAGAAATGCTCCTTTGCCTACTTCTTCGTGATTCCTGACCAATTTAAGAAGAGGGTCTCTTCCATTTGCAACTCTATGTGCTGTACCCAGAATAATCCTGTTGTGAAGACATTTAAGACTCAATATTCCGCGAATATATATATATATTTATTTATTTATTCATTCACTTATTAATGTATTATGTATGTATGTATGGTTACTTTAATCCTTTAGCTACTCTAACTTTTGAAGGATTTGTCAGATCCAATGAACATTTCATACAGTTCTTAAGGGTCCTGAAATGAAAGCTTAGTTCGATAACCCGATATTTCCAGACAAATTTAAATCATTTTCATAATTGATTTCCTTTTTTTCCCAAAAAAATTATTCGCTTAAAATTGGTTTCTCAGTGTCATACCTACGAATCCTTTAGAGATAGAATATTTGATTTTTATTTTTGTCGTGTAAAAAATTTTATTGATCAAAAAGTCAAAGAAGCAATTTTCAAAAGAATACTATTCTTCACTTATTTTTTTATTCGAAAATATTAAAGGGATTCAATTTTAGATTTGAAGCCAATATAATTCCACTAATAATGGATTTTTATGAAAATAAGTGGAATAGCCTCTTAGAAAAAATAAGTTTCCTCAAAAATACCAGGTTTTTAGTTTCGTTTTTGCTCTCCAAAGAATTGTGTGATATTCGGGAAGTGTAAACAGAAAAAACGGAGGTTAAAGTAAATCGAGACCCAGCGTGTATCATCGGACAAAATATTGAGACATCTACACAATGAAAGTTATTTGCAATGCATAAAGATCTTGACTATAATTTCGAAAATTCTATAACGATTTCCTATCATTTTATCATGCTTACTACTCTGACATAGAAAGGAAAATCCACGGTCAAAAATATATACATATATTATATGTTGATATCTGAAGTGAGGAACAAAAATTATATGATTGACAATAAACACATTTTTAAGAATAATAAAAAGCAACCTTTCTAGGGTTAAAATCGTTCAAAAAATTTTAAGACGTCATTTTTTAAACAAATAACTATAATTGAGCGTGTGGATTCCATAACGTCCTTAGGCGCTCGGACTTGCTCTCCCAGTACACTGTGCCTTGCGGAAGCGCGGAAAAATTCACGAAAATTACCAACTTGGGAAATTCACTGCGAAAAAAATATGACTATATGCGGCTCGACTAGCCGTACAACTTTGGTAAAGAAATTTTTTAAATATAATTGATACATTTTTTACTAAAAATTAAAAACCGGAAATTTTCATTGTACCGAAATCAATTACTTTTTAAATTAAACTCGCGAAAATTCGGCTTCTATTAGACGAAATGATCTCGTTTTTTTCTCCAATTAGAAAAACCCCTTCTGATGCTAATTATGTTGGGAAAGTAGATCTATGTTTTATATTTGCAACATAAAAATTATAGCAAATCATTACTGTCAGGAATCGTTTCCTCAAACATTGACGGACAAAAGTCTGCAGGGAAGTTTCGCGGACAGACAACTTCCAGTGGCAAAGTTGTTCCTTGTATTTAAGGAAAACTTGGACCAAATTTGAGCTCAATCGTTCTTTTTGTTTGAGACATTAAAGCGATTTTTTATTGCCGCGTACCGACCACAGTCGTCTACACGGAGACAAAGATATCGCACAATGATATCACAAAATCTCTATATTGCAAGAAAGCGCAATATGATAACGCACAATCAGGTCCCGGAGCTTTGTACGATATTCTAATGCACTAATTTCACAGAAAAAAATGAAGTTAAATTTGGCTAGTATCGTCTTCTATACGGCGCGGCGTCCTTAGCAACAATGGGAAAAAGGCAGAGTATGAGTGAGTTCGAGCTATAAATCGAAACACCAGATTTAAAACAATCACAGAAAAAACGAAAAATTTTCTGCAGGTAAGACCTACAACGGTTAATGATTAAACATATGTTCACTGAGGTTAGGAAAATAATTCTGAACTCGTCGATGCAAAATGTGACTGACAGATGGGAATCCCCATTTCTCTCAAATTTAATGAAGTTAAACGACGCTGGATAACGCTGGTGTCCTAATTGTCACTACACCTCGAATAAAAATGGAGCGATTATAAGATGAAAGATTATCCAGGCAAGGTTAAAAATAAGAAATTATCTTCGATTCATTTAAAGTTTATCTGGCAATGTTAATTTTTGTTTCGGTGAATCTTGCACTTAGAATCAATGTAAATTTTATCTTTAATTTTTCCTGTCATCGTTTGTTCACTACTCTAACCCTTGCGAGATCACAAAAGAAGAAGTACAATGTGATAGCGTAATAAACTTAAATTCTTATGTTATAGACTGCACAATTATGCTGTATATAATGTAAAAACTTACAATGTACGATATCACGATTTTGCGCTATTATAATGCGATAATTACGATATATAGCGCATGAATTACGCTTCATATTGTAATTCATGCGATATAGTTTTCTCAGTTTAGAATAGGAATTTACTGTTCATAATCGCCCACAGGTCGTATTTTTTAACCGATTTCAAAGTTTTCTTTCGAAATGCTCAGCATTACATTTTTAAGAGAATTTTGGCTTGAGTTTTGCTATTTTTGAGTGCTAATTAGTATTTTTTAGGGATTTTTAATGCAAATTGTTGCTAATATATAAAACACAACTTTAAACTCATAATTAGATGTTTAAAAAATTGTTTAAACAATTCATCATTGTTTTCCCAACATTTCTCTTAGAATAGAGATGGAAAGTTGCGGTTTTTTTAAACTTTTCCCTTTTTGTCCAATTTTCAATTAAACTTAGGCGATACTAAATTATTGTTAGAAAATAATTGTTTAAACAATGTAGTATTATTAATAATACTGAATGTCAATCATGCTAGAAAGTTGCGGTTTTATCTGCAATTTTTAACTGTTTATCAAATTTACAATTAGAGTGAGGTGGATATTTAATTAATGTCGAAAAATTACCTTTGAAAATAACTTTATATTATTGCTAATGATACGTCATTTGAATAATGCTAGAAAGTCGCGTGTTTTTCTGAAATTTTCAACTTTTTATCCGCTTTTCACTTAGTATGGAAATAGTCAATGTAAATTAAACAAGAATAGTTCTATAATTAATTTATTATTGTTTATAACTGTCTTCTCTTATGTAAGTAAAGAAATGTGCTGGTTTCTTTTAAAATGTCCAACTTCCCTCTGCTGGTTTCAATTAAAGAACATTTCTTTTTCAGATTTATTTGTTCATTTGATTTTATGGTTATATAAGTATTCTTGAAATTTTTTTTACAGATTTGAAGATTATACATATTATTATTGTTGTTGTTTGTAACTGTCTTCTCTTAAATCAGTGCAAGAAACTTTTTTTTTAAATGTTCAATTTTGCTTTGCCTTTTAGTTATGAAAAAGTAATGAATAATCCTGATAAAGAATCATATTTAAAACAATCTCTTCCTTTTCTATGTATATTTCTTTCTGAAATAAAACGGATATTTAAAATATATGCTTCAAACCAAATTTTTCTATTACTCTTTGTAAAAAACTGCTTATTATAATTCAAAACAAAACTTTCACAATTCATTTACAGATCTAGTCCTCCTACCTACTCCTATTTTATATTCCATTCTATGTTTCCGTATCCTGTATAAGATAGCTAGTTTATTTGAATTATCTTTTTTATTAATTAGAAGAAAGCAAAGAAATGTATTAAAAACAATACAATACTATTTCAAAAATGATTCTTTTTGAGGTTTTCTTATTATTTTGTTTGTAACTACAAAGTCAAAGCAAAACTAAATATTTATGAAAAAAGCATATTTCTAGCATTACTCTATCGAAAGACAGTTATAAACAATAAACAATTCCCTAAATAAGAATGTTTTTTAAGTTGGATTAACTATTACATTACTTAGTAAAAAGTGGAAAAAAATGTAAGAGTTCAGAAAAAACCGTAACTTCCTAGCAATATTGAAATTGAATATTATTGACAACGATAATAAATTGTTTAAACAATTTTTTTTTTTTAAATCATTAAGTATCGCCTAAGTTTAATTGAAAATTGGACAAAAAGTGGAAAAGTTTTGAAAAAACCGCAAGTTTCCATATTTATTCCAAGATAAATTTTCTGAAAATAAGGACAAATTGTTTAAACGATTTTTTTAAACATTTAATTATACGTTTAAAGTAGTATTTCATATATTAGCAACAATTTCCATTAAAAACCCCTAAAAGAGTACTAATTAGCGCTCGAAAATAGCAAAATTCTTTTTTTCAGTCACGGAGTTTTTTCAGCATCCTATAAAACCGTTTTATTGTGGTGGCATGTTGAAAAAATACTTTATTCGTATTTTATAGCTCATTGTGAAGAAAAATGTTGACTTTCAATACTTTCAGCTGATGGTAAGTCTTTTTCTGTGTTTTTTCTTGAGATAAAAATTAACAAAGCTGAAATGGCCAATTTTTTCACTTTATTTGTTTATATATTGTTGCTCAGTGACAACAAATTAAAAACTCCAAACTATAATTCTCTTAAAAATTGAATGATGAACATTTGTAAGAAAAAACTTTGCAATCGGTGAAGAAATACGACCTTGGGGGGGGGGGGCGATTATAAGAAGTAAATTCCTATTCTAGAATCTAGACGACTGTAGTTGGTACGAGGACGTCGGTAGACTCGAGTCGAGAGCGCGCGCGGCAATAGAAAATCGCTTAAATCTCTTTAACAAAAAGAAAGGTTTAGCTGAAATTTTGGCAAAGTTTTCCTAGAATATCAAGGAACAACTTTGCTACTGGAAGTTGTCTGTCCGCGAAACTTCCCTGCAGACTTTTGTCCGTCAAAGACTGAGGAAACGATTCCTGACAGTAATGATTTGCAATAATTTTTATGTTGCAAACATAAAAAAGAAATCTACTTTCAAAACAAAATTTGTATCAGAAGGGGTTTTTCTATTTGGAGAAAAAAACGAGATCATTTCGTCGAACAGAAGCCGAGTTTTCGTGAGTTTAGTTTAAAAAGTCATTGATTTCGGTACAATGAAAATTTCCGGTTTTTAATTTTTAGTAAAAAATGTATCAATTATATTTAAAAAATTTCTTTACCAAAGTTGTACGGCTCGTCGAGCCGCATATAGTCATATTTTTTTCGCAGTGAATTTCCTGCGACAAACATCTGTATAGTATTGAAATCAAAGATTATAAGTTCAAACTTTAATTACTAGTTCAAATTTGGTAATTTTAATAATAAAGCCTCTGAAATTTAAGAATATTTTAGAAATATCTACACCTTGTGAGCAAGAAAATTGGGTTACTTAAAAGCTATAATAAGCTGTTAAAACCTGATAATACTTCTTAAAATAATTGGATTTCTATGAAAGCCTTTAGGATCCAGGAAATGCATTAAAATACCTTATTATAAGCCTTTGAAATCGTTTAAAATCACGGAAATCTTTGGAAATTTTATAAAATCCCTGGAAATTAATTGAAAGTTTTTTTGAAATATTTGGAAATCCTCTGAAATCCCTTAGTATGCTTTCAAGTAGCAATTTACCCCCCAAGTAACATAATTTAATTATTGAAACATTTACTAACTGAATTATGGAATGATACTGATTAAATTTTAAAAAAAAGTTACTCTGATTCAAAAAAGTTTCTTTGGTCCAAATGAAATTGTTTTTTTAACTTTAAAGTTCTTTTTTTGCCTAAATGAAACAATTATTTTAAAAGAATGGTCAGAGATTTGATATATTGTTAGGGCGATTTTTGATGCATATTATTATATTTTACTTTCGAGTACACATATTTTGTTCAAAATGCGTCCTTTTTGGTATAAAATCAATAGGTTTTGGTTAAAAACGCAACTTTTTAAGCCACGTGGTAAGTGGGTCACGTGACCTGATTCGTACCTTAGTCACACCTTTTTTATTTCCTAACTTATATTCACACGAAGCGTCACATCAAGTTAAAAATTAGGTATACTAAATTCAAGTATTTTATCGAAAATTAATTTTTTTCGTTAAATCTAACTGTTTTCGATTGAAAGTTGACATTTTTTTCTTTTACAATATCAACTTGAATTTTAAAATCGAGTTCATGGTTGAAAGCTTTACTAATTTTCTGAAAGTTCTTTTTTTATGATAATGATTAATTTTAGTTAAAACTTTTCAACTTTGTGGAACCCAAATAAACTGCACTGTACAAAATCCTTTTCTAAATTAAAAATTAAATCAAATTATTAACTATTTGTTATCGTGCCTACATACAGCTACAGACTACAGAAATACAATCGAAATCAAACTTCATATAAAACTAATACTTTCCCTTCAGAATAAAAACGTAACTTAAAACATACACAAATATTTTACAATTTGTGGACTTTTTAGAGTGTCACTGCAGCATATTCAGTGTGAAAAAAAACTTTTATATTCTCGATTGACCAGTTTATTTATACGATCGAATATACATATTTTTAGATGAAATAGAGTATATTAACCTGTGTTAATGATATTTTTTTAGAAATATACAAAATATTCGCATTAAAGAAATAAATAATCACTTTATTAAAAGTGTCATTTGTTTAGTTACAAAGAAATTTATAATGGCATAACTTGTGAGCTTCGTAACTTTTTCTGCTTAGTATAAGACCTTAAAAGACGTCGATCAACAATGGGTCCTAAAAGCGAAGACCACACAATCCCATCTGGATCTGATATGAAAATGCGACCGTGCTGTCCTATGTCTGTTTTAGGCGGTTTGATCTTGTACTTTTGGAAAGTTCGAGCATAAAAACATTGATTGGATTTGTAGCGTACGTCAATTTCACTCGGTTCAGTGCCACGCCATGTTCGACGCAAGGTTCTGATGCTCCTTTTTTCTTGTGGTCCTGGTCTGATAGCTTTAACTGAAATAAAACTACTCTCCGCCGTTTCTATAAAAACATAAAAGGTGTCCTCGCTTCTCCTCTTTCGCTCAGTCACCCACGAGGGTCTTTTCTTAAAAACGGAGAAGTACTTTTGGATTTTTACATACTTCAGGTAATAAACATTTACTTTTAACGCAACATGCATTTCTTCCACATCAAAAGGAAATCCATCTGCACCTAAATTTGGAAGGAAAACAATTGTAAATTATAAAGTTCTTTCCCGAGTAAAGACGCTTCTCCTTGAGTTTAACTTGAGCTTGTCTCATTTTTAAGACAAAGCCAAACTCCAATTTATGTCTTGTAGATAATTTTCTATGTCTTTAAGAACTAAATTTATCTCTTGAGTCAAATTTTTATTCCTCCAAAATGAGCTGTTTATAACTTCGAGATTATACCTATCCGAATAAAAAGGGTCAATAATAATTGACTGCAAGTATTTTGTCAATACTTGTTAATGGCACTGCTTAGAATGAATACATATATTACATTTTTAAACATTATATTACAAATAAAATTTCTAACGCTTAGGGAGATCGAACTTACATATCTATACCACCTATAATCTATCGCCTAGCAGTCGGGAGTGATAACCACTGTGCTAAACCGACAAGTTAAAACTTGGTGAAAAAGCCATCCTCATAAGCTACAGTTCAGAAAATTTCAAGTACTAAATTTTGAGCTCTCTTTTCCTAATTATTTATTATCATACGACGTTATGTGAACGTTAAATACACGAACTTCTAACAGGAATATAAATTAAATAATTATTAAATAAATAATTTAAATCGACTACAATTTTTCTTCGTGTAATATTTTATTTTTTCGCGTTTAAGACCATTTTAAAAGTTCTGATAATAACATTTAATGAGCATTTAAAATTTATATCAACAGAACTTACGAGTTTTACCACGTTGCGCAACCATTTTTTTAATAACCATTTTCTTTAAACCTTCGCGTAACGTTTTGGTTTTTAGGCATTTTAGATTATTCTACAACGATTGAGACATACATCCAATGTCATTTTTTCTGAACATTTAAAATTTTTCATGGAGGTGCAACTTAGAATATTTTCCTTAAAAAAAGTCAATTTCTCGACATTTCAAAACACCCTGACAACGTTTGTAGACGTGTTTTTTAAAGTCTATTTTCGCACTATTGGCATAGTGTCGCCCCGGTCGTGAAGCCAACGTTCTGCCGTACTGGGCGAACCACCGGGTTTATGTACTGGTGGTCACTACTGGGCCAGTACTGCGCCGGTGGTGAATTCCAATTCGTAAATAAATTCGTAAATAAGTTGATCGAATATATATATATATATATATAATAAAAATATACAAGATTGTTAATCATTAACGAAGATTAGCTGTTATGACAGTTAAAATGACCCCTTTTGTTAGGGCAGGTATACGCTCGAAGTTATAAACCGCTCGTGTTGGAGTCATAAAAATTCGACTCCAGAAATAAATGTATGTCCTCAAGACAAAGAAACTTGTCTTCAAGACATAAATTGAAGTCTAGGTCCATATAAAAACTGAGACATGCTCAAGTCAAACTTTTCGACATCAGCATGTCTTGATTGAAGGCAATATAAGTCGAACTCAAGTCAAAGCATTTTCACTCGGGTGAAATCTTTGTTCAAATGGTGACCCATGACATTGTGCGTTCAACATGTTTACTACCCTCACATAGAAAGGAAAATCCACGGTCAAAAATATATACGTTAATATCTGAAGTGATGAAAAAAATTGTATGATTGCAAATAAGCACTTTTTTAAGAATAATAAAAAGTAACCTTTCAATGGTGAAAAACGTTCAAAATTTTTTCAGACATTATGTTTTAATCAAATAACTATAGTTGAAGATTATTTATGTATTTTTGAAATTGAAAACAGTAGAATTTAGACAAATCGTTCCCCCGGAAAATAAAGCATGATTTATTTAAATTTGATTTATTAAAATTGTTTTAATTTTCATATAAAATTATTAAATTTCAAACGAGTTCCACAAAACTGAAAAAAAGGAAATAACTAGGCATTTTTCTGAAATTCTTATTGGTGAACTTGAAATATTTATATGTAGAAACTCGAGTTACACCAAAAAATTTCTTTTGGAAAAATCATGGTCGCTAGTTAATAAATAATTTTTAACAAACATTATTTGTATAATATTTAAAAATAATATTTTAAATTCAAACTTTAATTATTAGTTTGAATCGGGTAATTTTAATAATAAGGTCTCTGAAATGTAACAGTATTTTAAAAATCTCTGAAACTTGTGATAAAGAAAATTAGGTTACTTAAAAGCTATAATAACCGGTTAAAACAGGAAGCTTTTGAAAAAGAAAAGTCTTTGAAAATATCAGTGTAAAATTTGTTACAAACATTTAATTCCTAATATATTATATCAAACTTACGTTCAATCAAATCGAAGTAATCGACGAAGAGAAAGATTATGATTTCTGTAAAAATCTTCATTATCTCAGAAGGTACTAAATGGTAGATAACTGAAAATTAATCTTCCTCGAATTTCAGATGAAAAAATGCAACTATATATACTAGGCCGAATCCTGTACACAAGATTTTTAGCAAGGATAGTTAAAATCTTGACAATTTGATTGGTTATTCTTTGAAAACGCTGGTCCAATAGACACCAAACAACAGTTTATTTTTTCTTCATAGTACATAAAGGGGATCGAAAGACATTAAACGCGGATCTCTAACTTTCTTCATTTTCTAGGCTCATTACCTACACAACGATGTAGCACCTTCATACTCATTAAACATTCAAATACGTGTCACGGAAGTAGATACATAAACAGTAATAATAATTAGAAGAAAAATAGTAGGATATAGATACAGAAAACGGATTAAAGGAGTTCAATATACCACAAATAAATAATGCATAGATTCATGAAAAATGTTTTAAATCAATAAATTTTTTGTCATGAATTATTGCAACCTTTATATAGCTCATAAGCCTTGACATGAGCTAGAAATGGCAATTGGTCTCTAACTCTAAAGACATTGGTGTCACGAAATATTTCAAAAATCTCGCACTCATTGTTGTTGAAAGCTAAATTGGTTTTTGAATGACTTAACATTTCTCCATCTATTACACTTGGGAATTTAAAAGTAAAGTCTTCTGCTCTCATTTAATTTATTTACAAATATTTTTAACTGAATTTGACACAATTATCATGGACAAATATTTCAACGCCCCTTACAAATTATCTTCTTAAATATGAGCATACAATTTTATTCCATTTAGTTGAAAAAAATGAATCTTCCCTGTTAATTTCTTATCACCAATGGGTTGATCATTCGAATTTTGGGTGCAAAATTAGTCCAAATTTTTTTAGTTTCTCAAATTTGTATGCAAATCGCCCCCAAATTTGTTTAACTCCACACAAAGATAAATGCGTTTGTTTAAAATTATATTTAAAGTATTTCCCAAGCCATATGAAGTTTTTGAAGTATTTCCCATTATGAACATGACGTGTTCGCAAATTTCATTTAGAATCGTCAATATTAGGTGAATGTACTTTAAATTGAAAATTTCTGTTTACAATCAGCTGTAAAGTACAAATGAATATATTTTTAATGTAATCCGTATAAGAAGAAATTTACGAAATTTATGTAATTCTCTAAATTTATGAAATTTAAAAAATGAATAGAATTCACGAAATTCATGGAATTAATGGAATTGAAGTTATTCACGAAATATATTGAATTGGCGAGATTCACGGAATGCATTGAATTCCCGAAATTCACAGAATTCATGGAAATGAAGCAATTTATTGAATTCATGGAACTGGAGAAACTTATTAAATTCACGGAATTCAAGGAGTTGAAGAAATTCAGGGGATTTATTAAAATGCCGGCATTCAAGTAATTTGAAAAATATACAGCATTCAACGAATCCGTGGAATTCGTGAAATTTAAGGATTGACAGGAATTCACGGACCTAATGAAATTTAAGATTTTCACGGCGTTCGTGGAATTTTATGAATTTGAATAAGACAGTGAAATCCATAAATCCCATAAATTCCTCGCATTATAATAATTGCGATAGTTCCATGGTTCAATTGAATTCCATTAATTCGGCGACTTTAAGGATTCCATTAAATTCCGTATATTTCGTGAATTTATTGGATTTATTAAATTCATTGAATTCCATAAATTGCACAAAGGCCTTGAATTTCACGAATTCTTGGATTTTCGTGAATTCTTAGAATTTCCCAATTTACTTAATTTGCTTAAATTCCATGAATTCCACTAACTGCGTGAATCCCGTGAAATCCATGATTTCATTGAGTTACATGAACTTTGTAAAATCCAATGCAATCCATGTATTCCACGAATGTCGTGAAATCCAAAGAATTCTTCGAATCTTTGACTTTCATAAAATCTGGGAATTCCGTGAAATCTATCAATTCCATGAATTCCGTCAATACAGATTGCAGAATTCATTGATTTCATGGAATTGGCGGAAACGAGGCCTAAATTCTCCTTCGTAGCATTATTAGGACTCAAGAAATGTGACGTGATTGTATAACAACCCTCATGTGGAGCTCGCACGGTCCTTCGAATCTGTTTCGAAATTACTCTTAGAGGCGCCGGTCGTGTACCCCGAGAATAGGGAAAAAACGAAATAGAAAATTCTGAAGTTTGAATATTTGCTCTTTTTGAAAATTTTCTTTCGTTATGCAGATAAGAGATATTCCGAAAGCCTATTTTAGGATAAGTAATTTATATCAATTTATTATAATTTTGTGATCAAAAAGAAATTTTAAACCTGAAAACTACAAAAAACGCTGATATATCAGACCAGGAGGACGAGGGGGGGGGGGGGG
>NC_046657.1:164656223-164669339 GCF_010883055.1 Belonocnema kinseyi
ACTCTCTTTTTATTATTAAATCAAAGGTTTAGGTATAAAATACAACGTTACTGAATGCTGGTGACCTTTTCAGCATAAACATATAAACCCAAGACGAATCTCTCGATTCCAGTTCTGTCCTGGCCCTCCCAACACTCCCTGATTAATTAAAGTTTGGTGGGACGGACTTTATGACTACAATCACCACCATATGACGAATTGCTACTTAACTTGGACATGATTTTAACTCGCGGAATAAACTCATAGCATAAAGGTGGTAGTTGGGCGTGTAATTTAAACAATGAATAATACAAACTATAAAATGGCCTCGGAAAGGACTGGAACTGTAATTGACAAAAGGCACGAATGGAGACCAGCTGTATTGAATGATATGGTAATAAATGACGTCATGGTAAAAGAATTACGAGAAACTATGCACGCAAAGAAACTAGATATTTCACGTGTGCCTGAAACAAAGAAAAAGGGATGCGAAAGTAGAGACACAGAAAAAAGGGTGTTGAAAGGCCGATTTAAAATATGGTCAGGAGTAGAAAGTGAATCACATAGTAGGCAAGGAGTAGGTTTGCTTTTGAATGAAAAAGCGAAGCAGTATCTCGGAGATCATGATTTCGTGTCTCGTAGACAGCGAAAATAGAACCAAGAAAAAAAGAACCAAGAAAACAAAACAAACGCAAATCAAAATTGTGAGCCTACAGAAACCAGATGTGAGAATAGGTTTCCAAAATAAGATAATTGAAAGCCTTGGCTATTAATGGACCCAAGTGGGGAACCTTACATAACGGCTTCGTGAGGTTCTTCGCTTGGGGTGATTGCTAGAGAGATTGATCAGCAACCTGGGTCGGAGCAGTGTTGCGGAACGAACGTGTTATTTACTTAAATAGCACGAGAATTCTGGATCAATCTGAAAAATCTCTATCCCATCCACACACTACTCCTTTCCCCTGCCGAGTGAGTCACGCCTACCCCGAAAGGGAAATGGCTTAATGGTGTAATAATAATAATAATAATAATGTATAGGGCAACTTGGGATGCTCTTATAAGAAACAATGATATAGAAGGGGCATGGAAAGAGATCCGGGGTAACATTATTGGATGTGAAATCGAAGTGTGTGGTACTGCAGTTGTAGAAGGAATTTCTGGTAAGGCATGGCAAAATGATGAAATTCAGGCTGCTCAAAAAGCATAGAAAGAAGCATACAAACATGCAAAATTCCTTTCGCTTTACCGCGAACCGTCTTGCAAACCAATAAATTCGGTTGTTTAGTAACATTCAAGGTAAACTCTAACTGGAATCAACAAAGGCTTAAATTTCATTTAATCAGGCATAATGTTAGCTTACAATTAGATAACTTTTGGAGAGTAAAAGAGGGCGAGGACAAACGATATTTTAAAAAAGAGGAGGAAGCATGCAAGAATCATTTTTCTGCAAACGTGCAACGTGATTCTTCAGGCAAGTATGTGTTTCGATTACCTTTCAGGAAAGACCGAGGGAACCCTTACGACGTAACGCGGTGAAGATATTTTAATTTGAAAAGAAGATGCACAAAGAATTCGGACTTGCAACAAAAGTTCCATCAATTCATGAAAGATTATGAAGATCTAGGATATATGAAGTGCATCGGAAGCATCTTTCTGAATAAAAATTTAAGTTCAGTGGCGATTTTAATTTCTGAGTGTAACTGACTACCTTGATCAACTTTTACCATAAGATTATCACAACTTCACGTGCCAAGAGAAACATTAAAATAAACAAAGACTTGAGCACGTAGACAGAGTACTCCATCCATGGGAATATTCTATGTATGGGACTCCATACATGGAAGTTGTTGTAGAATGTAAATTAATTAACAATTTCATTTCTCTAAACACAAAACGAAGTGCAGTTTTCGCAATATTATGAATAAAGGATACTAGTTACTTCGAATAAACATTTTCCGTAAACTGTGGAGAATTTTATTTCGCCCTCCCCCCCTCTCAACCCCAGGTCATCAGAACTCCATACATGGAGTGAAGCTGTTCCGCCGCCTTTGTGGCGGAGTGTACTTTAAGAAACAAGTTCCTTCTACCTCGAGGTATCCAAATAACGCGTTTAGAGCGCAATTAAGAAACAATTTACAATACCACATTATCTGGCACTACGGTTTAAAGAAGAATTCAAGCAATAGGAAAAAGTCCAGGAGTATTTATCAAAGGACTTGGAATCAAGTGTGTATTTTTATCTTCAACTGGATGAATTAATGAACCAAAAATGTACAATAAAACGTAAAAACGCTCTAATTTATGGTAATCTTGCAGGTCATTTATGTTAACTTGACATGAATTTCTTAAAATTAAATTTAAAAATTTCCAGAAATTTCCACGTATTTTTGGTAATTTACGGTGATTTCATGAGCTATGTGTAGTAAGTTTCCATAAAATACCGTAAGATTCTACTATATGGAACGAAAATTTTCTCATAATTTTTGCGGTAAGTGGAATAATTATCGCAAAATCCATACTCATGAATGTATAATTTTCATTATTCACCTCTGTAGTAACTTTCCGCTCCCTAGGGAGTAAAAAGTAAAGCTTTCGCCTTCATAGGCGTCGAAAAGGACTGATATCATGTAGCTTCATAAAAAGTTATTATCTCTTAGGATAAATAATATGAAGTTGTTAAATATCAAGAGTAACAATTATTTAAACAATTGCTAATCACTCACTTTTAAGTAACGAAGGGAATATCATTTACTTATGGCAATTGAATGTAAATGTTAAAAAAATTTTGTTGTTTAAACAGTATATGATGCACAGTCTTAAATATGGAAATACTGAATGATAAGCGATTTAGTGTAAGAAATTTAAAAAAAAACGAAACTATTCTCTACCTTCTTTGTAGAAAGGCGCAAGTGAATGATTCTTAATTGATTAAATAATTACCATATATGTCAAAAATAAGTACTATTCTTTGTATTCATCAACTTGATATCATATACAACGAAATATAATTTTTTTTCGCAGCATAGATCAGAAAAAAATTGTTTAGGCAAATCTTAGTTATTAAAAAATTCCAAAATTCAAAAATAAATCTGAAATTTAGTTTTCAAAAAAGAAAAATCGTAGCCTATTTCTTTAGTTCAAGCTAAAAAAATTTCAGGCTTGAAATAGTAAATTTTTTGCAAAATGCGTAAGAACAAAATGTTTTAGCACAGTTGACAAAAATTATAAATCAGGAAAAAAAACATTAGAACATTAGAACAGAGTAAAGGTTTTATCAAACTTTGTTGCTTCAGAACCCCAGAATTTTTCTGAATGAATTATTTTAGATTTCATAAAAATATTCCAAAATATCTTTTAATCTAGTACAATATCTTAAAACCTGATAATACTTCTTTAAATATTTGGATTTCTATGAAATCCTTTTGGATCCTGGAAATACATTAAAATACCTTATTATAAGCCTTTAAAATCGTTTAAAATCACGGAAATCTCCTGAAATCCCTTAGCGTGTTTTCAAGTAGATATTCACCCTCCTCCCAAGTAACATAATTTAATTCTTCAAACATTTACTAACTGAATTTTGGAATGATACTGATTAAATTAAAAAGAAAAGTTTCTCTGATTCGAAGAAGTTTCTTTGGTCCAAATAAAATGATTTTTTTCACTTTAAAGTTGTTGTTTTGCCTAAATGAAACAATTATTTTAAAGGAATAGTAAAAGGTTTGATCTATTATTAGGGCGATTTTTGATGCATATTATTATATTTTATTTTCGAGTTCACGTATTTTGTTCAAAATTCGTCCTTTTTGGTAGAAAATCAATAGTTTTTGGTTAAAAATGCAACTTTTAAGGCCACGTGATGAGTGGGTCACGTGAGCTGATTCCTACCTTATCCACACTTTCTTGTTTCCTAACTTATATTCACACGAAGCGTCACATCAAGTTAAAAATTGGGTATACTAAATAAGAATAAAAGTGGCGGTAAGGTAGAAATTTGATCACGTGACCTACGCGTCACATAGCCTTAAGTTCCAAATGAATCTATTCTAGTTGAGCATTCAAGTATTTTATCGAAAATTAATTTTTTTCGTTAAATCTGTTTTCAATTGAAAGTTGAGATTTTTTTATTTTACAATATCAACTTGAATTTTAAATTCGAGTTCATGGTTGAAAGCTTTACTAGTTTTCTGAAAATTCTTTTTTTATGATAATTATTAATTTTAGTTGAAACTTTTCAACTTTGTGGAACCCAAATAAACTGTACTGTAAAAAAATTCTTTTTTTAAATTAAAAATTAAATCCAATTATTAACTATTTGTTATCGTGCCTACACACAGCTACAGACTACAGAAATACAATCAAAATCAAATTTTATATAAAACTAATAATTTCCTATTAGACTAAAAACGTAACTTAAAACATACACAAATATTTCACAAGTTGTCGACTTTTTAGAGCTTCACTGTACCATATTCGGTGCGAAAAAAAACTTTTATATTCTTGATTGACCAGTTTATTTATTTATACGATCGAATATACATATTTTTCAGATGAAATATAGTATATTAACCTATGTTAATGATATTTTTTCAGAAACATACAAAATACTCGCATTAAAGTAATAATTAATCACTTTATCAAAAGTGTCTTCATTTGTTTGTTTACAAAGAAATTTAGAATGGCATAACTTGTGAGTTTCGTAACTTTTTCTCCGTAGTATAAGTCTCTAAAAGATGTCGATCCACAATGGGATCTAAAAGCGAAGACCAGACAACGCCATCTGGGTCTGATATAAAAATGCGACCGTGCTGTCCTATGTCTGTTTTGGGCGGTTTGATCTTGTACCTTTGGAAAGTTCGAGCATAAAAACATTGATTCGATTTGTAGCGTACGTCAATTTCACTTGGTTTAGTGCCACGCCCTATTTCACGCAAGGCTCTGAGGCTCCTTTCTTCTTGTGGTCCTGGTGTTATAGCTTTGGCTGAAATAAAACTACTCTCCGCCGTTTCTATAAAAACATAAAAGGTATCCTCGCTTCTCCTCTTTCGCTCAGTCACCCACGAGGGTCTTTTCTTAAAAACAGAGAAGTACTTTTCGATTTTCACATACTTCAGGTAATAAACATTTACTTTTAACGCAACATGCATTTCTTCCACATCAAAAGGAAATCCATCTGCACCTAAATTTGGAAGGAAAACAATTGTAAATTAAAAATTTCTTGCCCGAGTAAAGATGCTTCTCCTTGAGTTAGACTTGAGCTTTTCTCATTTTTGAGACGAAGCCAGACTTCAATTTATGTCTTGGAGACAAGTGCCTATGCCTTGAAGAACTAAATTTATCTCTTGAGTCAAAGTTTTATTACTCCAAAACGAGCGGTTTATAACTTCGAGAGCATACCTATCCAAACAAAAAGGGTCATTCTGGCTGTCATAAAAGCTGTCATAAAAGCTGTCATATATCTATCTATATATATATATATATATTTCTAACGGCACAGGAGATCCTTCTGAGAAGTTGCAATTTTTTTAAAAGAAAATTTGTAAGGGTTATACTCGTTCAGACCCACAGATTCTAAATTGTTTAATTAAAAATAATCAATTTATTAATAACGAATTTTTCATTCACCGATTTTATTCCCATTTATGACACAAAGAAGATTCGACCATCTCATCCAAGACAAGGCTCGTCCTGAGACAAGTAAACGTCGTCTTACCTGTCATCAACATTAAAGTAAGACGAACGACTATGTCTCGACTCAGTTTTAAGAGGCAAACAGGCATCCATGTCTTGAAGACGAACTCAACACCTAACCAAGTCGAACTCATGTCGAATCATTTTTACTCGGGTAGACGCAAATAAATTAATATTTTAGGAATTTTTTAACAATTACTAGGCAAGAAGAATGAACTATTTACTCATGAAATGAGAAGTATCTTCTTCGAATCAGTTTTTCGATCCGTTTTGAAACTTTGAATTCAATGACTGCCTTATTTTTGAGTTAATTTAAATGGTTCGCGAGTGATAATAGGAAAGACACTTTAAAATTTGGAACTCTGTAGTAAAATTAATATAATATTTTAAAAAGATTTTTTAAAAATAATGATACTCAAAAGGGTTCAAAAAAAAAAAAAAAAAAGAAGTTTTCTCGGAACGAACCCGGCTGATTTTTGTTTTTCATTTTTGCTCTCCAAAAAATCGCGTGATATCCGGGAAGTGTGAACAGAAAAAATCGGGAGTTAAAGTATATCGAGACCCACTGCCCGAGTAAAAATGCTTCGCCTTGATTTCGGCTTGGTTATGTTTTGAGTTCGTCTCCAAGACATCGATGTCTGGCTGCGTCTCAAAACTGAGTCGAGACATAGGTTCGTGTTGAAGTCATAAAAATTCGACTCCAGGGACAAAGGTATGTCTTCAAGACATAGAAAATTATCTCCAAGGCATTAATTGAAGTCTGGCTCCATCTGAAAACTGAGACATGCTCAAGTCGAACTTTTCGACATCAGCATGTCTTGATTGGAGGCAATTTAAGTCGAACTCAAGTCAAAGCATTTTCACTGGGGTTTAATCTTTGTTCAAATGGTGAGCAATGATATTGTGCGTTCAGCATGTTTACTACCCTCACATGGAAAGGAAATTCCACGGTCAAAAATATACTTTTTAATATCTGAAGTGATGAAAAAAATTGTATGATTGCAAATAAACACTTTTTTAGGAATAATACAAAGTAACCTTTGTATGGTGAAAATCGTTCAAAATTTTTTTCAGACATTATGTTTTAATCAAATAACTATAATTGAAGATTATTTACGTTTTTTTGAAATTGAAAACAGTAGAGTTTAAGTAAATAGTACCCACGGAAAATTAAACATGATTTATTAAATTTTGATTTATTAAAATCGTTTTAATTTTCATATAAGATTATTAAAATTTCAACGAGTTCCATAAAACTGAAAACCAGGAAATAACTGGGCATTTTTCTGAAATTCTTATTGGTGAACTTGAAATATTTATATTTCGAAACTCGAAATACACCAAGAAATTTCTTTTGGAAAAATCATGATCGCTAGCTAATAAATAATTTTCAACAAACATTATCTGTGTAATATTTTTAAAAAATATTATAATTTCACACTTTAATTATTAGCTTAAATTTGGTAATTTTAATAGTAATGCCTCTGAAATTTAACAATATTTTTAAAATCTTTAAACCTTGTGATAAAAAAAATTGGGTTACTTAAAAGCTATAATAAGCGGTTGAAACAGGAAGCTTTTGAAAAATAAAAAGTCTTTGAAAATATCAGTGTAAAATTTGTTACAAATATTTAATTCCTCATATATTTTATTAAACTTACGTGCAATCAAATCAAAGTAAGCAACGAAGAGAAAGATTAGGATTTCTGTAAAAATCTTCATTCTCTCAGAAGATACTAAATGGTAGATAACTGAAAATTAATCTTCCTCGAATTCCGGATGAAAAAATGCAACTATATATAATAGGCCGAATCCTGTACACAAGATTTTTAGTAAGCATAGTTGAAATCTTGACAAGTTGATTGGTTATTCTTTGAAAGCACTGGTCCAATAGACACCAAACAACCGTTTTTTTTCATAGTACATAAAGGGGATCGAGAAACATTAAACGCGGATCTCTAACTTTCTTCATTTTCTAGGCTCATTACCCACACAACGATGTAGAACCTTCAGACTTATTAAACATTGAAATTCTCTTACGGAAGTAGATACAGTAACAATAATAATAATTAGGTGAAAAATAGTAGCATAAGGATGCAAAAAACGGATAAAAGGAGTTTAACATGCCATAAATAAATAATGCATAGATTCATGAAAAATATATTAAATCAATACATTTTTCGTCATGAATTATTGCAACCTTTATATAGGTCATAAGCCTTGACATGAGCTAGAAGTGATGCTATTTTTCTATCTAAAAAATTGGTGTCACGAAATATTTACAAAATCTCGCAATCATTGTTGTTGAAAGCTAGATTGGTTTTTGAATGACTTGCCATTTGTCCATCTATTACATTTTGAATTTAAAAGTGAAGTCTACTGCTCTCATTTAATTTGTTTACAACTATTGTTAATTGAATTTGACAAATTGTGGTGGAGAAATATTTCAAGGCCCCTTTCAAATTATATTCTTCAATATGAGCATACAATTTTGTTCCATTAACTTAAAAAAATTAATCTTCCTTGTTAATTTTTTATCACCGATGGGTTGATCATTCTACTTTTGAGTTTAAATGTGGTCCAAATTTCTTTAATTTCTCATATTTCCATGCAGATCGCCCCGAATTTGTTCAAATCCACACACATATAAATGCGTTTTTTTATGATATTTAAAGTATTTCGCAAGCCGTATGAAGTTTTTGACATATTTCCCATAAGGAAAATGACATGTTCGTAAATTTCATGTAGAATCGTCAATAATAGATGAATAGACTTGAAATTGAACATTACTTTTGACCGTCAGTTATAAACATAACATCATTTTTCTAATAATATAGTGTGATTTATAAGTTTCTTCTCCTAAAGTAACGCTTTAAAGGTGCACCTTTACCTAAAATTTTCAGATTTTCTTTGCCTTTCAAGTAAGGAAAAAATATTAAATATTCATATTAATTTAAAAATAAACGTTCTCAATAACGACATAGTTTAAATTCTTGGAATTCCGCAACACATATGTAAACCGAAACTTGTGCAAAAGCAGTTTATGGAATTATTGGAATTCACGGAATTCGTGATATTCATAGAATTGAAGGATTTGACGAAATTTATGTAATTCTCTAAATCTAGGAGACTCGAAAAACGTATGGAATTCACTCAATCTATGAAATACAGGTAATTCAAGAAATTCATAAAACTGCCAGAATTTACAGAATTCATGGAATTCATGAGGTTGAAGGTATTCACGAAATTTATAGAATTCGCGAGATTCACGGAATTCAAGGAGTCGACGAAATTTATTAAATTCAGGGGATTCATTGAAATACCAGCATTCCAGAAATTCAAGAAATACACGAAATTCAACGAATCCGTGGAATTGATGAAATGTAAGGATTTAGTGGAATTCTGTAAATGTCGTGAATTTATTGGATTGTTTAAATTCATTGAATTCCATAAATTGCACAAATGCCTTGAATTTCACGAATTCCTTGATTTTCATGAATTCTTTAGATTTCGCAAATCACTTAATTCGCGCAAATTCTCTGAATTTAATAAACTGCCTGAATCCCATGATTTTGTAGAGTTACATGACTTCGCAAACTCAAATGAATTCCATGGATTCCACGAATTTCATGAAATCGAATGAATTCTTTAGATCCTTGAATTCCACGAAATCTGTGAATTCTATAAAATCCTTGAATTCCATGAAGTCTGTGAATTCTCTAAATACCGTGAATTATGCGAATTTTCTGAATTCCGTCACTTACATGGATTCGTGGAATTGAAACAATTTATTAAATTCACGAAATTCACTGTATTTTCGGAATTCACTGATTTCATGAAATTGACGGAATTAAGGCTTACATTCTCCCTTTGCGTTTAGATGAGTTTCGAAATTACTCTTAGAGGCGGCGGTCATGTACCCCGAGAATGGGGAAAAAACCAAATAGAAAATTCTGAAGTTTGAATATTTGTTCTTAAAAAAAAATTTTTTTATGCAGATAATAGAAAATCCGGAAACCTTCTTAAAGATAAGTTGAAATGCGAATTTAAAACATGGTCACGAGTAGATACACTGTTAAAAATGTTTGAAATTTTAATATACATTTACTATACATTTGTATAGTAAATTTAAGAACTCATTCTATGAAATAGTTATTAAGAGGCTCCGTGGTAAATTTAATATACATGTATATTGATCAATTCTTAGGAAAGCCAGGTGATTTCACTTTACACAAGTTAAAAATAATTTGGACAGTAATATTTTGTTCTAAATAATAAAGCATTATATTAGCTTCTAGTTGAACATAAATTATACTGGATTTCAAGTGGATAAGTTTAATTAAGTACATAATTAAGATACCTAACCTAAAAGCAGCAGTACTCAGGTAAAAATTCTGACACTGATATTTAATTTTGACGAAAATCTCACCTGTACGTTACACTTTGATTATAAATAGGAATTTAATCGTTGTATTGTAGGTTATTATCTTAGTTCTAAACATTTGACAAGATTTGAATACATGAAAGAACTTTCAACTTTTATGCACTCTATTTTACTATACATGCGTATTATTTTACAAGATAATGGTATATGAAATTTACTACACGTATATGCATATTGCTTCCATTAAATTTATAGTAAAATCGCTATATAAATTTCGAACAGTGTAGTGAATCATATGTCAGGCAAGGAGTAGGTCTGATTTTGAATGAAAGAGCGAAGCAGCATCTCGGAGATCATGATTTCGTATCACGCAGACTGCTGTGGGCTAGAATGAAAGTAGGAATCAGAAGATTAGTTTTCAGAGCATGCTACGCGCCAGTTGATAGTGATCCCAGAAAAGTAAAATACGCCTTCTGGGACAGTTTAAATGACACAATAAATACTTGCTATCGTGGTGAAAGAATAATCCATCTAGAAAATATGCATGAATAAGTGGGCATCAAAAATCAGGATACAGAAAGAGTATTAGGTAATTTTGAGGATCCAAGAACAAACTATAACGGAGATAAATTAGTTGGTCTATGCTTAGAAAGGGGTTTGTTCGTTACAAATACTTGGATAAGGCATACACTAATCCACATGTATGCTGGTCTAAGGGAAATAACCACAGTATAATTAACTTTGTTTTCTTCTGATCAAAGACTTAGCGAACTAGTCAAAGATACAAGGGTCATGGGGGTTCTGAATGTAATACTGATCATTACCTTCTGATCTCTAAACTAAAATAAGGTTAGGAATAGCGAAAAAATAAATCTGAGAAAGAACAACAAACGCAAAGCAAAATTGAGAACCTACAGAAACCGGATGTGCGGATAGATTTCCAAAATAAAATAATTAAAAGCATCGATAGGGCAACTTGGGATGCGCTTATAAGAAAGAAATATATAGAAACCGCATGGAACAGGTTCCGGGATTTTATTGTTAGATGTGCGATCGAAATGTGTGGTACCGCGGTTGTAGGAAGAATATCTGGTGATGCATGGTAGAATGATGAAATTCAGGCTTCCAACAAAGCATAGAAAGAAGTGTACAGGAGAACTTTGAAAATCGCAGGATTTAGCGATGAGGGAGGGAATAGACGTACAAATGAACACAGACACAAGAAGAGGATACACAAACGATTAGTTGAGGAAAGTCAAGATAAAATTAGAGCAGAAGAAGAGAAGAAAATACAAAAAGGCTTTAAAGGAAGCATGAAACTCCTTTATAAAAAAAAAGGGAAATAAAAGTACAGAAGTTGTCAATATGAGATATAGTAATGGGGAAATGCTATATGATGCAGACGGGATACTAGACGCTTTCAGATACTCTTCTATGGGACAATTAAAAGATGAAGCCATAGGACACCACAACTGCAATGTAGAATACGATGCGTTAGAAAACTCGAATAAAAAAGTCTGTGTCACCCTGATGATTGAAAAAAGCGACTATCTTACTAATATACAAAAGAAAGGGTGATAAAGGCGACTGCAATAGTTACAGGGGGATCAGCTCATTAAGTGCCGTAAGTACAATATACTCAAAAATATTTATTCGTGGGGTGATGAAAATAACAGAAGAAAAGATTTGGGAAGCCCAAAGTGGGTTTATGCCATAAAGGTCATGTATGGATCAACTATTTCGCTTAAGTCAAATCATAGAAAAGAGTTTGAGAGTAGAAAAATAGTATTCTGTGCATTTCTTGACCCAGAAAAAGCTTTTGACAAGGTAGATAGAAGTAAATTTTGAGAAGTCCGGAAAGATTATGGATTCAACGGATGGCTCCCTCAAGCTATTAAAACAATTTATACGGGGAGTGAAGCGATTGTATGGGTATGTGAGAAACTGAGTGACTGTCTCGATATTATTCAAGGAGTTAGAGAAGGATGAGTTATGTTTTCATGGTTATTTATACAATATTATTCATGGACAAGTGTTTATGAATGGTTCTTTTCGACGAAGAAGGTGTGGATCTCAAAACAGTAAGGGTACGTGGGTTAGCGTTCGCAGATGATAAAGTTGTTAGAGCAGAGTCTATCGAAGACTTACAAAGAATGTTGAATAAACTAGATGCAAGCATGAAGAGCATGGGCCTCAAAATTAACGCAAGTAAAACGAAAACTATGGTGTTCGAAGGAAAGAGTGAGAAAACACTATGCAATATTTTATTAAATGATGAGAGAATTGAACAAGTTGATAAGTTCGTATACCTTGGTAGCTTATTTACTAGGGACGGGAAGATAGATGAGGAATTAGATAGACGAATAAATGAAGGTAAGAAGGTTATTAGTGGAGCAGGTCCCCTTATCAGAAGTAAAAATATATCAAATAAAGCTAAAATGGCAATACAGAATTCTATATTTGTACCGACTGTACTATACGGTAGCGAGACATGGATTTGTCAAGAAAAGATAAGAGTAAAATTAACGCAATTGACATGAAATTCTTAAGCATAATATTCGGAAAAACTCTGATGGACAGAGTGAGTAACGAGATAAGTTTTCAAGAATATGGTGCAGAAGAGACGCTAGTCGACACACAGAAAAGAAATCGGTTCAGATGGTTCAGGCATGTTAAGAGAATGCGAAATGAACGACTAACGAAACAAGTGTGTCAGGGTAAAGTAAATGGCAGCGTATCCAGAGGCTGACCGCGGAAAGAATGGTTAGAATGTGTGAACAGGATCCTTGTTAGAAGAGATAAAAAGCCATGGAAACAAGAGAGTCTGCCTGAAAAAATGCATAAACGTAAAAGAAGCTAGAGAAGTATGCCAGAAATAATGGACCCAAGAGGGGATCTTTATATAACGACTTGGTCAGGATCTTCACTTGGGATGACTGCTAGAGAGATTGATCAGCAACCTGGGTCGGAGCAGTGTTGAGGAATGAACATGTTATTAAAATAGATAACACGAGAATTCTGGATCAATCTAAAAATTGTATTTCCTTTCCTCACATTACTCC
>NC_046657.1:164669439-164674241 GCF_010883055.1 Belonocnema kinseyi
AATAATGACAATAACAATAATAATAACAATAATAACAATAACAATAATAATAATAATAATAATAATAATAATAACAATAATAATAATAATAATGATAAATTCGACTGTTCAAAGAAAAGCGTATTCCTTGTTTAAAAATTACTTTTCTTCTTTGTTTCATTCATATACTTTAGAAAAAATCTGCACGCAAATTAGAGCAATTGAATTTAACTGTTACATTTTTCTTACTTATTTAAACAATATATAGTGTACTTTCTTAGATAAGGAGATACTGACTGATCAGCGACTTAGTGTAAGATATTCGAAAAAGACTAGACTATTCTCCACATCCCTTGTAAAAAGGCTAAAGTGAATGATTCTTAATTGATTAAATAATTCCTGAATATATTTTATTCTTTAATCGTGCTATTAATTGCAGAAAAGAATAAACTTCTAAGATTGACAGAGAATAAAATTATTTGATCGAATAAAAATTGTTTGAAAAACTCATAAATATCGCTTTGTAAGAAACAAATTTAAATAAAAGATAATTGTGTAAATAATTATAAAATATGTCAAAAAAGAAGTACTACTCTGGATATTCATCAACTTTATATCATATAAAACGAAAGGTAATATTTTTTTGCAACATACAGGAGAAAAAAATTGTTTAAACAAATCTTGGTTATCACTTGTCAATTGAAAATGATATATTTCGAAAAATTTGAGAAAAGTACCGCCTTTAGCATGAAGTTGATTTAAAAAAACTGCTACTTCGCATTTTTAGTGAGTTTTTCGAACATAATACAAGGGAATTTAAAGGGCTAGAATTAAAATCTAATAGATGGAAATTATTCTTTTCAAAATTCTAAAGAGGCGGCTATATTTTGATTCACATGAAGTTTTTAACATATACTTCCTTCTTTCATTTTTTTTTTTTTTGAAAAACGAGACATTTAACACCTTTTAGTACCACGAAAAAAATCCGAAAACCCAAAAAATCGTGAAGCACGAAAACAATTTTTTTTGTAGAAAAAACCTTGCCTGTTTCTTTAGTTAAAACTAAAGAAATTACAGGATTGACATACTAAACTCTTTCCGAAATGTGGAAAAACAAAATGTTTCAGCACAGTTAACAAAAAATTATAAATCAGGGACAAAAAACATTAGAAAAGGGTCAAGGTTTTAAAACATCATTTCTTAGAAATCTCAAAATTTTTGTGAATACATTATTTTCAGTTACATATCACTATTCTAAAACACCCTTAAATCTTTGGAACTTTAAAAAATCCCGTGAAATTTATCAAAATTCTTCGAAGTATTAGGAAATCCTCTGAAATCCCTTAGAATATTTTCAAGTAGCAATTTACCCTCCTCCCAAGTAACATAATTTAATTCTTAATACATTTATTAACTAAATTGTAGAATTATACTGATTAAATTGATAAAAAAAGTTTAACTTGATTGTAAAAGTATTACGGTAATGTTGTGATATTCTTAAATAAGCCAATTATAAAATAACGGCAATCTCGCATTTCTGAATTTAAATGATTTTTCACGAATGAATATCATGTTAAAAAATTGTAAACGCATAAAAAATCTTACTACAGATAGAAAATGATAAACAAAACAAATAAGTATGTTTTTAATTAAAAGTTGAAACAAAATTCTGTTACAATAATAAATTGAAAGATTTACTACTTTTTTTAAAAGTTCTCTTTTATAATGATTATTAATTTTAGTTAATACTTTTAAACTTTTTATTACACAAAATAAACTGAACTGTAGAAAATTTGTCTTTTTTTATTGAAAACTATATCCAATAATGAACTATTTGTTATCGTCCCTTAATACAACTACAGACTACAGAGAAGCTAAAAAGGGGAGAGGCAAGTAGAATTGCACAAGCATGTTTCGGAGAAATTTGGAACAATGAAGCGAGAGGTAATGTGTGAAATTAAAAATGGGAGGAAGAAAAGAGAAAAATGAGAAGGGTGTGTAATATTCGAGAAGGGGTTATGGAGTGGCAGGGCATAGAGTTAGAGCTATTAGTTAAACAAGGAGAAGAGAGATGGACAAAGATTATAGATTCGAGCTACAATAGATGGTATATGATGGTCAAAGGATTGACGGAACTATAATATCTGTAAAAAAGAAAAAAGAAAGAAAAATGGAGTAGGGTTGCACGGTTCAGAATGGGAGAAGGAGTGAGGGCATGTAGATATTGGATGGATGAAGAGGAGAATTTATGCAGAGTATGTGGATACGAAATGGAGTCTTGGTCATATGTATTAGAGGGATATACAGGAGAGGAAGAGGGACAGTTGAGTGTGGATGAGTGTGTAAGATGGATCTTGGATGGTAGTGGACAGGGAGTGAAGTGAATGAAGAAATTGGAAGAAGTAAGGGAAAGAAAGGGAGTAGGGCAGAGCCAAACAGGTGATCCTGAAAAGGTACGAGGAAACGGAAGCCCTGGAAGCTCACTCATTTTAGGAATTAATATCACTACTGTTACTATTGTTTATCCTACGTAATGCAAAAGAGTAGAATATAAGTAGTAGTTAAGTTAGATGAACGATGGAATTGTAAATATATGTGCAGGGAGCGGAGGCCCTCAAACCCGTAAAAGGGAGAGATTAAATACATACAACTAGAGACTACAGAAATACAATAGAAGTCAAATTTTATATAAAATTAATACCGTCCCATTAGGATAAGAATGCTAAAAAACAGACACAAATATTTGACAAGTATTCGACTTTTTAGATCGTTACTGCACCATCTTCGGGGTAAAAAGACATTAATATTCTTACGTGATCAGTTTATTTATTTATACGATCCAATATATATTTTACAGAAAACATAAATTAACCTAGATTAATTATATATTTTCCGAAATATACAAAATAGTAGAATTATATAAATAATTAATCCCTTTTTTAAAAATCTCTTCTTTTGTTTCGTTACAGAAAAGTTTAAAATGGTTTAACTTGTGAGTTTGTTGGTTTTTGCTGTGAATTAAAAACCCTTAAAATATTTTCATTCAAAAGGGGTTCTAAAAGCGAAGTCCAGACAATGCCATCTGGATCTGATATAAAAATGCGACCGTGCTGTCCAACATCTGTTTTGGGCGAGGGTTTTTTCTTATTCCAAAAGGCCGTGTTCTTTTTGATTGTTACATAATTAAGAAAATTATTACCTATTAGTAATGCAACCTGCATTTCTTTCAAATCAACAGGGAATCCATCTGCACCTAATTTTGGAAGGGTAAAAATTCTAAATTATAAAGTTTTTCAACACTAATTTATTAAAAATTTAAGAAAATTTCGACAATTACTAGCCAAGAAAGAATTAACTATTTATTCATGAAATGAAAAGTATCTTTTTCAAAACGGTTTTTCGAGATGCTCTAAAACTCTAAATTCAACGACTGTCTTATTTTTGGGTTAACTCAAACGGTTCGCGAGAGATAATAGTAAAAGCACCTCAAAATCTTGAATTCCGTAGTAAAATCAGTATAATTGGATGATATTTGAACGCACGAGAAATGACTCAAATTACGTCGAAAGATTTCAAAAAGATTCGAATAAATTAGTCATGATTTCAAAGAGTTCAACAAAATCTAAGAGAAATTTGGTGAATTTTGTTAAACCCAAGCGAATCCCAGAAAACTGAATAAAATTTAAGATAGCAAAGTATTCTAGCCAATCTAGTAAATTCCAGCGAGTTCAACAGAATTATGAAAATGACCTTTTTTCGAAAAATCTATGTTTAGTGCATTATTTGTCATTTGAAAAAATCTTCACTTCGACAAAGACCCTTTCCATTGTGTGAATATATCGATAATCTTTTTGGCCAATGTAATTATCAATAAAACAGTACACTTTTTTATCACTCCATATGAAAGTTCTCGCACAGTAATACAAAATGATGAATTTTAAATGTAGATGAATTTCATTTTTGCATTAAATTAAGTAAGTCACTTAATTTCAACCAGAAATGGAACTTAAGTGCAGTGTCTCATATCTGATAAACGAGTAATATGATAATTAACTGACAGGTATGTTGAGTTAGGGATGATTTTTATTCGCGTGCTCTGCAATTCAATTTCTGCTAGCAGAAAGGCGTGCGCGAAATTCGATGCGGCGATGCGCAAAGGCTTTAACGGATTTCGGCGATTTTAGAAGAGGAGCCAAGAGAGCAGCTGAGAGCAGCCAATATGGCGTCGATAGTGCTGGATATTATCGATCAACACTAAGCTCATGATAGTCGTTTTGTCACCGTTTCCTATTTTGATATATGCACTCAGATCTATACGGATTTTGATTATAAATAGAATAATCGTACCTGTATGATACAAAGCCATATAAAAAATGATTGAAGATTCACATTCTCTACCTGGTAGCTTGAAATGGATATGAGTGCCTTGTTAAGTGTCATTAAGTTCTTTTTTCCTTCTACTAATCTCATCGACTTGGAAGATAAAACAACTGGATTTACTAGGAATAAATGAAGAATTTATTCAATGCTCGCATTAAAAAAAAATGGTTTCATAAAATTATTCAATTTTTAATTTTATATTAATTTCATGTTCCTAATTACTGAACGATAGCGCATAAATTTTATGAATTTCAACAATCAGCTGACTTGAATTAACCTATAAGTTTCATTTCATACCACGCATTGACGGAAAATCAACAATCATTCTGCCTTATATTAACCTACAGTCTGTCAAGTTAAAGCGTGGGTGGCTTTACTCGCAATCGGTAAGGTGTATCGACATGATTTTGGTGTCAAAATATTAAGAAGAGCTCCCTCTTTCA
>NC_046657.1:164674341-164677419 GCF_010883055.1 Belonocnema kinseyi
CTTGCTAATAGCCTAAAAGGCATCCCTGCGTGTCAACAATATGCTAGAACACTTGCGGGAAAAATGCAGAAGGCGGTTGTCCTTGGGTCACTCCGTGTTCTTTGGGTGCAGGAGGCTTTTGGTGGATCGTCGTATTGATTCCTTTACAATTGCACCCGCTCCCGGCGAAATCCTGCGGTTGTCCTTATGACAAATTTTTAATTATATATAATGAAATTACTTACAGATTGACATTTGTATTATACTTGTTTGTCGATGATACTGAAAATGTTGTTTGCTTTTACGTATTTCTAACGTCTTAGGTGATCATTCCAGAAAGTTACAATTTTCACTTTTTTGAAGAAAATTTTTAAAGGTTCAGACCCACAGATTATGAATCTTTTAATTAAAAATAAGTAATTGAATAGTTACAATTTTTTCATTCATCAATGTTAATCTCATTAATGTGTCGAAAAATGTTCGTATTTGGACAGGTTTACTTGAGACAAGTAAACGCCGTTTTACCTCTTGTGGCCAGAAAAGTAAGACCAAGGCCTATGTCTCGACCTAGTTTTGAGACGAAGCCAGACATCGATGTCTTGATGGTGAACTTAAGTCGGAGCATTTTGACTCGGGTACACTTCCATGGAAGTATTTATATGCGTCTTCATACTCTAAATTGTCTACTTATTTAAGTATAGTTAAAGATTAAGCTTCTCAAAGCTCTGTAGGCTTTGAGGTACACATTCTCATTGTGACACTCGCGCTGCGCGCTCGATTTTCGACAGACATTTGTAAACAGATTTTTTCAATCTTTTTTTTCTTAACTTTCGTCGTTTTAACACGAATTTTATAATTTTTTAAATTTTCAATTTTATTTTTCACGAATAAAACAAATAGCATGCGTCTTATTACGAAGTGATCCCTAAAGAAATTTTACATCTTTTTTGGGATAACAATTTTTTGTGGCAATCGATGATTTACCTTCTTTGCCACTGAAATTATCTACAAAACTAAGATCAAATAAAATCTCCTATATTTAAAAGATTTGTAGGTATGGCATTGGGAACCAGTTTTACGCGAATAATTTGTTTGGAAATGAAAAAATTTTGGTTTTTCGTAAAATATCACATGTCCTATGTATCTCTGCTGAAATTGTCCACTATATAAATTATATAGTTTATGAGAATTGGTTGTACATGAATCAATGTACTGAATTATTTGTTTATCTAAATAACTCATTTCCTGAGAATCAGGGATAAAATTCCTGAAAAAAAATTAAAGTATACTCAATTTTGAGTAAACCTAACGAAGTAGTCCATAAATTTAGTTTCATTCGAGGTAGAGCTTTGCTTTGCTATAGAGTTACAGCAAATATACGCTTCAATTTTGGTGCAAATTTTAAGAATTTGAGACGCGCTAAAAAGCATTTTCAAAGTACTTATATATTTTTACAATTTCATGAAAATATTGAATGGATTTGGTTCTCGTATTTTAATCATTATCCACAAGTTTAAATATCATAATTATTATAACTTAAATCGAAAACTGTGTTTTAAACTTCTGAGGCATTAAAGCCAAGAACTAAAACCGAAATTTTTCCATTTATTCTTCAAAGTACGTTTTCAAAGCACCTACGGCTTCGACTATTAAGTTCTCATTATGATACTCGCACTTCGGCCTCAATAATTTTTGTCGAATTGAAAAATATGATCAAGATAATTTGTAAATATTGTTAAAATGTACTAAAAATAACGCTTTAAACTCAAGGATCTCTTTAAAAAATTACGTATTTTTCAAAATGATCCAAGTTTTTGAATTTTTGTCTAATTGAAAAATTTCATCAGATTAGTATTAAAATACACATATTTTATAGCTGATGGAAATTTAGATTGATATTTCTTTAAATATAATTTTTTCCCCTTTTTTTAAGTTTTCGAAATCTTGCAAAACATTGATTTTTTACATTTTAATCGAAATTAAAATTTTCGTTTCGATAATTTGCGAGTCTTCTACCTATCCATAAGAAACTGGAACAAAATTTTCTAAAATTAAAGAAAAAATTTAATTTTTAAAAATACTCCTAATTTTTAAAATTTTTGTTGGAAATATCTGGTTAACGAACAAAGTTTTCATTTTGGGACACTTGAGAAGTGTACGAAATGATCACTAGATTGGAAATATTCTTCAAAAGTAAGCGTGGCTACAACAGTCAGGTAACCACACAAAAATACAGACAGACAGACTAATAAATTTTATGATTTTCGGACTTCGTGAGTGCCTAAACGTTAAAGTTTAAAGCTTTCAACGTTTTTTAACGTTTATCGTTTTCAAGTTTAATCCATTAAAAAACAGAGATTGGAAGTTTGGAAGATTACATCAAGCACTCTCATGCTTAAAATTTTCGCGAGATATACAAGAAGTATGAGCAGAAAAAATGGGGAGTTGTAAGCTCTTTTTGTTTGAAGTCAATCAATATACATTGTAAACAAACTTACGTAATAGTTTTCTGATAAGCTTTCATTCTGAGAGAAAAATTCGCAAAAAAAGAACACACAGTAATACAAGAATCTGAATTTCAGTAGAAAAAGGCGGTTGGCTTTTAGATGTAATAAAAAGGATCATTCACCAGTTAAAAGTCAACTGATGATGATAACATGACTTTAACGCGCTTGGTTGAAAGTTAACTACTTTATGTACGTACAATGTACTTTATACAGTCTGTCAAGTTAAAGCGTGGATGGCTTTACTCGCAGTCGGTAAGGTGTATCGACATGATTTTGGTGTCAAAATATTAAGAAGAGCTCCCTCTTTCATGCTTTTTGATTTAACATTCAGTTTGCTTTCAATTCTCATCTTGTTATGTAGGTGAATAGGTGCAATCTCCCAAACCCATGTTTCGAGATACAACCCCAGGGATGCACTTTTACCGGATGTTTTACAGTCCGCTGCACTAATCTTGAGGTTGAATGTGTCCAGACATGTGATGACGTCACTTAACCCCAAACAGAAGCCTCGTCGGTGAATATTACCTCGTCCCAATCTCGATCAACATTTTCCTGGGCGGCCCACGCAAGTCGCTTTTCGATGTGCTTTTCA
>NC_046657.1:164677519-164679157 GCF_010883055.1 Belonocnema kinseyi
CAGGCAGCATATTGTTGAGAAAATACGGATACTATCTGACGCTAAGAGAAGTCTAGAGCGGAGGGAGAGATGGGTCAGAGAAAATCAACAGTTTCTCTCTGAACCATCTCGACCCTTCCAAGACCCTCCAGTTACTGTCGAACACCCACCCACACCATAGGAGGTCGAAGCATTTTGGAGAGAAGTCTACGAAGTTCAGCATAGACTGGACGAAGACTCAGAAAATATAAATAGCTTCAAGGAGTTATGTATTGCCCTCATAACACCTTATAAAGAATGCCCACCCATCACTATCGAGTAGGTGAAAAAAGTATTAAGAAGGATGAAGAACTATTCCGCACCGGGACCAGATTGTATCAAAACCTTCTGGCGGAAGAAGTTTTCTTCAACCCATCAGCATTTGGCCCGTATTTTCACATCATATTTAAAGTCGGAAGAGCCGATTGCAGAGTGGTTGGTGGAAGGGCGCACAATACTCCTGACGAAAATAGGCAACTTAGCTGACCCAAAGAACTACAGGCCAAAAACTTGTCTTAACACGCTTTATAAGATATTCACAGCTATCTTAACTGACAGGATTGTTCGGGCAATTGAACCTGTGTGGCAAGAAATGTATGAACAACGAGGCTCAAAGAAACGCGTAGCTGGATGTCGGGAGAACCTGCTCATCGATAGATGTATCTGCAAAGATGCAGCATTCTACCAGCGTGACCTATCGATGGCCTGCATTGATTATCGGAAAGCTTTCGACTCTATATCCCATAGACTTATCATCTGTCTTTTGGAAATCTTAAAGGCTCATCTGCAAATAGTTGGGTGCATAGAGAGATTGATACCGCTTTGGAAAACCAGATTTACTATCTCACCTGGAAAAAATCGTGTGACAACTAACAAGGTCACGTTTCAGAGAGGTGTCTTTCAGGGCGACACCATGAGCCCACTCCTCTTTTACCTTACATTATTGCCACTATCTCTAGCACTGCGCCATTCCGACGGGTACCTGTGCGGCAAACCTGCAGATCGAATGTACAAGGTCACTCATATATTTTACATGGACGATCTTAAGATCTATGCTAAAAACAGAGAGCAACTGCATTTAGTTCTGGGGATTGTCGAACGATATACTAAGGTAATTGGAATGGAATTTGGGTTAGACAAATGCACCAAGGTTTATTTGAAGCGAGGAAAACTTAATGGCATCCCTGAAGATCCTGAGCTCGTTGATAGAAGTGCCATACGACATCTTTGCGCTGGAGAGACTTATACATACCTGGGCGTGCCGCAGAGCCGCATTCAGGATGTGACATCTATGAAGGATACTCTCCAAAGCAGATACAAACGTCTCATCCGACAGATTTGGTCTTCCGAACTGTCGGCGAGGAACAAAGTATCTGCAACGAACATGCTTGCCGTCCCGGTACTACTCTATTCATTTGGAGTAGTTGCGTGGACGAAGAACGAACTCAGATCTCTTGATATCGGGACAAGAAAGGTTATGCACATGAACAAAAGCATGTATCTTAAGTCTTCCGTTCCGCGACTATACGAGGGTGGATTGATAAGTTTCCGGCCTGACCAAGAGATGGCGCCACTAGGCCTACCTTGAGGTGGCGTTCTATAGTACCATCCTTAGATAGC
>NC_046657.1:164679257-164687887 GCF_010883055.1 Belonocnema kinseyi
AATGTCCAAGAAGCTCGTCATCCATTTCAGCCAGATCTTTAGGCTTGAGAGAAACCTTGGTGTTGATGTTTCTCCGGGTCGTAAAGCATCGCTCTTCATCTACTGGATGTCTGCCCGCGGTTGGTCTTAGTGTCGCCTCTCTTTCTTTGTTGCCGGCTTGTTCTAGCTGTGGTAGAGTAGGTATTCCGCTTACATAGCCCCTTTTACGGAGTAGTTCAGCATGGTTTCGCAGACGTTGCTGCGAAAAGTGCGATAGCTCCGGGTGTTTCTCGCACCACAGAGCATGCAGCCGTACCATGTAACACCGTTCAGGGGCCACACTCGCATCGTAGCACTCTAGCAAATCGTGATTCAGTTGTTCCGTCCACCCAAAGGTCGCGAGATCCCGCCGATCCATCGCATTGAATCCATTTTCATTGGCTCCCCAGCTCTAGATTCGTCGGCATTGTTGGCCGACCCATTGTCGGGAGCCCTGCTCGTTCTGTTGTTTTGAACCGCACTTACTACAACTATGTTTGGTGTTGTCATTGTTGTTCCCACGAGAAGCTAGGGAAAGGGGTTCGTCCATCCTTGCAGAGCCCCGCATGCAAGGATAAGGCTGCTTACTCTGAGAGGTCACCTGGTATCCCAGAGTCACCGTTCAAGACACCTCACCCAGGTGCCATTCAGCTTTCGGCACGGTTTTCACACCTCCGCTTGGGGGTTAATTCCTTCGGGACCACCCCTGGACAATTGTCCGCGACCGCCTATTTATTTTTGTAACCATATTCAGCAGAAACCCTTGGTACAGGAACCCTCTATCCGCAACCCGAGGACGCGTTCGGTTGCTTTGTCATAGGCCCTTGGGTTTGATTCTAGAGGAATCAAAGCAATGTATGTATATGTATATATTGTATAAAATATACGGGATTCTTTAATCATTAACAGCATTTTTACTCGAGTCAGGTCGAACTTTTGGACTTTAGCATGTCTTAATTGGGAGCAATTCAAGTCGAACTTAATTTGAAGAATTTTTATTTAGGTAAAGAGCAAAAATCCGAGAGTTAAGGTAAATCGAGATCCACTGTGTATCATCTTATAAAATATTGAGACATCTACACAATAAAAGTTATTTTCATTGCGTAAAGATTTTTAGTATAATTTCGAAATTTCAATAACGGGTTCTTATCATTTTATCAACAACTGATTCTTCAAGAGAGAGAGAGAGAGAGAGAGAGATAAGGTTTGATTCGAAAAATTGTGTTTTCCTGTAAACTTTGTTCAAATGGTGAGCCATGAATTTGTGCGTTCAACATGTTTACTACTCTCAAATAGAAAAGTATATCCACGACCAAAAATATATAGATATATGTTGATCTAACGTTACCTCTCCTAACGCTTCAATTTTTACTTAAACTGAAAATCTTTTAGTTTTATCTAAAGTGATGAGAAAAAATTGTATGACTGGCAATAAACAGTTTTTTGAGAATAATAAAAATAAAAATAATATTATTTTTATTTTAAAATCATAGTAAACTTTTTTTCCTCAGCCACCTGATTTTTGACACAACGCATTCAAATTAGATCATGCTTCCTGTTAGTTAGAGTATAATCATTATAATATTTATTATGAATTTTAATTTATTGAGTTGCAATTGTTTTAATTTGTATACAAGATTATTTAAATTTAAGAGTGTTTCACAAATCTTAAAAGCAGGAAATAACTAGGAATTTTTCTAAAATTATTATTGGTGAGCTTAAAATATTTCTATTTAGGAACTTGACTTTTATTACGAAATTTCTCTAGCAAAAATCATGATAGCTAGCTAATACAATATTTTGAAATAAACATTATCCGTGTAAAAATAAAGAAAAAATTCTAATCTAAAGCTTCAGTTATTAGTTAAAATTTAGTGCTTTCAATAATAAAGCGTCTAAAGTTCGACAATATTTCAAAAATCTCTGTACCTTGTGATGAAGAAAATTATGTTGCTTAAACACTATAATGAGCGATTGAAACAAAAAGCTTTTGAAAAAAGGTCTTTGAAAATATGAGTGTAAAATTGGTTACAAATATTGAATTAATAATATATTATATTCAACTCACGTTCAATCAAATCGAAGTAATCAACGTAGAGAAAAATTAGGATTTCCCTAAAAATCTTTATTCTCACTCAATGGCAGAAGACTGAAAATTAATCTTCCTCGAATTTCGGATGGAAAATTGGAACTATATTTACCAGATCGTACGAGCCGTTGGTTGTTTAAACACGGATCTCAAACTGTCCTTATTTTGCAGGTTTATTGTCTACACAACGATGTAGAACCTTCAAACTTATTAAACATTGAAATATGTGTTACGAAAGTAGATACATTAACAACAATAATAATAATACATTAAAACAATAATTTAAAAAATGTGTTTCAAAAATCTCGCACTGTTTTTTGTCGAATGCTAGATTGGTTTTAAATTACTTGACATTCCTTCATTTAACCATGAAATTTAAAAGTATAGTCTGCTTCTCTCATTTAATATATTTACCAACACTGTTAATTTAATTTGTCGCAATTAAGTTGGCGAAAAATTTTATCGACTCTTTCAAATTATCTTCTTCAATATAAGCATAGTATTTTATTCTATTTGGTAAAAAAATGATAATTTCCTTTTTATTTTTTGTCACTGATGGGTCGATCATTCGAATTTCACGTGTAAGATTGGTCCAATTTTTTTTTCTCAAATTTTCATGCAGATCGCCCTCAAGTTTGTTAAATTCCTCACAAATATAAATGCGTGTTTTTAAACGATATTTGCAGTGTTCCCGAGCCGTATGAAGTTTGCAACGTATTTCCCATAAGGAAAATGACGAGTTTGTAAATTCCATTTAGAATTGTTAATATTATTTGAATTCACTTGAAATTGAACATTTCTTTTTACAATTAGCTATAAAACATAAATGAATAAATTTTTCTTAAATGTAACTCCTATAAGTTTCAGTTATGGTGCAAAATTAGTCCAAATTTGATTGATTTCTCAACTTTGCATGCAGATCGCTCCCAAATTTGTTTAAATCAACACAAAGATAAATGCGTTTGTTTAAAATGATGTTCGAAGTATTTCGCAAGCCTCATGAAGTTTTTGACGTATTTCCCATTAGGAAAATTACGTCTTCGCAAATTTCATTTTTAATCATCAATATTAGGTGAATGTACTTGAAATTGAAAATTTCTGTCTACAATCAGCTATAAAGCACAAATGAATATATATTTTTTTAATATAACCCGTATAAGTTTCAGCTAAGGGCGAGGCAATATTGAATTAAACGATTTATTAGTTTCTTCGCCTGAAGTAACGCTCGAGAGTTGCAGCTTTATCTCAAATTTTCAGGTTTTATTTGCCTTTCAAATAAGAAATATTCATCTTAATTTATACAAAAACGTTCTCAATAACGACATTATTTATATTTTTGGAATTCTACAACACTTCTGTTAGTCGAAACTTGCGCAAAAGCAATTTACGGAATTCTTGGAATTCGCGATATTCATAGAATTCACGAAATTTATGTAATTCTCTAAATTTGTGAAATTCAAAAAATCAATGGAATTCACGGAATTCATACGATTTACGAAATTCAGAGAATTCACTCAATTCATAAAATTGAAGGAATTTAAGAAATTCATGAAATTGCTAGAATTTTCAGAATTCATGTGATTGAGGGAATTCAAGAAATGTATGGAATTCGCGAGATTCACGGAATGTATGGAATTCTCGGGATTCACAGAATTCATGGAAATGAAACAATTCATTCAATTCATCGAATTAAAGAAACGTATTAAAGTCATTGAATTCACTGGATTTGCAGAATTCAAGCAATTTACCTGATTCACGGATTTGAGGGAATTCAAGGAATACACGTAAGCAACTGAATTCACGGAATTCAAGAAATACACAGTATACAATAAATCCGTGGAATTCATGAAATGCAAGAATTTAGTGGTATTGTCAAAATTCATGAAATTCATGGAACTTTTAAAATTTTAAGATTTAAAGGAATTCGAGGAATTAATTGAATTTAAAGAATCCGAGGTATTTACAGACCTAATTCAATTCAAGGTTTTAACGGCATTCGTGGAATTCTATGCATTCAAATAATACCATGAAATCCATGCATTCCAAATATTCCAAGAATTTCTCTAATTCCGTAATTTAATTGAATTCCATTCATTCTGTTAAATTCATTGATCCCTTGAATTCCGTATATTTCATGAATTTTTTGAATTTCTTAAATTCATTGAATTCCATGAATTGCACAAATCTGCCGTGATTCGAAAGAACATCGTTAACTGCATTTCGGATAAGTATCTTGAGCCGCCTACAGTTAACTACATTCAGGTGACATATCCGATTGGCAATTAACGGTATTCTTCCAAATCACGGCAGAAATTCCTTGAATTTCATTAATTCCTTGAATTTCGTGAATTCTTTCGATTTCGCAAATTACTGAATTTTCTTAAATAACTGCGTGAATTCCATGATTTCACTGAGTTACATGAATTTTGTGAAATCCAATGAATTCCATTAATTACACGATTTTCGTGAAGTCTAATCAATTCTTCAAATCCTTAAATTCCCTGAAATCTGTGAATTCTATTCATACCGTGAGTTCTGCGAATTTCCTGAATTCTGTGAGTTACGTGAATTTTGTGAATTCGCGGAATTGGAACAATTGGGTCCATATCATGTCACATGCGGCAAGTCTCTCTACGGCAAGTCCCACCCGCGGAATGTCACATCTGCGGGATGACTCATTTGCGGCTCGTCATATCTGAGGCATGGCACATCTGCGGCTTGTCACATCTGCAGATTATCTCATCTGCGGTATGTCACAACTGCGGCATCTCCTACCAGTGAAAAGTCACCCCAGTGGTATCTCTCATCCGTGGAAAAATGTTCAATTCCACGTCAAAGTGGTATAAGTGTGCAAGTCTCTCACGACTGATTGTCACACCTGCGGCATCTCTCGCCCGCGGCAAGACTCCCCAGCGGCATCTCTCATTCGGGAAAAATTTTTCAATCCACATAAAACTGGCAAAAGTGCGGCAAGTCTCCCAGGAATAATTGTCACATTCGCAGCATCTCTCATCAGCAGCAAATCTCCTTAGCGGCATGTCTCCCCCAAGAAATAATTTCAAGCACTTCCAAGGATGACATAACTGTGGCAAGCCTCCCCAGCGGCATCTCTCTCCCAACGAATTTTCTAAGTAGTTACAAAGATAACAAAACTGCGGCATGTCTCCCCAGCGGCATCTCTTCCCCAAGAAAATTTTGTAAGGACTTCTAAAAATGGCAAAAGTGCGGCAAGTCTCCCCAGCGGCATCTCTCCCCCAACAAATTTTCTAAGTAGTTTCAAAGATTGCGAGACTGCGGAAAGTCTCCCCAGCGACATCTTTCCCCCGCGAAAATTTTCTAATTAGTTCTAAGGATGGTAAAACTGCAGCTAGTCTTCCCAGCGGAATCTCTATCGCTATAAAAAATGTCGACCACTTATAAAGATGAAAAACTGCTGCAAGTCAGATAAAAAAAACTGCTGGGGAAACTTGCCGCATTTTTGCCATCTTTAAAACTATTTCGAAAATGGGTTAGGGAGGGGGGATGCCGCTGGGGAGACTTGCCGCATTTTTTCCATTTTAGGAAGTACTTAACGAATTGTCTTGAGAGAGATAACTCTGAAGAGATTTGCCGCACTTTTGCCATTTGAAGAAGTCCTCACAAAATTTGTTTGGAAAAGAGATGCCGCTGGGGAGACTTGCTGCAGTTTTGTCATCTTTCGAAATACTTAAAAAATTGTCTCGGGAGAGTGATGTCTCTCGGAAGACTTTCCGCAGTTTTGCCATCTTTAGAAGATCCCCTCTCGATGAGACACAAAATCATTTTGGCCATACTAAGAGCGAATTAATATGAATGTAGATAATTAAAAAAGTGTTGATATAATCATAATTACATAAAAATATCTAAGTAAGGTGTCTAAAACTTGACAGAGTTAAAAAAGCTTTTGAAAACAATAAATGAAAAGATTAGTGGCAGATAGGAAGATATTATTTAACGGTATAACCGATTAATTGTAATTAAATATTGATGAGCTTATAAATTTTTTCTTTAGACTGGAAGACTACGAAAACATTTTTAACCTTTCTTTTTAAGAAAATAATGTATAAGAAGAGCCACTTCCGTTAAGTTTGCCACACCCAGAAAATTTAAATGATTTTCACAGTGAGAGCCCGTTACCTTAAAATCTTTCCGTTAACAGTTTTACTTATAAGTACGCCTTTAAAGACAAGGTAAATTAAATTTCAATTTTTAAATATTACAGTTATTTTATGCTATATTATAATAGTGTGGAGTAGAGATCTTCGATAAATATTTTAATATTTTGCGAAGGGGTTTATTGCCAGTCAGGTCCGATAACCGAAACTTAAATTATTAATGCAGAAAAAATAGGAGGTTATTTTACTTTGCTTTAAATGACATTAAATTTACTAAATTGGACATTTTATTTATCGAACAATCAGCTAATTCCACGATTTATTCACAATATGATAATTTAAGGGTACACGACATCATTGATGTTTTCTCTTGATAAATCATACTGTGATTTCACTGCTAAAACGGTTCGGTAGCTAACAATCTTAGGCATAGAAATCGACAAGACTCTACTGCGCAATAAGATGGATCGGCATAAAGCCTGAAATCGAAATCCGCCATTGCGTCGCCGACCGAGAAGTAAAAGAATGTTACCTTGGACATGGTTGATGTTGAATCAGATCTGGGTTCAAATTTATTTATGTTTTTTAATTTTTACTTACAGGCGTTATTTATAAATCCAATATTCGTGTTGCTTAACCAAGATCAATAACGAAAGTAACCGTACGTTTCGCAACACGCCGAGACCATCAAATCGAGGGGTGCTCGCCTTGAATCGCGTTCACAAAACCTTACAAAGGGTCCAAAGAGAGTGTGACAAATTGGTGTACTGCTAACTGATTGGCTCCGCCAATTTTCCTAAACTTCTGCCACATACATTGATATAGTATATGGGTATAATTATACCTATTATAACTTAGTAGCGGAGGCGCGTAATGTGCAAAAAGATCTCTCAACCTCATACGAGAACCCGGCGAACCAGCACAATAAATGGCGACATCCGGCTAGATTGCCTCACTGTCCCTAAACGAAAGGATCATCGTACAGCCATTTGAACTGCTCTTTTCCTCTTTGGAGCCTTCCCCCATCGTAACGAGCCGAAAGAGGCCAGTCGTATCCGATAATTTGAAGCCGAGAAGAGACAGTTGGAGCGCAATTTAAATGTCTGAATCTTTAAGTTTGATAACACTTGCACGGGCAATACCTTCATTTAAAAAGACAAGTATTTTTTTATCAATATGTTTGTAATTATTTATTCATGCTAATAATATGTATTCTTTACAACGATTATCAATGAACTTCGTTGTATTTGTGGAAGTAATGTAAAAAGTGCAGAAAAAACTTATATTAATAAATTATAAAAATAATTTCGTGAAAATTTTTTTGTATAATATACAAATTTGAACCATATTTAAACTGGCCATTTAAGGATTTAGATAGTACTTACACTATTGAATATGATGAATATGATGTAATTAAAATTAATTTAAATATTTATTAATGAATATTCAATATAAAAATACGCAAACAACATTAAAATAAGGTATTAAATAAGTTAAATTTTAGAAAAATGTATTTTTCAGAGGCTAAATAATTATGATAATTTTATGAAACGTTTAAGATGTAAATAAAATCCAGGTTTTAACATCTCTGTGTTAAAGACATTGTTTTAAAGATATAATGATAAAAGTTTGTAGAGAGCAACGATAGCAATATTTTTCTATGCTCTTCACTGCTTATATTATATCAATTTTTTCTTAAGATTAATTTCGTTCAATTCTATGAGTAAGTTTAAACGCTATACTATTCAAATATTCTTCAGAGAATTTTTTTCCATTTCATTACAATATATAATAAGAATGCGCAAACAAATATGTTTGTGGAAACTGCCAAATGCTTCAAAAACTTTGGTCGAATCAAACGTTTCATTGCTTCATGAAAATTTAAAAGTTTCAATATAATCTTTCATGGATTCACAACCCTGGTTAAATCCTAAAGTTGACACAGGCTCGCAGTCACCGAGTATTACAATTTTTTGCGTATCTTGATTTACTGGATAGTAGGGACCCTGTAGTAAGGGACGCGCCAATCGGGCAGCTGACTGGGGATTGGTCGAGCGAGAAGAGAGACACTTCCGTACCAAATCAAGATACTATACCAAAATTTACTGCAGTTTCGCGGTTCGGTATGCGAATAGTGTTTGTTGACATCTTGAAGTGGTTAGGGACTCTGTAGTAAGGGCAGGGTTGTAAAATTTCATGAAACTTTGGTTCAATGAAAAGTTTCATGAAACTTTCAAGATCTCGTGAAACATTGCAATGTTTCAAAGACGGTGGCGGAAAAATTCAAACCGCATATACCAGGTGTATACATATGAAACCGGTATTGCCATCTAGCGGCCAGTAGGCACACTTGTAGGCACTGTCGGAACTTACCATTTGTGCTAATTGGC
>NC_046657.1:164687987-164694983 GCF_010883055.1 Belonocnema kinseyi
TAGTTATATTTAATAGACTAAGACATTTTGAAGTATTTAGAGCAACATTTTTTTATATTTTCACCAATATCACAATTTTACTGCGGAAACACTGAGAAACATTGTGAAGAACTGAATAAAATTTAAAAAAATGTTTAAACAATGAAACGCTTCATTGCTCACAACCCTAAGTGAGGGATACGCCAAACAGGCAGCTGAGTGCGGATTGGTCGATTGGAACTTCCGTTCCAACAGCAGATATTGTACAGTTATTGAAATTTGCTATAGCTTCACGTTTCGATACCTTTGATATGCTTAGTGTTTGTCGTTTTTTTGCCGTTTAAATAGATCGCGCTTTCTACCGCCAAGTTTCCAACCATCTTGTTACAAGGCACCAATCGCGACATCCGTACCCAGGTAATATGGCGTTACTCCGGCGTGCATTGATAATTAGCAAGGCCGAGTCTAGTGAAGCTAAGGTACTATTTCAGATGGGAATATGCACAATGCTATTTTAGTTCCCGCCAAATTCAAAATCTCTAACTTGATTTCGAATTATATAAATAGATTTACATTATATAGATTATTTATTTTAAAATTATAATGAAGCATTGTTATCAAAACATAAATTTTAAATAAAATCATATGTGACATAATATATGAAATATTTAAATTAGACTATATGATTTTTAAACCTACAAATGTGCCAAAAAATAGTTCTTGCAAAACTTATGATTGCAAAAAAAATTTTACTCAGTTTACAAATAGGCGTCCGCTGAAATTATAATCATATGATTTATTAAATTAATAGTGACAAATAACAAAATAAAAGTAGACTATACGTCAAAAATTAATACAATACTTTTCCTAGAGTTCATTATAATACCTATCTACCTTGCACAATTTAACATCATTTGTCTTTTTTATTTATCATTTTATTTGCGTCGTTCTCTAGAAAAACGGGTTCCTAACCTTATTTTCTTCTGGATCTCATTTCGCTTTAATATATGAAAAAAATTCTCATAGATAATTTAGTTCCATAGAAACATAATCTTTAGACCACATATATTTGAATTATACTGTTATCGTCAAAAACATAAATAATTACTTTGCATAATCTTCATTTTGAATTCGGTTTCCACTTGTCGCGTTCGTGGCTATGATGTATAACCGGGTTTACCCGTGTAAAAGTTTAATAACAAAATGTAATATATAATATAATTGTAATAATAATATTATAATAATATAATTTACGCATAAAATGATATTCAGTTGTTGGTTTTTAAAATAAATACTTCAGAATCTTTCAGATTTTTTTCCACTTTTAAAAATCATTTTAAATGTTTTGAATTATTTAAAAAAATTATTTTAAATTATTTTTTCAAAATAAAAATTATTTAAATTTTGCCAAAGAACCTAAAATTTTTTTTTAATCTTTTAAAGCCTCTGGAAATTCTTTTAAAAAACTGATTGTTTTCCAAATGTTTATTTTATGGAATCTTTAAAAGTTTGAATTATTTTCAAATTGTTTCAGAACTTATAAGTAGATCTTAAACTTATTCAATTTTTTCTAAAATTTTGTAATATTGCACAATTGCAAAATTTTGCTTCAAAATCTTTTACATTCGTTTTCAAAATTTTAGTGAGTAATTAAATTTTTTTTAATCTTCTCTTATTGGATCTTGGAATAAATTAATTTTAAATCACTTGAAATTTTCCTATGACGCGCAATAACATTTTTTTATTCCAACCTTTCAAAATTCTTAAAGGCTTCCAAATGTATTATAAAACTGTCAAGAATCTACATTTTAATAACAATTTTTTTTTAATTTTCAACTTCAAAATTATTTTTATATCATTTTAAATTTTCGAATTATTTTTCAAATTTACGCTAATTATTTCTAAAATGTCGAGACCTTACAAAATTCAAATTTTTTGCTTAAATATCTTTTATATTCTGCTTGAAAATTTTAGAAAATTACTTAAAACGTTTTCAAATGTTTCCCAATCTTAAAAAATTTGTTTGATTTTGGTGGTGACCCCCATCCAAATTCAGATATGAATTAAAATGATCTATTTGGAAATTTTGGTTCACAAAACTGATCGTGTCATTAATTCTTACATATTTATTAACAGATTGCCAATAGATTTCTAAGCACGCTAAACTCTCAGTTAACTAAAATAAGCGAAGAACAAGACCAGGGCTTCATGCTGTCCTTACCACTTCCACGCTTTACTCTAACGCTCATCTCCTAGAAGCTAGATACTTGGTTTCCTCCTCTTTCCTCGGTCACTAGCCACCCTGGCAGGCGAGTAGACAGTAAACCCATCACATACGACAGCGACTCACCGCGTAAACTATCTACAGCATATAAAGTGTGTTGAAGCTACACCCAGTGTCCATTTGACTTCCCGTAGAAGACGTTCTGGAGATCCGAAAGGTAAACCAACTTCTATACTACTAGCCTCACCTGCTGATAGAACACTGCGAGTGAATCTCCTCACCTTTTTACTCACCTTTTTACCCACCGTTATCTTGCCTCCAGGCTGGCGAAGTAGTTGTTCACCGCCAGCTACTAAAACACATCAAGTGATTTCCTATTCGTCAGGTACAGCTAGTGGTTTCATTATCTATATCTTCCTTGAACCACCAGATGGTAAAGTAAAGCGAACGGTTTCCTATTAACTAATCCCCCACCTACTGGCAAATAACAGCAAGTGCATTGTCTCTCCTTCTTTCCGCCCATAACCTTATGGCAAAATACAACAATCGGTTTAATCCTCTTCTTTCGTCTCCTCTTCCTACCTGCTGAAAAATGACAACAAGTGGATTACCTGCACTTTTTTCAGTCGATTTTTGTTGGAAACCCAAATATATCTCCTAGGCTGACATTTATTCGTAGATGAACCTATTACCACCGGAGAAGACTAAGAAGATACCTCTAGTTCGAGCCCACAGAAGCCTAAAACGGTATCCCAGCTTTCTTCAAGTAGTCGCTCCCAGGCCTGTGGTCACTTGTACTCTACGCCTGACAGATCTGATAGCTGAAGTGACGCCGCCGAGAGGACCAAATCCCTATGGTCTACTTTTCATTACCAAGTTCTACGACTGGTTGTAGCGAATGTTCGGAGAACGACGTTTTACAGTTCTAGAAACAGCCGATTGTGCAGGATCGATAACATAGTTAGTACAAATATATTGACTAAACACAGTCATATAACTTACTATTTAGCCTACCCGAAGAAGGATCTACAGAAAATCTACTACGAAAAGAATTATAGGACGACGGAATCCTATCCAGACCCTGGATGATTCAACACGGGAGAATAATCGACGTGTCAAATGGCCTGTATATAGGTCTACAACTGCGACAGAGAGTTTTTGCCCACTATCCACTTCGTGAACCTACCTCCCAATTCGCGAGACCTCAAAGAATCAATAAAAGACGAATTTAGTCAAGTAAATACACCCGATTTGGGGGAACTCATTCATCGACACTAAGAAATTTTTTACCCAGGCACGAACCTTTGCAGAACTTTAGCTGTATACCACTAAATTCATCTCACACACGGCTTACACTTCCGAATACCAGTTAGAGGATATTCCACTTCTCACCGAGCTGTTATCAACAAGGAAATTCCAGAAATGTTAGCCAAAGATATTATCAATCCCACATCTTCTCCCTACAGCTCTTCCCCTGTCATTGTTACAATGAAAGATGGACGCGGAAAGAAAGCACTCGGTCACAGAAAAGGAATGCTCAGCTGTGATTTGGCTAGTTAGTAAATACTGTCACTACCTAGAGGAGTTTCACTTCACAGTAATTACGGACCACAGTTCGCTGTGATAATTAAACAACCTTCGTAATCCAACCGGTCAGTCGGTACGATGGGCACGATGATTTTACCGTTATTGTAGGAATACGTTGATCGATCCGATAATCAAAGTCCTAGGTGCGTAGAAGTTGGCAATACCATCCTCGGTTCAGTATTACAGGCCAGGTATGTATCGCGACATTTCTCTGTGTGTGCGTTCCTGTGACACCTGTCACATAATCAAGGCTTCCCTTGAACCGTCGTAGCCGCTGAAGTAATGGGTCAGTGGCCAAAAGCAGCATTAGAATTCGAATGTTTAGTGTTATTCAAAAACCTTTATACTACATAAGTCAAATGAGCACCCATCACACGTTCAAAGGCCGAGACAATTATCAAGGCTTTTAAGGATGACATTTTAAACCAATGGGGTGAAACCGAGGTTCTCGTGTCGGATAATGGAAGAGGATACGTTAACTAAGCGTTTCAAACGTTGACCAAGATGCATGGAATTCAGCATGCGGACCGTGTGGAGCGAGTCAATCGAGGCTTTAAAGCAATGATCTCGCCGTATGTGACTTAAGAGCATCGAAAATGGGAACTATACCTTACAAATTTCAAGTTCGCCCAAAATACGGCCTTACATAGCAACACTGGGGTTAGCCCGGATTACTTTAATTTAGTTAAGGGATGCAGGTCTTACAACAGCCTACCCGGAAAGGTTAGAGAACCACTTAAATTGCCTCTCCAGTCCACAAAGAATGGAGGAAAAGAATTATTAGGATCAAGAAGCTTCAGTACTTAATCTCCTTACACCAAGAGAATGCGTTCGAACGACAAAAGATAAACGAAGGCAAAAGCCAGCGGCACGTGGTGTTTACAGAAGGGGACAGGGTCATGCGCAAAGCCCAGGTAACATCCCCAGTCTCCTACTACGATGAGGAACTGCCTAGGGAGAGAGGAGTAATGGAATAATAAATAGACAACTCCTTCATAATAGGTCCCCTAATTTCTTGCATGCCTGAGGTAGGTTCTTTATGCACCAGCATCTACGCTTCACACAGCTGCAGCCGAACACCATAAATGGGAGCATCAAAATATCTGCAGGATGATGCAGGGGGTCATCAAGGCGATATGCCAGGAAGCCTGGGAGATCCCGCTTCAACTAGCCCTGGAGTTATCGCCTCTAGGGAGACCCCAAAAACTGAGCAGCAGGGTAAACCCAAACCCCTTAGGCATACGTGAACCGATCGTTCTGCCGGTCTCACGAGCAGTAAAGGGTAGGGGTCACAAGGAACCTCCGGCGAGGAAAAGAAACCCGCAGACAACAGTTCCGAGAGAGAAACCGGTCCAAAAAGAAACCTAGGCGCAGTGGAGACTAGCCCGGATGGCAAGCAATGCCCCCTACGTGCTACACGCCGAGACAGGATCGGGCCGGAGGGATTCGGCATCCAGCAGGTACAGCCCAGCGAGACCCCTGTTCCTCGGGCTCGAAGAAGCGCAACCGACCGCCCGAGTTCTTCCAGGAATAGGCCCGGTGGCAGCAATCCAGCCGGGAGGCGATAGCGGCCGGTATCGAAGAAGCCAGGCTGTAAAGACCTTGGGACTTTCACTAAGTGTTTATATCCGACAGGCTACACCAGGCCGAATTGAAACCTTTTTTTGTATTTTTCTTTACGCGTTTAGAGAGAAATGTTAAAGAACAATTGACATTACCAAGTTATCTGACAGACAGTTCAGACAAGAATTCAAGCAATTTATGTAATTCATGGTAATTCGGGAATTTTTGTATAATTTGCGTTAATTTGATCAGTTAAATATGGTAACTTTCCATGAATCACCGTAAAATTCTGCTATATCTGCAACTAAAATTTTATCACAGTGTTTGCGGTATGCTGGCTGATTATCATAAAATCCGGACTCATGCATGTATCATTTTCATTATTCACCTTTCAAGTTACTTTTCCCTCCCTAGAGAGTAAGAAGTTGAGCTTAAGCCCCGCTTTAGAGGCGACAAATAGGGCTGAAATCTTGAAATGTCATAAAAAGTTATTATCCTACGGGTTTACGACCCTGTAAAATTTTCCCGTTTAAGTATCTGCGAAACCCAAAGATGGAGGGGTTTGACCCCCCTCACTAAAAAAAAACATCCTGCTAGTGGGCCCTTCAATATTTTTTAAAATGTTTTTAACAAAGTTTCTTATAAAAATTAGAGGATTATATAATAAATCATTATTGATTTTTGAAATAAAAGTGGCTTTTTCAAAATTCTGTGGAATTATTAAAAAATTACCATATTTTTAGTGTGCAAAAAATATGCTTTTTGGAACTGGAAGACATAGGACCATATTTTTCTGATAGTTGATTTCAAAAAACCTAAAGTACGGTTTCTTAATATTAATTTATAGCAAAGTTGCAAACCTGTTAACTAAATTTCTATTTTCTTAGGTTTTTGTTTATATTTCGATTATTATTTTGAGAAAAGTTACATATTTAATTCTGAAAACAATTGGAACATGTAGTAGAAGCTCCGAGGAATACAAATGCATTTTTCTAGATTTTTGTAAAGCTTTTAAAAGAGAAAAAAAACAAACGGACATAAAAGACCTACCTGTGTTACGGAAGCAGCAAAAAAATCAGTGTGACGAAGGGTTTCATAAGAAAGATGGGGAAAACTGCTTTTATCAAATCTACATACCCTTTATTATTTTACGAATTAAAGGCAATTGTTCAAAGAAAATTATAGTCCTTGTTTTAGAATCACTTCTCCTTTTGTTTCATTCATATACTTTGGAATAGATCCACACGCAAATTAATTTTGAGTCACAAATTCAAATATTCTACTGTGGTGATTTTAAGTCAAAAGGGAGTATAATTCACTTAGAGCAATAAGGTTTAATTGGTAAATTTGTGTTAACAATTTAAACAATATATGATGTACTTTCTTATATAAGGAAATACTAAATGATAAGCCAATTAGTGTAAGAGATTTCGAAAAATACTAGACTATTCTCCAGCTTACTTGCAAAATGGCGCAATTAAATAATTATTAATTGATGAAATAATTGTAAATATCTTTTATTCTTTAATCGTGGTATTAATTGTAGAAGAAAATAATGTTTTTAAATTGTTTGAAAAATTGTTAAATATCGTTGAGAGCAATCCATATACAACGTGGACAGTTTAGCGGGGAAGGGGGGGGGG